>NC_045543.1:81721608-82051608 GCF_009769535.1 Thamnophis elegans | reverse complement strand
TGTGTTAAAACAACTTCAACACACGCAATGTTCTGATTGCACCACAAGCACAGTAGTCATCCTTACCTTTCACAGAGGCACTGAGTTTTATTAATATGAGCATGATAGTGTAGAATAATCATATCCAAGGACCAGTGGTGGGTTTCAAAATTTTTTGGAACCTCTTCTGTAGGTGTGGCCTGCTTTCCGGATCCACTGGTGGAACTTCTTCTAACCGGTTCGGTAGATTTGACGAACCGGTTCTACCGAATAGGTGCGAACTGGTAGGAACCCACCTCTGATGTGGAGTCAAGCAGACCTGTAAAACTGATAGGCAAAATAAATAAATAATGTATCATTTATTAATATGGGGACAAATTTCCCAAAGTTGAATTTTGACTCCTGTTAAAGTGCTTTCCAGGTGCTGGGAGGCTGCTTGGAACAGATTGAGACACTACCCTAGCAATATAGAGCAGTTTTGAGTTTGAATGATCTGCTGATTCCATAAGGTCCATCTTTAACCCTTAACCAATCAGAGATGGTCTATAGTTTGGGGTTCCTCTTGGACTTTTTGAGGAGCAAGTTGCAGCTACTTCCAAAAGCGCCTTTATAGAGCATCATCTTGCACACCAGTTGCTACTTTTCTGAAAAGGGAGTTTATTTGCTGTCATTCATGCTTTGGTCACTTCTCAATTGGATGTCTGAAATGTGCTGAACATCCAGGGCAATAGCTGGCGCAAGTAGGATGAGATTGTGCCACATACAACCTTGAAAGCAGCACTGGTTGTTGGTTGGTTTCAATCCAAGAAGTTTTGAGTCATCTTTAAAGCCCTTAGTGGTTTAAAAACGGTCAATCTGTCTGCCTGGTAAGATATAATAGGGCAGACTTTGTATGTGTCCCCCTCAGTCAGAGACCTATAGAAACCAGGAAAGCATTCCTTCCCAGTTGTTATCCTCCTCCTCTGCATTAATATCCCTCTAGATCATTTGAATGGCTGCCCTCCCTCCTCAGACAGTTTGTGAAGACTTGGCTATTTAGTCAAGCCTTGGAGGCAGGACTGTTATGACTCTCCCTCTGGATGAGTAATTACTTTTAATTGTGTTTTTGGAATGCTTGACTCCCAGTATATTGGGTTGTTTTATAATGCATGATCTTGGTTTTAATTTTTGATTATTATGTAGAGTGGGGGAAAAGCAGGATTGCTTAGATCGTTAGGAGCCATTTAAAATTATCAGCTGCTTCTTTTTCTTCTTTATGAGATGACAGATGTTGTAGGCACTGCAAGGGTGCCACAAAATATGGCTTTCTCATTGTGAATGATCTCTGTTTTGCAAAGACTCAATTATCTATTGCCAAAGTGTTCCATCTCAATTATTACTTTGTTTAGATGGATGTTTTCTGTCATAATTACTTGGCTCAAGAGTAAGGGTAGTTGGAGGGTGGGGAAAGTTAAAAAATTCAAGATGGTGGCTGCCATCTTAATTTTTTCATCCCACTTTCCCCACAGCTTCCCCCTCAGCAAGAAATCGCTCCTTGAGTCCATTAAATCAGGGTTCTCCAGACTTGGCAACTTTAAGACTTGTGAACTCCCAGAATTCCCCAGACAGTTTTAAAGTTGCCAAGTTTGGAGACCCCTGCTTTACACCCAGTAAACATTTTAAATGATCATTTAGGGCAAAAATGGATGGGTTGGGTGGGTAACACTTTTTGCAACCATATTTTTTTCCCACTCCAATTTGTTTACCCACAATGGGCTGGAAAGAATGTGAGAGTAGTGGCTCCATTTATATATGGAATCCCAGTAAGGGAATGGCTAGCTGATGAGAGCTAAATAGCTTGAAATAGATCTATACTAGTCTCCCTTTATTTATTTATCAGCACAAATACAACACAAAAATGTAACAAAAAGGCAACAGTAAAAATATTGGATTTCTGTCTGGATGGTCTCTTATGATGAGCCGATGGACAGAGTGGAAGTAGTGAGCTTCCTCCCATATTTGGGCATACTGGGGGTTGTAACTATATATATTTATTTGGTAAAGCTGTTCTAAGGATTGGGAGTTTAAGTAAATCAATGTGCTAAATTTATCAAGGCTTGTAATTGGGTTTTTTTTTTAAAAGGCAGAAAATTATGTTGGTGTGTTCAGTACTGAATTCTGGCAGGGCAGTCTGGTAAGCAAGAACAGAGAGACTCCAAAATTTTGAAAAAGCATTAAATAAACGCAAGCTTTTAATTCTTCTCAATTTGGAATAATTTCCCTTCCTCTCTTCCCTTCTCCTACCCATTTTATTTTTAATCTCCATTCATGGAATCCCTCCCCCTATTTTTTTATTAATCGACTGGAGTTCATTTTCCATTTCTGTCTCTATCCCCATCCCTCATTTTTTCTCATCTTCCCAAGTGCTTAATTATTTAAACATTTTCTTAACAGCAGTAACCACCAGTCTGCTAATTCTCTGCTCCACTTAATCCTTTCAGAGGCCGGGCCGTCTGTCAATAATGCTGAGGGTTCCGAATAAGAGCCACAAAAAAAAAAAACAAAAAAAACAAAAAACAGATTGTGAAAGCTGCAGAACGTTTTTTTAAACTCTCCAGATGTTTTAAAAGTTGGACTTGGGTGGAGTCAAGTGGAGAGATCAAGGGTCCTATTTTGCACTTCTGCACTCCAAATCCATAGAATAGCTTATGTCATAAATAATAAAAAACTGGATAACAAGAAGGGGGGGGCTGAAATGCCTGGGGGAAAGAACTCTGAAGCGATTAAGGCGTCTGGCGGAGGCCTTGTTTTAATCAATCAAGTGTGAAAGTGCTAATGAGAAACCTGTGCCAACTCTAAAAAACACACAGAAGCAAGACAGGCTACAAGAGATTTACATGAGCAGCTTCTTAAAGCTGGCCAGCTCTTTGGATGAGCTTAATAGTGTTTTGTTCTTCGGAAGGGCTTTGGTTTTGTTTTGCTTCTTTGAGGTGAAAATAAAAAGGGCACATGAAAGAAATGTGCAACTGATTTTAGCTCCAACTAAAACAGAGTTCAGGGGAAGAAAGGAATAAGATTTAGGGAATGATTACGGGTAGTCCTCAACAGATGACCACAATGGAGCCTACAATTCCTGTTACTAAGTGAGGCAGTTGTTAAGTGAATTTTGCCCCATCTTACCACTTTTTGCCACCGTTGTTAAGTGAATCAGGCTTTTTCCATGGAATCTGATTGCTGAAAGCTGGATAGGGTACAAATGGTGATCACATAACCCAGGACAGTGCAATTGTCATAAATGCATGAAGGTTGCCAAGCACCCTAATTTGATCAAGTGAAGTTGCTACAACTGTGGTAAGTATGAAAACATGTGAACTTAACAGAATAACTGAGTTGAAAGAAACCTTGAAGCTCCTCTTGTTCAAACCCTGGTCAAAAGGGAGACCTTATATGTCAGAGTTTGTTGCAGAAAAATCAAATTCAAAAAGCACACACAGATAACTGATTCAACTGGACTCATTAACTTCTTTATATACATAATAACAGATGAATAAATGTACAACACCAATAGTAGATTATTTCAACGTGGTAGAAGTTACAAGCAAACCACAAGAGTAGAGAACAGTCAGTTTCATCTCAGAATTCAGAGCAATACAATACAATACAATAGCAGAGTTGGAAGGGACCTTGGAGGTCTTCTAGTCCAACCCCCTGCCTAGGCAGGAAACCCTATACCATTTTAGATAAATGGTTATTCAACATCTTCTTAAAGACTTCCAGTGTTGAGGCATTCACAACTTTTGGAGGCAAGCTGTTCCACTGATTAATTGTTCTAACTGTCAGGAAGTTTCTCCTCAGTTCTAAGTTGCTTCTCTCCTTGATTAGTTTCCACCCATTGCTTCTTGTTCTACTCTCAGGTGCTTTGGAGAATAGTTTGACTCCCTCTTCTTTGTAGCAACTCCTGAGAGATTAGAAGGCTGCTATCATGTCTCCCCTAGTCCTTCTTTTCATTAAACTAGACATACCCAGTTTCTGCAACCGTTCTTCACATGTTTTAGTCTCCAGTCCCCTAATCATCTTTGCTGCTCTTCTCTAAACTCTTTCTAGAGTCTCTGCATTTTTTCTATATTGTGGCGACCAAAACTGAATGCAGTATTCCAAGTGTGGCCTTACCAAGGCATTATAAAGTGGTATTAACACTTCACGTGATCTTGATTCTATCTTTCTGTTTATGTAGCCTAAAACTGTGTTGGCTTTTTTGGCAGCTGCTGCACACTGCTGGCTCATACTGTATTTAAATGGTTGTCCACTAGAACTCCAAGATCCTTCTCACAGTTACTACGATTGAGCAATGTACCACCTATACTGTACCTGTGCATTTCATTTTCTTGCCTTACTCTTTTCATCATTGAATTTCATTTTATTAGATAGTGCCCAATGTTCAAGTTTGTCAAGATCCTTCTGTATCTTAAGCCTATTTTCTGGAGTGTTGGCTATTCTGCCAGCTTGGTGTCATCTGCATACTTGATGAGTTCCTCATTTATTCTCTGATCCAAATCATTGATGAAGATGTTGAAGAGTACTGGGCCTAAAACAGAGCCTTGGGGTACTCCACTGCATACTTCCCTCCATGTAGATGCAGTTCCATTGAGGACTACATGTTGAGTGCGGTTGGTCAGCAAGTTACGAATCCATATGGTGGTGATGCTGTCTAAGCCACATTCTTCTACTTTATCTAGTAGTAGGTTATGGTCTACCTTATCAAATGCCTTACTGATGTCCAAGTAAACTATATTGACAGCATTCCTCTGGCCCACTAATTTTGTCACTTTGTCAAAGAATGCAATAAGATTAGTCTGGCATGATCTGTTTTTGACAAACCCATGTTTGCTTTTGGCTATTACTTTGTTTACTTCTAGGTGTTTGCTAATTCGTTGCTTGATTATCTTTTCCAGAATCTTTCCTGGTATTGAGCTCAGGCTGATTGGTCCAGTTTCCTGGATCTATTTTTTTTCCTTTTTTGAAGATGGGAACCACATCAGCTCTTTTCCACTCCTCTGCCAGTTCCCCGGTGCTCCAGGATCTCTGAAAGATATAGTTCAGTGGTTCTGAGATCTCATCTGCCTGTTCATTCAAAACTCTGGCATGTAATCCATCCAGTCCTGGTGATTTGAACTCATAGATAGAGCAGACAGACAAGTCCAGACTACTTTTATTTCTCAGCACAGAGCTCAGATCTGTTTAAGCTCCCATTGTCTGACTTAGTTGCTACGCCTATTCATTGGCTGACCTTGTTATCATGTCTCTCCCAGTCATGAATATTCTGTTTCAGACAAATGTTGTCCAATCTCTTCTTAAAAACCTCCAATGATGGAGCACTTCCAACTCCTGAAGGCAAGCCATTTCACTCATTAATTTTTCTAACTGTGAAGAAATTTCTCCTTATTTCTGGATTGGTTCATAAGTCACTTTTTTCAGTGTTGTCATAACTTTGAAAAGTCACTAAATAAGTGGTTGTAAGTCAAGGACAACCTGTATGCACCTTCTTTTGGGTAGTATTAGCCAGAGGTGGGTTGCTCTTTGTTTGGCCCAGATTCTGCGCATGTGCAGAAACGTCATGCGTGTGCGCATACACAAGCAAAACGGTAGTAAAAAAAATGGAAACCCACCACTGGTATTAGCATCCCATTTTTTCCATAGTGAGAGTGGAGAACAGCTTCAGGTGGAGCATCTTAACTAACCTCAAAGACCAAATTTCTATATTGGTGTTAAAAGCTGTAATAACTACCTACTTCAAAAGCTTGTCCATGCAATTCTTAATGGAATACAACTTCTGCAAGGAGTGACAAAGATTCTGTCTTAGATTCAGCTGTCTGCAGATCTGGAACAAGTGTTATTTAACCCTTTTGGCTGCGAATAGGAATGAGCTGTGTAATGAACAGTATATTCATCTGTTGAGCAGACCTCCATGACACTGAGAGGAGAACAGGGGTGGATTCTGGCAGACAGTACTGCTGGTTCGCTCACGGGTGTGCTGTACACGCATGCGTAGTGCAATAAAAATTGCTCTGCACATGTGCAGAAATAGAAAAAAAAGATAGCTACCCAGAAAACCAGTTTGAGGGCATGGCAGATCTGGGTTGCTGTCAGTTTCAGCGACCCAGGCCACAAACTACTACTGGTTCAGCCAAACCGGTCCGAAGCGGTAGGAACCCACCACTGGGGAGAACATGAGACAAGAACTGCCACAGAACTCAGTCAGGTAGTGAAACTACCAAAGAATTGGAAGTGAAGGAATTCTCCCTTAAACTCAAGCAGTTGGAGGACTGAGCATGACATTAGAGACATGGAAAAAAGCTCCAGAAAGCAACGCAGGGAACCTAGAAATACCACATGTTTTAATTATTTGCTTAGATCCCTGCTGTGGTAATTCTTTGTTAAGCCTCCCTCACATCTGTTCACAGTATGTTTCTCCTCCTGCCCTTCTCTTTGTGAAACCAGACTAGATAGATGTGATTGTTTTCAATCAGTAGTAATGGGTCAATTTTTTCTCTCACCTTGACTGCTGTAATGGAAATGTGGATTGGAGTCTCAGTTTTTTTTTTTTTTAAATAGAATAAGGTGATGGCCTTTGGAGTAAATCAGGATGATGCAAAAGTAATAAGCTGTGTGCAATGAGGTCACAATGGAAACATATCTTACATACTTTCATCCTGACATCTGAAGCAACTACAAATATATTACATATAGCTAATGACATCATAGGTTATGTAATAACAATTTGCCCTTTTGGCCTATATCATCTTGTGGCACCATTAATGTAGGAGGTTAAAAAAAAAGACAGCTATAAACATGTGATCGAAGTTCCATCCCTTTTTTAACCTGACGCATGTAAAAACTCCAATCACTTGGTTGGTGGCTGCCATATTGACCTTGTTGCTATCCTGCTGTAGACATCCATACACAAATGAGTGTAAAGTCCCAATGGTGGACAAGTCACGCCCTCATCAGCCTCATGAATGTCACAATTATGTATTTATTATTGCAACTGAAGTATCGTTATGATGATGCATTTTATCTACACATGAAGAAATGCTCTTCACAAGAGCAGACGCTATTTGTGAAAAGATGTGTTTCCATATGAAATTGAGAGAATGGAAACAGCATATTCTTTTGAATTATATACCTAGTATATGAAATTTGACAACTGGACAACATAAATGGATTTTCCAGAGGTAGCCTTTGACTTGCAACCAGTCACTTGTTGACCATTCAAAGTTACAACAGACTTCAAAAAAGCTACTTACAACCCATCTTCAAAGTTACGACTGCTAAAGAACCCCCCCTCTGATCACATGATCACATTTTAGGTGTTTGGCCGCTCGCTTGCATTTACAACCAGTTCCAACATCCCACATAATTTATTACTTTTTTTGACATTTTCCACAATGACTTATTATAAAAATTGTTCTAAAATCAAGTCTGGTCACATGGTGTCCTGCTTAATGACTGCAATGCTTAATGAGCAAAATTCTGGTTCTAAGTCAATCTGTATCTGTACTATTAGCAAAAGACAGATATTGCAACATTGGAAAGATAAATGTATGACCCCATTTACTCAATGAATTGAGGAGTTGATTACACTTGCCACTTATGAGCAAATTGCCTATAAACATAGATTTTATGGGGATAAGTATAATGAAATATGGGACATGTTTATACAAAATATAGTAGGTTAAAATATAGTTATATAAACATATTAGAATATATGTTTGTGTGTGTGTATGTATACATACATACATACACACACACACACTGATCTTGTTGTATTCGGGTCTTTTCCCATGTAAGATTGAGATTGTCTTGGCAACGTTTCGGCAAGGTCTCACTCGCCATCTTCAGGCTGGGTTTTGGGCTTAAAGCGTGGTCGGAGCTGCCGTCTTTCTATAAATCTTGGTGTGTTTGTGTGGAGTGCTGGCTTTGTTTCAGTAAGTGAAATGATTAGTTGTGTGGCTGTATCATGCTTGGTAGATTGGTGCTGATTGGTGCTGGCTGTGTGTCCGTTGTTGTTTTGTGTTGTAATGGCCTGGGAGGTGGGTGGGGTTCATTTGTTGACTAGGGCTAGTTTCCAGATGTCTGGTAGGCAGGAGGTAGTCACGTTTATTCATCTTGTGATGGTGTTTCTCTATTTCGATAGCTTCCATAATTATTCTCTTGTTGAAGTGTTCAGTTTTGGAGATTAATTTGGTTCCTTCAAAATTAATTTCATGTCCTGTAGATTTAAGGTGCTAGAAAAGGGAGGAAGTTTTTTTTCTTTTTTCTTACTGCATTCTTGTATTCTGCGATGCGTGTAATTATTCTCCTGTTTGTTTGTTCTATGTATATTGCAGGGCAGATTTTACACACACACACACACATGTACATACATGACCATGCAGAAATACTTATACAATGTTTGTATTAGGCAATTATATGTGAAATTGTAATTATTATTGTAATAGTATATTCTATATTTTATTTTTTGTTGCATTTTTTCATGTTTAAGCACTTACAGGACGCTTTTTATAATGTACACTTTCATATTCATTTTATTTTTTCTGTTATTATTTTAAAAGCAATAAAATAAATAAATAAAAAACCATTGCTTTAGCTTTGTAACAGCCATGATTGGGTATTACAATATATTCTGCTATTGACTGAGTAGGGCAAGAGCTGATTATATTATTTAGACTACCATCTTACACACGTGTCCATCCTTACGTTCACAGTGAAAAGAACCCTGATCAGATAAGCCACAGCCACACTCAGAAATATTAGTTGACCATTTTTTTTTATTTATTTTTTTTATTTTTTTGCTAGGAGACCAAAATGTGGTTTCACTCTACAGGCAAAAGCAACCATTTTCTTTTGGTGGGGTAGCTAACATACCAACTATTTAAATTAGATTAAGATCTTCCCCACCACCCAGTTAGAGAATGCTTTGCAGAGCCAAGGCTGTTTTCCATTGTTGAGATCTGGATCTCATTGTGATGCCCTGGAAGGAAAGATTTCCCTAGAGATAACAAGAAATAGTTTGCTTTCAAGTCTCTCCATCCATTATGGTTTTTTTTCTCCATTTTTATTACTTTAATTTATGACCTCAAGAGTATGTGGCTTCTTATGATCAGGAGAAAAAATGGGAGGTGGGTTATAATTTTCTCCAAGAACAATTTCCAGGTGCCTTCCTTATGCAGAATATAAAAATCACCCTCTTTTATGAGCTCATTATTTCAAGGTGGTGATAGTTATGAGAAAAATTAGAACTATTTCAACTAAAGGCTTCCACTGCACGTTGGGTTAATGTGAGCTGTGTAAATTCAACTTTATTTATAATTTCTAATTATCAAAATACGTATGATTCTCTTTAAGAATATACTAAATATAAATTTACAATAATTTCAGAATTATTTTCCATTCGTATCTGATGGGACAATTTATCGTAGCCAACTCGCTGCAGTCAACTCACTGCAATCAACTCACCGTGGTACAACTCATTGCGGGACAATTTAACCATTCAATTTAATCCTTTAAAATAAATGAAAAATTATTTTAGTTTTTGTCGTTCACATTTCATTCTGTCCCTCTTTTTCCATCCTTTCTTTAATGATTCTATACCACTATTTCTTTGATATTGGTGTAACTCTTGTCCTTAGTGACTTGTCCTGTGGTAAGTTGGCCATGGCAAGTTGGCTGTGGCAAGTTGGCAATGACAAATTGTTGTCAACCCATCTGAATGTGCTTTATACAAATATGTGGATGTCTTTAGGCAACTGCAGTTAGCAACAGTGATGGGTAAAATATCATCACTACAGGATGATCAGTTCAGGCCCTGTTCTTACACAGATGTTTTCCAATTGCACAATTGTTTTCCAGCCATAAGCACATAAGACAAATAAGTCATGGGTGTGAAGAATTAGAATAACATTAGAATAAAAATCATTTCAGACAAATGGTTATCCAACCTCTTCCTAGAAACCTCCATTATTGGAGTGCCCACAAATTCTGGAGGCAAGTTGTTCCACTGATTAATTGTTCTAACAGCCAGGAAATTCCATTCTCTCCTTGATTGTTTCCATCATTGCTTCTTATCCTGCCTTCAAGTGCTTTGGAGAATTGGTTGATCTCCTCTTCCTCAAATATTGGAACACTTCTACCATATTACCTCTTGGGCCCTCTTGTCATTAGACTAGATATACCTAATTCCTGCAATCCTTCTTCATATGTTTTAGCCTCCAGTCCGCTAATCATCTTCATTTCTCTCCACTCTTTCTCAACATCTTTTTATATTGTGACTCCCAAAATTGGATGCAACGTTCCTAGTGTGGTTTTACCAAGGCATTTTAAAGTGATACTAATACTTTGCATGATCTTGATCCTATCCTGTGGTGGGGTAGTGGTTAGAATGCAGTACTGCAGGCTACTTCTGCTGACTGCCAGCTGTCTACAATTTGGCAGTTCGAATCGCATCAGGCTCAAGTTTGACTCAGCCTTCCAGAGTGGGTAAAAATGAGGACCCAGATTGTTGGGGGCAATATGCTGACTCTGTAAATTGCTTAGAGAGGGCTATAAAGCACTGTGAAGCATATATAAGTCTAAATGTTATTGCTATCCCTCTGTTAATCCAGCCCAGGATTGCATTGGTTTTTTTGTGGTTGCAGCACCACTGCTGCTCATATTTAAGTGGTTGTCACTAGACTCCTAGATCCCTCTCATAGTTAATTACCAGGGGCTACCAATTCTGTACTTATGCATTTGATTTTTCTTACGTAAGTGTAACACCTTACTTTTCTCACCATTGAATTTTTTTGAAAGGAGATGGACAATTTCAAATGGAAGGCTACTGGGTTGATTTGATTTGTGACAGTGAATGGCCAATACATTTCAAATATAGGAGAACCTTTTAATTGTCTGATGACAACACTGTAAAGCTATTGAAAGAAGAACCTCTAAAGTTTTCTGATGTCAAAATTTTAGTCATTTGTTTGTGAGGTGACCCACCTTCCTACAGGTACAACACTTTTCAGGTAACTCTGAGGAAGGAAGCTTAGTGAGGCAAATGACTGCTGCGTGCATTAATCTGCCATGGTGGAAGATACACTATCTGACAACTTGCCTTCATTGTTTCATTTGCATGAAAGGCTCAGTTTGGTTGGCGTCTGAAGAGGCAGGGAGGGGAAAGATTTACAACAGATCACTGAACTTATTTCCTCCTTGCTTCAGCTCCATCAATCTGCTATCAGTTACTACATAGTGTTAAAATAACTGTGCCAAATTCTGTTTTATCAATTCATCAGAAAGTTATTCCCCAAATTGATTGATCTGGGCAAAATCATTCCAATGCACATCTTTAGAACACACCTTGAAGTCAATGATGTGTTCATAAACTTGGCATATTCCTAGTCCTAGCATTCAGATCTTGCGATGCACAATTGTTCTTCTGCCAGGTTGTCAAATACAGTTCTAAATCTTTGTATGGCATTTTGATAGCTGTGCTCATGCCAGCTTTCTAAGCTACTTCAAGAAAATGTGGTGCAGATTGAGACAGTTTGGCAACAGTTTGCAAGATACTCAGTCTGGATTGTGGGTCATCATATCTTCCCATTGGATAAGTCTCATCCTGCTGTACTCTTTCATTGTCCTGTTCTAGGAAAGCGATGGCCAATCACTTTCCCTTCTGTAGGTGGGTTTTCCTACAGACCTGACACATTCTTCATCTCCCTTCTTTTTTTCTTTCTTTCTTTCTTTCTTTCTTTCTTTCTTTCTTTCTTTCTTTCTTTCTCTCTTTCTTTCTCTCTCTCTCCCCCTCTATGTCTCCTTCCTTCCTTCCGTCCCTCCCTCTCCCTCTCTTTATTTCCCACCTTTATTATTTTTATCAATAACCCAAGGTGGTGGAAACAAACAATATTTTTCCCTCCTCCTATTTTACCAGAACAACAATTCCACAAGGTGGGTTGAACTGAGAGAGTGTGACTGGTGCAAAGTCACCCAAATGGCTTTCATCCCTAAGGCAGACTGTTGAAGCATAATTCCACAAACTGTGTTAGGAACAAATACTGAAAAATATGAGAAACAAATCTTCCAGTTCCCCTTTCTTTTGAGGCCACTGATTGTAAAAAACCCTATTATAATCTAAAATTGGAAGAAGTTTCCTTTTCTTGATAGAGGGCTTTACCCTACTCAATATTAAAACAAATGTGCTCAACAAAATACGTTTTCTTTCATGCTATTAACATTCCTTTCATCTTATCCTCAGTCCGTGAATGAGGCAGTTTTGAATAATCCTTACCAGAACTGAGCAGCAAGTAGCTCAGTTCTTATCCAAAGCAGCCTCAAAATATGTGAAATCTTTAAAATAGTTATCCACAACTTTAATAGGAAGTTAGGATCATGCACATCTTGAAACAGAAAAAGTAGGAGCCAGCTAGAGATCAGCAGAGGAAAAAGGAAATGCCAAGCTAATATTATCTTCTGTTGGTTCAAGGACAGATGGGTTCAACTACTAATGGGTCCTTAAACCTCACTCATAAGGTCACTATGAATTCTAAACTGAAATTGGGCAAGAAAATCATCTTGCTTCTCACATGCCAAAAGGGAAAGTCTTCATTTAAATTTCAGGGTAACAAAGCGCGAGAAGATAAATTATCATTATACTTGTATTTAAAACTTTTTTTCACTTCATACACATGAATAGATTTTATCCAGTGCTTTCATGCCTTTGATCCAAAAGTTCCTAATAGCTAAAAAGTAGTTAACAAACAATTTCAGAAAATGATTAAATACTCTGTGTGTGACCATAAAGGTGCTGACCGTAGTTTGATTGAAGATTATCTTGCAGTCTCCTCCTGAGGACCAACTGTCTGGAGCACTTGTGGGCAATCTCAAAACCTCTCCTTGTCCAGAGAGGAATTGTGAAGAGCCAGTCCACTCGATGGTTTTTCATTCTGTTGTGGTCATTGGTTTTGCTTTTAGCAGAGCTGTCTCCCGTTTACTATTTCTGCCCCAGAAGTCCCCACACTAACTAATAAATATCCTGAAACTGCAGGCATTGGCAATTAATATACGATGTCCTCAGTACTGCGAAACAGTCTTTAAGATTTTGGTGAATAAAGAAAATTACAAAAGCTGCAATGCTAAAACATAGTTTATTAGCAATCTGATATAATTAATGGAAGAAAAGAAAGAATGTGAATGACTATGAGAAGTGATAGTAAAACTTCTCTAGGAAAATGTATTAAAAATAGGCTATTCTCCCAACAGAATGAACAGGATGAGGTTTAAGGAAAGAGGATGTGAAAACTGCTTGAAATAAGGATCACATACCCACACCCACACACACACTTATACACACCAATACCCACAGACTCATACACCCAGAGAGAGAGAGAGAGAGAGGGAGGGAGGGAGGGAGGGAGGGAGGGAGGAAGGGAGGGAGGGAGGGAGAGGGAGACAACTAACAGGGTGCCACTAAAATGTGTGGAGTTATGCTAATTGGAGGTATGCAAAAGGATGGCTGATAGAATGAGGTAATACGAGAGGCTGTGGATGAAAGAAATGCCTATTAGAGAAGGACTGCTATTACAATAAATGCATATTAGAGGATGACAGAACGATATTGCATAATGTATCCATGGAGAAAAGTTAATAGAGTTAATTGAAGTGCTTAAAGGAAAAAAAAAGGAATGTATGAAGCTGTATATGGTCTTATACACTTCTTACAGAACTGTGGTGTGTAAGGATAGAAGGGTTTGAATAGATACAGTGATTCAGTTGTATTTACCTGCATTTCTTTTGCTTTTCTTCCCTTAATTTGTCTTACACCTTCTTTGCGCATCTTCTATAACATTACTTATTCTGAAAGTTTAATGAGCAGATATTTGTAACTTCCAAGTAAAGGAAAATATTAATTCCGCTTATAAGCTCATGCTATATTAATTACAGCAGAAAAACTATCTATGGAGGGTTTCTTTTTTCTTTTTAGATCTATTTTTCTCTTGCTAATTAGATGGTGACATAGTAATATTATTGCCCTCATTTTCTTTTAGTACTTCTTGCTTCCTTCCCAACTTTTCCCTTTCCCCACCAAAAAAACAAACAAACAAACAAAAAAACCCCAATAACCACTATCATGGCTTTCTCCTTAGCAAACTGAGTGGATTACACGTCTCCATTTATCTTGCTCTTCCTTCATTTGTTCACTTACCGAGATGTACACATTAATTAGCTTTATTACGTTTGATAAATTGTTACGTATCAATCATGTTTTCTTTCCTTTTCCCTTTTCTTCTCTTTAATTTGCGGTGACACTGCTTGGGATAAAGCATCTCATTAAGTGTTATTGTCCAATGGGAAACCTATGCAGCAGAGCAGAGCAAAATGATTAGACAGATTTCTTTTTTTTTTCTTTTTAAACAGAATTGCAATTTTGTGATGACAAGGGCCCCTGGGGCAAATAAAACAACCACATTATCTTAAATGGGGTTGCAGGGTCTGTGCAAATGACCTCACTGCTGTATTTGCAGCTGTCCCACTTCCCTTAATGACCACTTATCTGTTCCTCCCTGCTGGAGAGAAGGAGCATCACTCTCTCTCCAAAGATGACAAGTTAAATGAATCAGTTTCCATTTTTTTCCTAATCTGGCTGCTGCAAACATAACTCGGGACCACCTCTATGGATAACGGAATTAGATAAAATCTGATATGGGCTTGATTTATGCTTCTTCCAGATGCCATTTTTTTTTACCTTCAGCACAAGCTACTTAGCAATAAGTCCCTCAGCATCCCCAGGTAAGCAAGCAAAATAATTACCAATGCATACGAAACAGGTAACTGACCCCTATTTATTGATTTGTGGCAGTTGTTATAGAAATCCCAACACAAAGCTCACAGTCTGATGCACAGCATGCAGTTAAAGAATTTGAAATTCAATTCCCATAAAAAGAGAGAAAGAGAGAAAGCATGCTTATAAGCAAGACTGGGAGAAAGCATTTACTCTCTCAAAGGTAAAGATTCCCCTCGCGTGTATGTGCTAGTTGTTCCCGTCTCTAGGGGGTGGTGCTCATCTCTGTTTCAAAGCTGAAGAGCCAGCACTGTCCGAAGACGTCTCTGTGGTCATGTGGCTGGCATGACTAAATGCCGAAGGTGCACGGAACGCTGTTACCTTCCCACCAAAGGTGGTCCCTATTTTTCTACTTGCATTTTTATGTGCTTTCGAACTGCTAGGTTGGCAGAAGCTGGGATAAGTAATGGGAACTCACTCCGTTATGCAGCACTAGGGCTTTGAACCGCTGAACTGCTGACTTTTCTGATCGACAAGCTCATCATCTTAGCCACTTAGCCACCGCATCCCTATTACTCCTTTTACTCTCTTATTTTATTCCTCCCTATTTCTCCCTTTTACTCTCTTACTCCTGTTCAGACAGTGCTGTGTGGTTCTGTTAGGAGGGTTTCTCCTCAATCTGGCAGGGGCAAAAAAACTCTCTCATTATAACATGGGAATCAAACTTGCGGCGTCACATTGCCGTCACATGATGTTTATTCCCCTTCTTGAAGCTGGGGTGGTTGTGGCCTACACGTGATGCACCTGGCCAACAGGCTGCCAGTTTGACACCCCTGCTTTATAAACTTTGGGTGGCTGCATGCCATTTTTTTATGGGAAATGCTGGACCAGACAGAGCAACACTGTATAGCAAGTACTGACATATGTTTGTCCATCAACTTTGTGGGTAGGATGTCTTCGCATTAAATCTGTTGTAGGGTTTACACAATTGTTGCTTAAGTTTCACATCTCAAAATGGTAGGACATGGCTGCTACAATTCTATGATGTGGTCATATGGGTAAGCAGGGCACTGGAAAGAAGAATCTGGTGATCCCATGCAAACACAGGCTGCCAGCTGCAAAGTCCTTTAACCACACAAATGTTGTAAAATATTTTGCTCTATTTTGAAATTGTAAAAGGAGGGTGCACGAAGCCTTCTTTATTGGTGGTATAGCCTTACTTCTTAAGAGTCGTTGAAATGCAGCAATGTTGGTTGCAAGTGGTGAAAACTTGTGGAGATAGGTTTGGGTGAGATTCTTGAGTTTGGTTAAAAGAAAAGAGAGCAAGAAAAATACAGGCAGTCCTCGACTTATAACAATTCATTTAGTGACCATTCAAAGTTAAAATGGCACTGGAAAAAATGACTTATGACATTTTTCACACTTATGAGCTTTGTAGCATTTCCATGATCATGTGATTAAAATTCAGATGCTTGGCAACTGGTTCGTACTTATGACTATTGCTTTGTCCCAGGGTTATGTGATTACGTTTTGCAGCTTTCTGACAAGCAAAATCAATGGGGAAGCTAGATTCACTTAATAACTGCACGACTGCGTTATCAACTGCTGTGATTGATTTAACAACTGTGGCATGAAAAGTCGTAAAATGGGGCAAAACTCACTTAACAAATGTCTCACTTAAGAACAGATATTTTGGGCTCAATTCTATTAATAAGTCATTCCTAACTGTAATTAGGCTATCTTATGATGGTTGTATCTTGGTTTGGTTTGTTTGTCTCTTGGAAAACCTATATGCAGGTCAAGAAGCAACAGTGGGAACTGGACACAGAACCACTGATTGGTTCAAAATTGAGAAATTAGTTCATCAAGGCTGTATACTGTCACCCTGCCTATTTAACTTATATGCAGATCATATCATGAGAAAGGCGGAGCTAGATGAATCACCAGTTGGAATTAAGATTGTCGAGAGAAATATCAACAACTTCAGATATGCAGAAGGTGCCATTCTAATGATAGAAAGTGAAGAGGAACTAAAGAGCCTCTTGATGCAGGTGAAAGAAGAGAGTTCAAAAGTTGGTTTGAAACTCATCATTAAGAAAACTAAGATCATGGCATCTGGCCCTCTCAATTCCTGGAAAATAGATGGGGATGAAATGGTGGTAATGACAGATTTTATTTTCCTGGGTTCCAAGATCATCAAAGATGGGGACTAAAGCTAATAAATTAAAAGATGTTTGCTCCCGGGAAGGAAAGCTATGGCAAATCTAGAGAGCATACTAAAAAGCAGAGACATAACCCTGCCAACAAAAGTGTGTATACTCAAGGCTATGGTTTTCCCAGTTGCAATGGCTGTGAAAGTTGGACCATAATAAAGGCTGAGTGCCAAAGAATTGAGGCCTTTGAACTATGATGCTGGAGAAGACTTCTGCGAGTCCCTTGGATTACAAGGCTATCAAACCAGTCAGTCCTAGAGGACATCAACCCTGACTACTCTTTAGAAGGCCAGATCCTGAAGATGAAACTCAAATACTTGGCCACCTAATGAGAAGGAAGGAATCACTGGAGAAGAACCTAATGCTGGGAAAGATTGAGGGCAAAAGAAGAATGGGGCGACAGAGAATGAGGCGGCTGGATGGAGTCACTGAAGCAGTAGGTGTGAGCTTAAATGGACTCCAGAGAATGGTAGAGGACAAGAAGGCCTGGAGGAACATTGTCCATGGGGTCACAATGGGCCAGACACAACTTCGCAACTAACAACAAATGATGGTTCAGAATTTGGAAAGAAGGGAAAATCCCTTGTCCTGATTTTAGAAGGGAGTCCTGCTAACACTTTACTGCTCCATGAAAATTAAACAATTTGAAATTCAGTCCCCATAAAAAAGAAAAGTCAGGAATTCTGAGTACTGTATTCCATATAACATAAATATGATGTTATATTTATACTGTTATATATAGTTGTATAGTCACAAATTTATTATAGAATACTGTGGAATTAAATAGTTGAACAGACTTTGGAAATTCAGCAAGGCATATGTTTTTGTTGTGGTTATAGTTGTTGTTGTTGTTGTTGTTATTATTATTATTATTGTTGTTGTACAATTGTATCACAGCAGCCAGTTGTTTCGCCGGATTTGGCATTGGTTACTAGTCGGGCTCCACCCAGGGGCCTAGGACGTCGTAACGTATTTTCGTAATATGCGTGCAGATCCAAGCAGTGCGGCTTTTTGCATTTGACTGATGGTGATTTTGTCAATTTTTAACTGTTTTAAATGTAATTCCAGTGCTTTTGGAATAGCACCCAGTGTGCCAATTACCACTGGAATTACCACTGCTGGTTTGTGCCATAGTCGTTGAATTTCGATTTTTAAGTCCTGGTATCTTGCGATTTTTTCATGTTCCTTCTCGGCGACCCTGCTATCACCTGGTATTGCGATGTCTATGATTGTGACCTTATTTTTCTCAACCAGTGTGATGTCTGGTGTATTATGCGCCAGTATTTTGTCGGTTTGTATACGGAAATCCCACAAGATCTTGACCATCTGATTTTCGGTGACTTTTTCAGGCTGATGTTCCCACCAGTTTGTTGCTGTTTTAATATTATAATTTTTGCACAAATTCCAATGGATCATTTGTGCTACTGAATTGTGCCGCAATTTATAATCAGTCTGCGCGATTTTTTTTACAGCAGCTGAGTATGTGATCAACAGTTTCATCAGCTTCTTTGCAAAGTCTGCATTTGGCATCATCAGAGGATTTTTCGATTTTGGCCTTAATGGCATTTGTGCGGATAGCTTGTTCTTGCGCAGCCAGGAGTAGTGACTCTGTTTCTTTCTTTAATGTACCTGTTGTTAACCATAACCAAGTTTGTTCACTGTCCACTTTATCTTTTATTTTTTCCAGAAATTGACCATGCAGTGCTTTGTTCTGCCAACTCTCCATTCTTGATTTTATCACATCTTTTCTGTATTCTTGTTTTGTCTGTTGGGCCTTCAGTAGATTTTTGTTCTTTACTTCGATTAATAGATGTTCTTGACTTTCTTTTAAATAATCAGCCAGTGCATGTTTTTCTTCTTCAACTGTTTGCTTCACTTGTAATAATCCTCTGCCACCTGATTTTCGGGGCAGGTACAGTCTATCAGTATCACCACGTGGATGTAAACTGTAGTGCATTGTCATTAGTTTCCTGGTTTTTCAGTCCAAAAGGTCCAAATCAGCTTGTGTCCAGTTAACTATACCAGCTGTGTATCTTATAACTGGTATTGCCCAGGTATTTATGGCCTTGATTGTATTTCCACCATTCAATTTAGATTTCAAAATTTTCCTAACTCTGTTGGTGTACTCTCGCCTGACAATAGTTTTTACTTCTCCATGCTTGATGTTATCCAACTGCAGAATGCCTAAGTATTTGTAGGCTTCATTTTCTTTGCATTTAATTAATTGGCCATTGGGCATTTCAATTCCCTCACATGCAGTGATTTTGCCCCTTTTTATGGATACAGTGGCGCATTTTTCCATGCCAAACTGCATTGAAATATCGGTGCTGAATACTCGGACTGTGTTTGTCAATGATTGGATTTCTATTTCTGACTTTCCATAGAGTTTCAAATCATCCATATATAGTAAATGTGAAATTTTTTCAGCTTCTTTGGCTGTTTGGTAGCCTAATTTCATTTTTTTTAAGATTACTGATAGTGGGATCATTGCGATGATGAAGAGAAGAGGTGAAAGTGAATCACCCTGGAAAATTCCTCGCTTGATATTAACTATTCCGTAGATCTCATTCCCTACTGCCAACTCAGTTCTCCATTGATTCATCGCCTTTTCAGTAAAGGATGTAATATTTTTGCTAATACCAGTTGTTTCTAAGCATTTTATGATCCAACTATGTGGCAGTGAGTCAAATGCCTTTTTGTAATCAATCCAGACCATATTCAAGTTCGTTTTTCTGTTCTTACAATTTTCTAATATCATTTTATCAATTAGAAGCTGATCTTTGGTGCCCCTGCTCCTTCTTTTGTTGCCTTTTTGCTCTACTGGCAAGATGTTGTTTGTTTCCAAATAATCCATCATGTTATCTGCAATAATGCCTGTGAGTAATTTGAAGGTTGTTGGCAAGCATGTTATTGGTCTGTAGTTTTCAGGTGTTGTTCCTTTAGCTGCATCTTTCTGAATCAAGTATGTTTTTCCAGTTGTCAACCATTCATCAATTTGGCCCTTTTGTAAAATTTCATTCAGTTGCCTGGCCAATATTGCATGTAAACTGGTCAGATATTTGAGCCAGAAACCATGTAATTGGTCCTTTCCAGGTGATGTCCAATTCTTTACCTTTTTAACTCGATTTTTGACCATCTCAGTTGTTATTTCTAATACTTGCATTTGCTTGTTGCCAATGCTTTTCTCAAAGTCATGTATCCACTTTGCTTCCTTGTTGTAGTCCTTTGCATTTTCCCACAATTCTTTCCAGAATTCAACTGTGGCCTGTTTTTCTGGTTTTTCACTTTTGGTGTCACCATTTACATTAAGACTTTGATAAAAACGCCGTTGGTCTGATCGAAATTGCTGATTTTGTTTATATTGGATGATTCGTGCCTCATATCTTTCAATTTTTCTAGCTGTTGCTGTTATCTGCTGTTCTACAATCTCTACAGCTTCATTGATGTTTCTTGTATCCAATCTATATCTTCTGATTAGCCGATCTATGATTTTGTTGTTTTTAAGCCGTTGCTCATGCATGTTCTTTAAGTTACTAGCATCTGCCCTTAATTTTTTGATTTTTTGTTCTAGACGGATTTTCCACTTTGGCTTTGATGCTTTTTCTGTTGTGTGACTAGGTACTTTAATTTTAATGCCTAGTTCATTAGTGACTATTACAGCTGTGCTGTTATTATTATTATTATTATTATTATTATTATTATTATTATTATTTCATAATCTGATTATTTAGCATCCAAATGTTCTGTTTTATGCTTTGACCCCACACCAGTCTTCCAATGCTATTATTCTGTCTAATCCTCTGCTCAAGCAGGAGACTCTATACAATTCTCGACAAATAGTATATCTTCTTAGAATCCTCCAGTGATGAAGCAGCCATAATTTCTGGAATCAAGCCATTCCATTGATTAATTAATTGTTCTATCAATAAATTTGTCAGTTCTAGGTTGGATCTATTTTTGATACATTTCCATCTGTTATTTCTTTCCCCCCTCAAGTGCTTTGGAGAACAGGTTGTTCCCCTCTTCTTTGTGACAGCCTCTCAAATAATGGACGACTGCTTCTATGTCACTCCTAGTCCTTCTCTTCGTTAGACTAGCAATTTCTAGTTCATGCTACCATTTATCAACTGTTTGAGCCTACAGACCCCTAATCATCTTTGTTGTTCTTCGCTGCACTCTTTCTAGAGTCTGTATAGACTCTTAGTTTCTAGAGTTAATATGTCCTCCCTGCATGCTAATGTTTACAGCTTCCTTCTCTAATGTTCAGTTTTTCAGGAAGCACACTGCTTCTGCCACTACTTTTGCTATTTTTAAGAAAGGTGTTTTACTAATATACTGCAACTGTACAATAGACACACCAGTGCAACAACTACTCAGTATTTTCTTATCATTAGAAAAAAAACATGTCTGTGCATCAAAGTTATCTCATTAAAAATAATAGGACACATATCTTTGATCTAGTTACAAGAGTTAGGCTATCTTACACCATCTTAGGCCTCATGTATCACTCTTAAACAATGAGACTGTATTTTCCAGCATGGTTAAATTATGCCTGCCTGATGCATCTGAAATAGAAGAAGTACTCCCTATTATCGGGGGATAAAATGAAAACAAAGGTAGTGGCTGTGATGTTGTGACTAAAGCTCCACCAATTTTGTATGTGCATCTGAAGGGATGTTTTTTTTAAAAAAAAGTCAAAACAGCCCTAGAGGCAGTCCAAATAAAGCCCTACTGCGCTCTCTCTCTCTCTCTCTCTCTCTCTCTCTCTCTCTCTCTCTCTCTCTCTCTCTCTCTCCACACACAAAACATTTACAAAAAAGGTAGTGTTTGATTGCATTGTCACCTCATACACTCTTTTCCCCCTTCCCTCTCCCTCCCCCCACCCCCCACCCTCCTACTGCTGGAAAGAGATATCCTGTAAAACATCCTTGTAGAGCTTCGATCAGGCCACATTTACCTCACTTTTTCTGCTTCTTTACTCCTTTTGGACTGGGAAAAAAGCAAAAACAAAATACCACAATGTTACCATTGCCCTGTCCTTTGGGCTAGAAGGAGAAAGTGACAGAACATTTGTCAATTTCACCTGGTGAAAAAACACACATATTTCATTGCCTCACTGTTCAGTCAACGAATTTGAAAAAAAGAAAATGGCTCCACCATTTAACTATTTTATAAATAAACCTGTTTAAAAAATACTGTCTGGCTTCCATTGGTGCCCTTGTTAAAAAAATGGCAGACAATATGTCAGGCTCATCTAATACCTTCACTCAATGCTAATAGAAAAGAGACATTTTCAAAGTCTTGTGGAAGGCCAACAGGATTGAAAGAGGAATGCTGTTCCATAGCCCAGGTGTCATGACTAAGAAGGGGCACCTGGGTTCCATCATGCACTATTGTTTTATAGAGGAGACCCAGAGAACATCCTGTTGGATTTTGTGGAATAACAGAAATAGTCAGTACCTTGAATGATATCCATAAGCCTACTGGGACTATGTGAGCCTTTAATCTCTAGTGAGGGAGCAGAGAGAAGGAGGGAAACCTGAGGTATCTCTATTCCACGGAACACCTCTCTGATGTGAACAAAATATCAAATCAAGCATGTGACTATCATACATTGGCTCTGCGACCAAGAGAGATGGACCCATAGTTTTTAAGGTTTCAATAAACTCTTGAACTGTTCCACACAAACCAGTCCTAAAACAGATATTGAATTCCACCAATTCCACCATAAAGTGGAATCCCTAGAGTAGGGGAAAGAGGTCAAAACAAGCAAAATGACAGTCCAAGCAATGAAATTACATGCATGGAACGTCAACACATGGGTAAAAAGTGATGGGGTTTTGATCATAATATGCACCTGACATTTCCCCTGTTTTGACTACTGCCTGGTGACACCATGGCCTAGATTCTTCAGCACCAAATCTAAATCATCTCTATCAGTTGAAACAGTTTCATCAGTGGAAGAGGATGATCTTATGAAACATAGCTGCATGCCTTCCCAATCTCTATGCCCCAACCTTTCTGCAACAGTATTTGAAGTTAGAAGAAGCTGGGCTCAAGTCAATTGCTATCAAGTTAGCTTTTCCATCATCTGACCTGGATCCTTTGATGTGGGTAACTATGGACTCAAGATTGAGGTGGGTTCTCAACTACCTAAAGTCCTCTTGGAAGCAAATTACCTTATTCTATTTATTTCATTTGATTTATATAGCCACCCATATCACTTTTATGCAATTCTAGGCACCTTAAGGCAGGTTATAGGATAAAACTGTCTGGGTTGTCCTGATGGATAAATTTTATTGGTGACCAGCCAGTTAACAGGGTCCCCAACCTCACTTTCCAATCTGATATAAATGCACTGAAAGGTCTTCAAAATATCTGGAGGCCATTGTCAACTGGACCCTTCTATTTATGCAATACACTTGAAAGACGTTTGATCTACTCAAAGTCTGAAGGTAAGACATGCAAATTTCAAGAGTTGGTTTCCAAATAGCAGTAATAGCAATAGCAGTAGACTTATATACCGCTTCATAGGCCTTTCAGGCCTCTCTAAGCGGTTTACAGAGAGTCAGCATATTGCCCCCAACAATCTGGGTCCTCATTTTACCCACCTCGGAAGGATGGAAGGCTGAGTCAACCCTGAGCCGGTGAGATTTGAACCGCTGACCTGCTGATCTAGCAGTAGCTTGCAGTGCTGCATTTAACCACTGCGCCACCTTGGCTCCTACAACAGATGGATTAAGATTTGTGGCTGAGATTGGCCAGCTACATCTAATAAGGACTTTTCACATGTAGTACTGAGCGAATTCTGATCCATATCAGATTCCATTTTTCACTTTTTACGAGTGTATCACAATGACCTAAGCGTTCTTCTGGCTGGCTTTTGCAGAGGATGTTTACTGCCCAGGAAGCATGAATAGTTGTGGTTGCATTACATGGCAACTGCAGGGGGTTAAAGGAATATTTTTTCACATGTGCAATAGTTATAGCTATCATAGCAGAACTTCTGTTCCAGTGTGTTGTGGGAAGAACTTGCAAATAGCGTGTGAGTCTGTAAAATCATATCACACTATTCACTATGTTCTCCACATCAAAAGCCATCATGGCAATTACATAATTCAGTATACAATTGCTCAGACTGTAGAGCAGAAACTCATGGCATACCACATTTAATATGAAACAAGTGGGGAAATATCATTTCAGTATGTAATTGAATCCTCTTTTGTACCACAGAGGTCATATTTAGACATTGGTTTGACCTAATTTAAATAGATGAGAATGTTTGTTTTCATCTGTATGAAAGTTAGATTGGGGATCACTCATCAGCTTTGCAATCAAGCATTCTACAGTTGTGCTGGGTTATCACTTTACTATACCCATTAGCATCTTCGGAGTCCATATTAGCCCACAATGGCTCTTATTAATCCTTGTCTTTCAAGATTTGGGACTACAGAATATAGTGTGGATTGAGCAATGTGGAAAACAAATTTTGCTTAAACCGGCTACATTTTCAGCTCCATATTCTGCTAGAACAGGGGTGGGCATCTATAGCCACTTTACAACCTGTGAACTCCCAGAATCACTGACTCAGGAATTCTGGGAGCTAAAGTCCACAGGCCACCCTTATGTTACAAGCTGACTGAAATCATATAATTATATCTTAGTGTTGTTTTCTTTCAATGATGAATTGAAAATTATGATGCTACATATTAGATTGCTGATCTATTCTACATAAGTGTAATGTTTGAAGCCCAAAATTATTTGGTGTTATCATCTATCCCAGGAGTGTCAAACCTCTCAGTCCACTGGCACAGGCCATGCCTACCACAGCTCCACGAAGGGAAGATACGTGACAGCAACATGATGCTGCGACTTTGACACTCGTGCTCTGTCCATTGTTCCAAAATTGATATTTAGTTAATTGGCAGTTCCGTTGTACCTTTGAACTAGCATCAGTATAAGCATCAGGTTACTCCTATGATAAATTACTTTGTATTCATGTATTACTTTTCACTGCAACCTCATGTTTCAATGGACATAAAGTCATTCTTCTGCTGTATAAATGAAATATAATCATTTTAATGGCTATCAGGCTGGTCTTGCCTTACTTACATATCAAGATGAACTGTTGGGTAACTAGTGGAGCAGAGGCAGCATTGGAGCTGCTGAGGCCTCAAGGCTTTCAAGGTGCTTGGCAGCACATTTTTCAGAGTGGGATCCTTCCGGGCAGCAGCCTTGAATTTAATGGGGTTTTTTAAATTAAAAAATGCCAGTGAGCTGCACAAGGTTGCAGGGTAGTCCACATGTTGTTCTACAGGGTGCAAAGGATTATTGATCTACCTGAAAGATTTGCCTTTATCCAGGCCTCAATCTGATTCAAGGTGTCTTGAACTTCTCAACTTCTCAACTTTCTACACTGACACCTTGGTTTGAAGTATTAGAACAAGCGATTTCAATTGAGGCGGGCACCTTGCTCTCAGCTGCCATCAAAAAGAAGATCTGAGTTCATCTGGACCACTGGTTTGGAAGAAGTAATTGAATCTCTATGAAATCCAAGTGTCCCCTCAAAGCTCTAAAGAAATTGCTTATCAAATTTGGCAACTTTGCGATTTATGGACTTCAATTCCCAGAAGTCCCCAACCAGCATGCACCCTGGCAATTCTGGGGATTGAAGTCTACACATCTTAAAGTTCCCAAGTCTGCAAAACACAGGTCTAAAGAGAGCTTTTCCTCCCTGTCCCCTTCCCTCTTCCCACCCCACCTTATTTATATTTTTTGGCTGGGCAGATGCATTCATTTCCAGATCAAAACCACTTCCTGTTTCATTTTTAAAGAATGGCCTTGGGCCCCATTTAGGCCACTGAACACTGTTTAAAATAATAGTAATGGCAGAGGGTAGTATTTTACAGCAGGCCTACTTGGTTATTTCTTGAATTACAATATTAATTTGTCAAAGGTAAGGCATAGCTCCCAGCAGTTCCAAAAGAGATTAGTGGTCCCAACCTCAAACTGTTCAAGGCTTTGAAAATTAAGGCCAATGCCAAGGTGGAACCATGGAAAAACTGTGGGTTACCTGTGCTGACCTTTCTGTTTAGGGGAATGATATGAGAATCCTAAGACCAGCTCTCCTTGTTAGAATTCCAGAAGAATCCCATTAACAATGGGGAAAACATGCAATGAAGTCCACTAGGCAACATTTCATTAATTCCTTCAATCTGAGGTAAATCCCTAATTTGTTGAAGGCTTTGTTTATCAAGCAAAGGCAGTAAGATATTCATAGTTTACAACAAGATCTGCTTCCAGAATGGTGTGATGCCCCACTGATTTTACACAGTAGAATTAGGAGTTGGCTCAAACAAAAAACACATCCCATGTTCTTAAATGGATGGAGACTCGGGTCCAAATCTGGAATGCAGTGTTGTACCTCATTTGCATATCTAATTAATATGCAAATGCTCTTCAGTTTGTGCCCTCATTTGTACTGTGTAAACAACTTCAAATGGCTGCTTTCTCTTTTTGCTAAAACAATGCCCCTTGAAGCCCAAAGAAAAATTAATAGCAGGTAAGAGATTAAGTTTAATGAAGCATAGATAAAGCGGTCATTTACTATAAATTGTGAGGGCTTCTCTAATCTTATTCAGTTCCTCAAAGATATATCAATTTGTTTTGTCACTAAAAATTGGATTCTCTCCCACGCCTTCAAAGCCATTGTTCATATCCTTATAAATTAACAGGGAGAATATATTTCATTGTTCTTCACCAGATGAATAGAAATAGGATGAAAGAACATGTGAAATCATCAAGATTGCACAGCCAGTTTTTTTAAATGAGAAATTGCTTAACAGCACACTTGAATGCTTGCCCAATTAGGAGGGTTTCAATGAATGTAATTCATGTTTACTTATATGTGAATAAACTGAATTCAGTGGCTCTTACTCCCATATAAATAGATTTATTGTAATTGCATGGAATTTTTGTTTTGATTTGAATTTTGTTTGGATAATAATTTTATGAAGTAGGTCATTTCTCTGTATGACATATGGGAGAATGAGTTTTGAGAAAATTTGCAAACATTGGCCTGATATTTTGAATTACTCATAGGCTATTAATTTTGTTAATATTCTTGGCTACAAGTAGTTGAGACTGATTTAGATTTGTTCTGAATTAGATTTGGTCTAAAGATAACTTTTGCTTTTGAAATAACCTGGGATATAAATGGAACAGCACAAAGTTTACACACACCTATCATTATCAGACATCTGAGAAAAAGAGAACATGTTCTGTTTTTGGTCTTCATGTCTTCCATCTGGTAGGCATAGACTTAAAATCAAGTACTGTTCAGCTTGGTTATTGTTTTTAAAAAAATTCTTGTTTTCACAATTGTAGTTATTCAAATGTTCATGTATTTTGACTTCTTAAATTGGTTTCATCTATGGATTTCTCCTCCCCCTCAACCCAGGTTTCCATGATTCACCTTATTTTCTGATTCCAGCAATCAGTTTCAATCCAGCATCCTGAATTCTATGATCACTCCAGTCCAGGAGTGTCAAACACAAGGTCAAATCTGGCCCACGAGGCTGTCCTGGAAATTGTAAAGGGCTGGCTTGCATGCTTCGGTCCGGTCTGCCCAATGCAAACAGGAAGCATTAGGCCAGCATGGCTTTGTGGTCTACCCAATGTAAAGAGGAAACATCGGGCCAGTGTGGCTTTGGTGTGGTCTATCCTGTGCAAGGAGGAAACGTGCCAGCACTTTGGGGAGTAGCATCAAGCTGGCTATGACCATCCAGTCAGCCATGCCCACCCAATCAGCCATGCCCAGTGAATTGTGTCAAGCTGGCCATGCCCACCCAGTTGGCCACCCCTGATGTCAACCATAGCCTTGATGAGGTCCTCAATGAAATTGAGTTTCATACTCCTGTTCTAGTCGGTAGATCCCATGACTCATAATATTTTTACAGTGAAATTTGAAGACCACATTGTCGATTATATACCATAATTCGGGTATGTTCTTGAAAGTAAAGATTTGCTGAAAAAAATGCAGTGATTGAAAAATCAATCTTTCTGATGTTGAAAAGCTAATTTCACATACATGTAGATCCAAGTATATTCCTTTTGCAGTTTGTTTCGTAACATTTTTGTTGTGGCTCCAAAAAAGCTAAACAGTATGGTCTTCTTCCCCCTTTCCACCAATTTGACCTCCTTTCCAATTTTCCGTGTTCTTCTTTAACTATTCAGATATATGGTAGCCTTACACTCACCAAACATATACTCTAGATCAGTGTTTCTCAACCTTGGCAACTTGAAGATGTCTGGACTTCAACTCCCAGAATTCCCCAGCCAGCGAATGCTGGGTCCAGACATCTTCAAGTTGCCAAGGTTGAGAAACACTGCTCTAGATGCTAAATACAATCCCAAATCCCTCTTCTTCATTGCACAAAGCCATAACATGGGCTTAATTTTTAATTTGCTTTACATTTTTTATACATGGATCAATTAGTTCAACATTCCTAGGTCCAGACCTCTAGACTCACTACTTGTCAACTATTAATATAGTTAAAGCACAATACAATTCCCCAACATCGATCCACACATCCCACTTTCTGATGTTTTCCCTCTTGAGAAAATTGCCAAGTACAGTCCTCCATCTCGTAACTTTTCTGTACAGATTCTTCAAGCGTGGAATGGGGGAGAACAAAGCAAGCGTGAGCCTGAGTTCCAGCTTGCACATTCACAGGCAACAGAATAAAGCTTTCTTTAGTTTTCCCATCTCAATACAGTGAAGTTTGTTTATTTATACAAGTTTCAGCATATTTTGCTCCACGGAACATAATTACACTTGCATGTTTAAAATTACATAGTTCCTTCCTTCCTCCCTCCCTCCTATAGCTTATTTTAGAAAATGTTTTATGTATTGTTTTGTTCAAGGAATACAACTTTGTAAAATCCTTTGCGTTAACTGGGCCATTAAATTAAAATTATAAACACGATAATTTGTCATATGCTGCTTATAATTGCACAAGTGTTTTTTTTTAACATCACTGTGGTATAAGAACCAAATGAATAGCCCAACCCACTTGTTGGAGAAAGCTTAAGCCTTTTAGTCTTTCTTCTTTTATGGCTTCCCTTCTTTTATTTCCTTTTCAGTCTCTCTCTCTCTTCTCCCTTTCCCTCCCTCCCTCTCTCTCCCTTTCTTTTTTTGTTCCTGGAACATTCTGTTTCTTTTACGAGCTAACAAGTTTGATGTGGCCCTGTGTCTCCTTCCCTTCCAGGCTTGCAGCTGTTTTGGCAACAGAAGAAAAAAATATCTCCATAACAAATCAAATAAAAGCCCATTCTATAAAGAGGAATTGAAAACAGCAGGCCTCAAAGTGGTCTGCACATGAGATGCCTTGTTCTGGCTTTCAACGCAACTCAAATCAAAAACGCATTATCATAATCTGAAACAGCTCACTACTAACGCAAGACAGATGGTGGGTAATAACCCATGCATCATTAATAAATAAATTCCAGCATTAAAGGCTTTACCAAATATGACAACATTATCTGGGCAAAATGATTGGCCCACTCCCACGCCGACATCATTTTGCTACGTTGTGGGTCTCCTCCATCCTCCCATGTCTTTCTTTTCTACTTCTTAAGTCTCTGTGCTTTGAAGGAAGCTAATAAGGCTCTCTCCCCCCACCACCCCAACATTAACCAGATGAAAACCATCTCAGTATATAAACAAGTTTTGAAGCTCCAGAAGGGAAAAATAAGATTGCTGCCAAACTGTAATAGGTCCCATGCACTTCCTTTGGATCAGCAAATGGCAAAATATTACACTGCCTTTCACTGCTTCTATCTGGTACTTTGCTGTTGTCATTTTCAGCTCCATATTTCAAATAACAGTTTTGGCATCATGGTGAACACAAAGCTGAAAGAGAAAAATTGAATTTCTCAGCTTTTCTCCAGGAGATTCTGCCCTCTATTGTATCATTGCCTATGTAACTTGCCCACAATGTTAACTTCATATCTTTGCTCTAATCCCAAGAATTATAGAGCAAGTTGCACAGTTACCAAAAGGATTTGATCTTGCATTTTTTTTAAAAAGAAAAAAAATAACCTTCCATGACCCATCGCACACTCTTTTAAGAGACAAAAGTGTTACAAATGAAGTTTAAAGTTCATCGGGTTTCAAGAGAAAAGGAGAGAAGAAACTTCCACACTACCCAAGAAATCCCTGACAAATGAATTGAAGCTAGTTCTTCTGGAGTTTCAAAATAGAACGAACCTGGAAGAGCCAATCACTGTTTCATTCAGTGGGTTAATAAGAGGGTGAAAAGAATGGTGTTCAATCAGTGCTTTGTTCTCCACCTTCATTTTTATTTCACGTTGGGTGTATTTGTCTGAGGATTTGCAAAAACTCAGTGTGGTTGCCATAAGAAAGAGCTGCATAGCTGCCCAAACTCAATACCCGTTATTCTGGTGAAATGATAGCATCTTGGCCTGATTATTTTCACAGTTTAACTTCTATGAAGAAGGAAGGGGATGATCATGTGACCAGGAATCAGAGAACAAGATTTTCTACTTATGGGAAACTTTCAGATGGAAAGTTCATTTTGGTGTGGTTTCAGAGGCACTGTACTGGACCTCGAAACAGATCATCTCACTTGCTAAAATCAGCTAACATCATGAGTCCGCACAAGGCAGATCCACACTTCCCACTTGCCCAGGGGTGGGCTGCTATGGGTTCACCGGGGTTCAAGAGAACCCAAAGCTAATATTATGGCTGGTTTGGAGAACCTCCAAATCCCACCCCTGGCTGGCTCCTCCCACCACTCCCGTCCCAGGAGTCACAACACAACCCATTTTGATGCAAGGTAAGTGCAGCCCATGCGGAGGCTCGTGGAGAAGGAAAAACAGGCCTCCCAGAAGTTCCAGAAGGTTGTTTCCGGCCTCCAGAGGGCCTCTGGAGCCTGGGGGAAGTGGTTTTCCCCCTCCTGGAGGCTCGATGAAACCCTCCAAAACCTGGGGAAGGTGAAAATGTCACCCATGCCATGGTGCAGGAGACCAACTAGGCCATACCCACCATGGTCATGCCCATCCAGCATCCAGGCAGAAAACCCATTGCTGAGATTTTTAAAGCCCACCTCTGCACTTGTCCCAATGCCACCATGTCCCACCAATCATTTTTTCCAGACCAGGGATGCACAGCAACCCTCTACCCACCCAAAGCCAATAGGGCAAATAAACTTTGCTGTAACTTTCCAGAAACAACACCTCATCTTCATTCATTGGATAAGGGTAGGCATGGACATTCTTTCCTGAGTTTCTAGGTTGTCTGAACTATCTTGAAAGGATGAATTGACTTTGTTTGTCTGGTTAGTCCCTCTCCCTTCCCTCCCTTTTGTAATTATAGAAATGGCTCGAAATGTTGTGAAATGTAAAATAAAAGCTTGATGTTGAATTTTTGTAATCTATTGTACCAAAGAAAGTCATTACTTGTTGCATTTTTCTCTTTTTCTAACTTACATTTCATCTATATTTTTATGTTATAATGAAAACATATTTTTTTAAAAATACTATAGAAAAAGATACAGCCCTTGGCTATTAAAATAGTTTGTTCCTGTTATAATTTTTTTAGTGCAGCCAGAATAAAGGTTACCCTCAACAAAAAATAATTGCATTCTTTTTTGCATTCCTTCTTTTCTTTTTCATCTATCCTCTCTTTGTACAATGAGGTATCTGGCTGACCTTAGCTGATCAAGAAAAGCCATACAGCATCAGACTGACTACTACCAAGGTAGGAAGAAAGTAACATGGCCCTCTGCCAAGAAAACTATTTGGACATCTCTCTGAAAGAACCAGGAATAGACTTTGATTGACAGAAAACTCTATATCTCAAAGGCAGGTATTATTTCAAATTTGTGTGTTAGGAATGCATTTTTTTTGTTTTCTGTACTCAAAGTAGCCTTATATTATTTTGCTAATCCTGAAGTGGATTTTCTATTCATAGTAGATGAGTATAGAAATATAGTAGGCATATAGAAATTTTAGAAACACAGCCATAAAATATGAAATTTGCCAAAATCACATTCTGTCATTTCAGGCCGCTATTATGATTGTTTCTTTCACAAAACAATCCTTAGCTATTTGTAAAGGCCCAATATTCCAGATTTATGCATTCTCTTGATATACGGCCATTCCTTTTTCATGCGTTTACAAACTTCAGTGTGCTCTCAATGGAAAATAGTTGGATACAAAAGGAACTCGTGCTCACCAAAGTTGTTTTTTTATGGATACAATGGAGACAGATCTCTTCACTGGATGGTTTGCTTTTCTCCCTTATCCCTTCCTTGCAATGAAGAATTGATATTGGAAGGTGGAAAAATGTAGGTTGGGTCTTTTATTATCCAATGTGAGCGGTGGGAAAAATCCAGGCAGTCCAACATCTTGGATCTGGGTCAAATTTCTTTTCTATGCATTTTTTATACAGAGATTATTCTTCCTGCTAGAAAAGGCCTGGCTGTTCCGAGCACCACCAGCTGTGTTTCCCTGCATGCCTCAAGTCTAAAAAAGCTTGTCAAGGAGGCAGAAAAAGAGTGGGCTGGAGCTGACACTGAACCTTTTCAAGTCATTCTCATTCTGTGAAGATTTAAAGGACATTGAAGACGTTATGTAATGGATTTGCAAAGCATGAGCCGAGTCACTGCACTCTGATCAGTGTGTGCAACAAGGATCAGTGATCTTGGCATCCATCATCTGTTTGTTTCTGGGAGCAACCAGAGAGGAAAGACTTGGACTATGAAGGCCAGAATGATTGTTAAACAGGAAGCTGCTGCTTGGTTAACCCTGTAGAACCACGTGGACAGAAAGGCTTCCTCCAGAAAGAGCTTAGAGATGACATGCTACTTCGCTCCATTTAAAACAACTGGGCGGTGTTTTGAATAGCAAGAAATAGTTCTTACTTGAGGTTCCTGTAGTTCTGCATCCTCAACATTCTTGCTTGATTCTAGGGCATGATGCACCTTAAAAGAGAGCTGAGGATTTACTCACGCACTCATCACTACCATCTTGACATATATTTGACACATGCCACAGCCCTGGTCTTGATTGTTCCTCGTGCAACAAGGGAAAAGTATAGAATGAGACAGAATCAAAGGAATGAATCACATCAGTGGTGGGTTGCAGGCGGTATGGCCCAGTACGGCGTACCGGAGCATGCCCGGAGCATCGGATACCATTCTGATACAATGCTCCAGAGGGCCCACCTGCCTGCCCAAGCTCCTTACCTGTCCTTTAAGCCTTTGGTGTTTCCACGCACATGTATGGTGCATACAGCACCTGTGCAATGCTCTGCCATGAAGCTGGAGCATCACGGTGGCTTGCAAAAGCATCACAGGCAAGTAGGATGCAGGCACACGCTGCGCACATGTGCCCACATGCTGTGCGCATATGTGTGGGTGACGTCAGGGCCGTTCCAACCGTACCGGTTGGAACGGAATCCAGAACCCACCACTGAATGACTTGTACTCTTTAGATCAGTGCTTCTCAACCTTAGCCACTTTAAGGTGGGCAGACTTCAACTCTCAGACATTCCCTAGCCAGCCATGCTGGGAGTTGAAGTCCATGCAAATTTAAAATGGCCAAGATTGAAAAACATTGCTTTTTAGATCAATAAACTTCATCTCTCCGGAATCATCAGATGGTCTTCTGATACAGGTGACTTTTGACTTACAATACATTTGGAATCAGAATCCCATTGCTAAGCAAGGCAGTTGTTAAATGAGTCATGCTAGATTATACAACCTTTTTTGCCACAGTTATGAAGTGAATGAATGAAGTTGCTAAATAAATCACATGGTTGTTTAGCAAATCCAGTTTCCCCCAGTGACTTTTGTCAGAGTTTGTTTCAGAAAATCACTTCCAGAAAGCGCAAACAGATAACTGATTCAGCCAGATTTATTAACTTCTTTATATACATATTAACACATGAAGATAAATGTACAATACCAATATAGGTTTTCTCCAATGTAGTAGTAGTTACAAGCAAATACAGGCAGCAGTACAGCAGAGAGGAGTTTTCAGTTCAGAGTTCAGAGCAGACAGAGAAGTTTCAGTTACAACTCTCAGCTCAGACTCAGATCTCTTTAAGCTTCCATTGGCTGACTTAATTGCTATGCCTATTCATTGGCTGACCTTGTTACCATGTCTCTCTCAGTCATGAATATTCTAACAACTTTGCTTATTGAAGCTGGTTGAGAAGATTGTAAATGGTGATTATTGAGCTGTTAACCAGTTAACCCATTGAAAATGATGAGACCACAAAGAATTTTCTTTCATGGCACCTGCCAACTCCTCTTTCCAGAGATCAGGTGGACTTGGTCCCTGCTGGACTTCCACAAGGCCCTGAAGACCTGGTTTTGTGCCTAAACCTGGGGTCCCAGCTGTGGAATGGAGCCCATTGCTTGGTTATGCAGTGTGATTGTAACTTTGCATTTCTTTTCTCCTGGCTGCTATGGTTTTTATATTGTTTGTATATGTTTGCATTATTTTTAATAGAGCCAAGGTGGCGCAGTGGTTAAATGCAGCACTGCAGGCTACTGCTAGATCAGCAGGTCAGCGGTTCAAATCTCACCGGCTCAGGGTTGACTCAGCCTTCCATCCTTCCGAGGTGGGTAAAATGAGGACCCAGATTGTTGGGGGCAATATGCTGACTCTCTGTAAAACCGCTTAGAGAGGGCTGAAAGCCCTATGAAGCGGTATATAAGCCTAACTGCTAAAAAATATTGCTAGCTGCCCAGAGCTATGCATGAGACCTGAGAAGCCATATAAACAAACAAACAAACAAACAAGGGAAGGATTTCAAAAGCATCAGTCAGAGGGGAGGGATTTCCTATGGAATCACAAGAGTCCCTTCTTTCTATGTAATGCATTAAGGTAGATAGGTAATTTCAGGGCTTTAGAATTTCCTGTTTAAGATTTCCTTTAAAATTTAATTCTCTTTGTGTACAGTAGTTTTACTCAGTGCTATTTTCCATTCTGTGGGTTGTAATGCATGTATTTTTACTTAATGCCTAGGTTTGCATATCACAAAATACTATAATGTGTTTTTACGTAGTGTGGAGTATGATTCCAAAAGTTGTGGTTTGCAAATCACGGTTTATGGCTTTGTGTGTTTGATGAACCCAACAATTATGATTTATTCTATCAATGATGGTAAAGGAAATCATAGCTTAGTGTGATATCCAAACCCAAAGCCTAGGAGAAACTGCCAAATTTGGTACCACTTTATAATTATACTATTTATCCACTGCTTCCTTGTGTGTATTTATAACCAATAAGGGTATTTCACTCAATGGGTTGAGTAATCTGTACTTTGCAAATTCCAGTCTGTAGTCGTCAAAATCCAGACTTGCCAAACTGAAGTTCGGACTTCCTAAACACTTCCATTCAATCCTTGGCTCAATGGAGTAGGAAAATATGCTTTTAAATGTTTAGCTGGAGAGAAAAAGCTTAAAAACAAGTATTAGTATGAGAAAATAAATTAAGAAAATATGAAATACAGTTTTATATGGATTTCTTTTTTTCTTTAAACCTGGATTCCTGGGGAACAGGAATGGAATGGGTTTTCTGAGTCAACATAAACATAACCAACCCAGCCTAGAAAGTGATTGATTTTCACTTTCCTTCTTTATCCCCCCCCACCACATACACCAAAGCTTCCAGATCTCTCCATATGCAAAACTAAAGGCTGCTGGGGGTCTGGCAGCTTTCCAGCTGGATAGAATTTGTTGATCCCGGTTTGGCGAGACTTTACACATGTGCAAATGATTGGGCAAGTGGAAGACTTTATTTTCTTTGATGAACAACATCTGCCTGGCGTGGCATCTGCTTTTTACAAGTGTGTGTGTGTGTGTGTGTGTGTATGTGTGTATTACATTGCATTTGATGTTGGTGGTTTGCAAGAATAAACCAATGCTGCATTATAAATATTGGCTTCCACTTTGTTTATCTGGATTTGGTCCATCAATAATAGCAACCTCTGTGGATGTATCCTGGCCACTGGACCTTGGGCTAAAACTCCTAACCTATCCCCAAAACAAGTTAGTCTTCTCACAGCAGCAGCAGTGCTGATGTTCCAGCTGTGGCATGAGACAACAGCAGAACTCAGGGTTTTTCCATTTCCCCTGGTGAGTACGTTGATTTTGAGTGCCAAGTGGGGGAAAATATACACTGCATTTTGGAATGGAAGCCCTTATTTTTTGAGAGTCACTCTTGATTTTTAAATCCAGCATGTTCCAGAATGCTTGAAGGACCACAGAGAGAACACAGAGTTTTTGTGGAAATGGTTGGTGAGTTCAGATGTGAAAATATTATATCTTTATTTTTTGAACTTTTCTCCCCATCCAAAATGACTGAAATGCCTCCAAATACGAATTGAGGGGTGGGTTTGTATAACACTTTTGGTTCAACCCTAAAACTGGATTTTCTTTCATTTTGACTACTAAGATATACTGTATTTTCAGCTTATAAGACACTTTTCCCCTCCTAAAAGAGGCTGAAAATTTGGGTGCATCTTATACTCTGAATGTATCCCCACCCACTGTCAGTCCCTACCCTAAGGCCTCTGCACGTTCTCTTCCTAGCTGCAGAGATTGCCATCGACAATGGCTTGTGTTTTTGGGCTCCGCATGTTGCGTTTTCAGCCTCCAAATGCTGAACGTGCGGTGCCCAAAATGACTACCCAGAACAGCTGTTGCCTTCTCTTACCTCTTCCCTGCTTTGCCTGCCTCCAAGGATCACCTGTGCTTTTGAAGCTGTTTTTTCAGCCCAAACAGGAGCTATGCAATCTTCTGTGCTTTGTCTGCTTTTCTAATTGCTGCTCCCTCCGACAATCAGCTATGCTTTAGAAGCATAGCCCTCATCACCCCCAACCTCAAAACCAGTGAGTGAACAAATGTGCTGAAGCTGACCAGGCTAAGGACTAGCCAGATGAATACCTGATAGGCAGAATCCCTCCCCCTATTTTCCTCCCCCAAAACTAAGGTGCATCTTATACTCCAGTGTGTCTTATATGCCAAAAACATGGTATATTAGGTTTAGGTTAGGTTAGGTTTATTGGATTTATATGCCGCCCTTCTCCCAAGGACTCAGGACGGCATACAACATAAAAGAAAACACATATTACAAAAATTAAAAGGGACATTAAATAAAGTATCCCAAAAACCCCAATTGATATTTACAATAAAAAATTTAAAATTAAATTAAAATTAACAACCAAATTAATCCTATATTTTATTCTATTCAGGCCAGGCCAGCTTGCTGGAAAAACCAACTTTTTAGAGCGTGTTGGAAGGGCCGGTGGTCAGGGATTATGCGAAGCTCCGAGGGCAGCTCATTCGAGAGGGAAGGCGCTCCCACAGAGAAGGCTCTCCCCCTGGGGGTCGCTAGCTGACACTGTCTGACATTATTTCCTAATAAAATTGGATTGGTGTATTGAAGCAGCAAATTCATTCTAAATAAATATCCCAATATGTGCATAATAAGCAGGAAAAGAGGAAAATAAAAAGGAAACCCACGTGGATTGTCTCAATCCTCATTCTTTCTTATGCAAAGCTGAACTTGTGATCCAGCTGGTAAGTGGATGAAGCCTTCAGTGAGCTGGAGGGCTTTGTGAATCTTCAGGCTTTTAAACAAAGAATCCCATGCAGTTGCTTTGGCGAAAGAGGTCAAAAACATTTATGGGACATGAAGTGGAATATAGCCCATTCGTACAGGCACACAATACTATCTCGAAAAAGTCAGCCCTGGATTTTATTTGGTTTGCCTTGCTTGTCATTAAAAACAATATTTTAAAGAATGTCTTCTTGAGCTTTTCCATGAAATATTTAATCTGCCTCTGGTTAAAAAACTTTCATAGGCAGGTTAGATATTTCATGAAAGAGCTCAAGAAGGCATTCTTTAAAGTATTGTTTTTTTTAATGACACGCAAGGCAAACCAAATAAAATCCAGGGCATTTGGAAGTATGACTCACTTTGTGTTGCTTTTTATATTTAAAAAAAACATAAAATAGAACAAATAGAACAAAAATAATCTCAATTCAATTAATTAAAAAGGAACTAATTATTGTTGTAATAGCTACAATGTATGTTATGACTTAAGGAAATAGAAAAAATGTAAATATTTAAGATGCCGGTGACCAATAAAACTAAACATCCATAGTGATTTAAATTAGAGTAACTAACTTTCATAGTAGAATATTTACCTTAAAAGAGAAGGACTATAAATTTAATACAATGCTACAAAATTACAAAACAAAAATTTGCTAAGCACCCAGTTTCTTCACTTTTAGGCTTGTTAACTAACCCTGCTGATTCTACACTAAAATGTGTGCATGTGATACACTTGTATGGGTGTATGGATACACATTTTCATTATAGAATCCAAAACCAGGGAGGATCAAAAGATAAAATAATGTACAGTAATGGAGCAACTGCAGAGTAAACTTAATTACTTTCATGATAAGCCTAGCAAATCACAGTAGAAAATTAACTAATTGCCTACCTCCATCGCTTTCCTTACCAACCACTTTCATGTAGAAGAATACACTTTGAAAACATATGCCTTCTCCTCCTTCATCCCCTTAGAAACGGAAACATTAAAAGGGATGGAAGAAAAACTGAGGGTGATTGCAGTGGGAAGAGAAACAACACTGGATGCTGAAAACTGGGGAGAGGAGGAATGGGATAAAGAAGGGCAAGAAACAGAAGAGAAGTCTTAACATCAAACAATGACCTTCCCCATGCAGTGGCTGATATTTTATCACCACCCTTTCTATCCCAAGGAACTGTCGCTTCCATCGTTAACTCCCACAATTTGAGGCGTATCCTATATTTTAAAAGGATTGTTCCTTCCCACAATGGCAGGAAATGATGCTGCCAACTTTTAGCAACCACAATCAGTTCAGAGGTTTCTAGCAGCTGCAAAATAGGAATCAGCGGGCCCCATGTGGCCCTGGAGGCTGCAGATTACCAGCCCCAATATAGGCTTGTGCATGAAGTGACATTGCAGAAATTAAAGTTTGCTAACATGCAGGGAAGACTTTAAACCAAACCCAACTCAAATCCCTAAAGATGATATGTGAGGCGCTAGCCTAATAGGCTAGGGTTTTGTTAGTATTGTGCAGACAACTAATTAACATACCCAGTGAAAATCTTACCCCTCGGTAAAGTCTTGGTCTTTCTGTTGTGCTGAAGACAGAAAGCACAGTTGGCTCCCAAATGAAATATAAAATGAGGAGAGTACTTGAATTAATTATTGAAGAGTTCCACAACAATAAAAAGCTGAAGGCGGAAGAGTCCTACTGTTCCATCTAAACAATATAGTTGACTGATGCAGGACCCGGAGAATTAGAATGTTGAAGAAATCAATCAGACCAGTGAAGGGGATAAAAACCAGTGTGAGACTAGGAAAATCTAATTAGATTTTTTAAAATCACAGCAAACTTCAAAAATAAGCTGTGTGAGCATGGGCTTCTGGCTGTTACGCAATATCCAGGCGTTAACAGAAATGTCAGACAACCTCATTTGGAATTTGGCAGGAAGATAACCTTTGGCTATTGCCAGCTAGCGATATATCCAAGGAAGTGAGTACTTGGGGTCCAACTTGTTCAGCCTAAGTGGCACAGGCATGACATTGGATGTCTCCTCTAACAGGCCTGGGGCAGAATACTGGTCAGGAAGCCTATTAAGAAATGTTTCTATATAAATTGCAGTCTGGAAAAACAAAGGACAAAGGAGCCATGGGGGTGTAGAGGTTAAGATGCAGTATTGCAGGCTAATTCTGCCAACTGCCAGCAGTTCGATTCTCACCACCTCAAGGTTGACTCAGTCTTCCATCCTTCCAAGGTTGTTAAAATAAGGACCCAGATTTTGGGGGGCAATGTACTGACTTTGTAAACCACTTAGAGAGGGCTCTAAAGCACTATTAATTGGTATATAAATCTAAGTGCTATTGCTTGTGAAAATTGTCATTAGCAACATAGGCAGATATTGGGGGAATATTGAAGCCCATGTCTCCTTTTCCTCCCGAATGCAAGGTGGCTCATGAGGCTGGGTAATGCTTTATATCAGTGGTTCTCAACCTGTAGTCTGCAGACTCCTGGGGACTGTGATGTCAAATGAACCAAACAAATAGAACAAGATATTCCCAAGGATGGTTTGGCAAAGTCTTGTCCCATGGTGTTACTCCTAGGCATTTTGAAATTTACACATCAATAATTGTGTTTCTTCTCCTTGCATCTGCATCACATGAAAGTCACTTGGTCCTCACTTATTTGCTTTGTATTTTCTCCTCATTTCTAGAGCTAATTTTTCTTGCTATTTGTCCTTGTACTCTGGACAAGATTGAATTTCACTTGGCATTAAACAATCCTTACTCTACTTGTTAGCATACCTTATCAGATACTCACCTTTTCATCACCAATTGTTTTATTGGTATTGACACATGATGCCTATCTATTATTATGCTTGCTGACAGATACAAATTTCACATTACAAGTGTTTATTCAACAGATTTAATAACAATGGTGTTTGGATCAAAAATGTGAGAATGGGAATTGGTATTTCTTTGAGAAGGAGAGTCACTTGATACATGTGCCCTCAACAGGAATAACAATAAGCATTATCTGATAATCTAAAGGCTAAACTTAGGTTGTTCATGGGCAGACTCAAATGTTTTTAGCACTAACATTGTGTATTTATTTGCTTTCTTATCCATCCCTTTTAGACTGCATAACTACTATCACAAGAATCTACTGTTCTAAGAATTCACCATAAATTCCCAAACCAAATCTATAACATTAATAGTCTCTTCTCCTCATCAAGAAATTCCCATGCTTTTTCCTCTTCTTCACAAACTCTGAGAATATCAAACCATGTCATCCTCTAGGTCATTTTAAATAAAATATATAGCTTCTGGGAATTTGTTGATTTTGAATGGCATTGCCACACTAGTTTTTTTCTAATGTGGGCTTGAAAAATGTAAGATATATCAACTCAGATGTTTTGAAGGGTTTTAAATGTTAATTGTATTATTGTGCAGTTATGTGCCACACAGGTGTCAATGACTGGACCAAATCTGCAAGAAGGAATATGCAGTCACATAATCACTAAGATGTAGTGGGTTGTCTCCTTTGAATACTGGATCAGTTCCTAAAGCAGGGCAATAGAGGATCTACAAATTCAGGTGTAAGACCAATAAAACCTTTATACCTAATCTTACACTATATACTCAGAAATTAAATGATATTGGACATAATACACCAAGTGGATTAAAACAATGGGACTTACCCAGAGGTTATGTGCTGGACAAGCAATCAGTGAAATTGGTAGCAGCCTTCTGGTCCAATAAAATAAGTCAATCTATAGCATTTTATCACATAATATGTTTTCTCTGATTTTTAGATCCTCTCTAATCATGTATATCAACTCCAGGATATATAGAAGCCAATTCTCTGAGGCTACCTTGATACATATGTAGATATATGTCTATGGATTACTGGCAAGAAGATGATTCTAAGAGCAGCAGCTAGGATTGTTTAGAGGAAAATACATCCAGACATTTGTTCATGAGAGATTCCATCCTTTGTTTTTGTCTCCAGGTGGCCCTCTTTTCTTCTCATAAGAACCAGTGTCAGAAAATATGAATGAAAGAAACTGGATCAGCAGGAAGGGTTTGTCTGTGGAAAGTGGATTTATTGAGGAGGTCTTTCTGAATAGTGTCCTTTTTCTCCATCAGAGGACAGCTTCTTTATATAGTAACAACTCACTAGAATTTCATGTGGTCATTAGCAGTCCTTGGATAAATGCATCCTTTCTCATTAAGCACCAATCTCCCTTTTACAGTGTGGTACTACTGTCAGGCATGCCTCCTTCAATATCCAAGAAAGGAAAACCTTAACTCCATTTTAATAGAGATAAAGTACTACATATGAAGTGAAAGCAGCTAAAAGGAAAGCAAGATCTGAGCTGCAAAGCAGAAACATATACATATCAAACGTTTACCCAGCACCGCCCCCCCAATTCCCCAACCCAGTGTCTAATCTGCAACTCCCTAAGGTGTCATGTGGGGTGCATCTTCAAACAGTCTCAACTGTTTGGTATGCGAAACAGTTGGCCTTGACCAAGTCCAAACCTCAGCCACCAGCATGTGCAGAAGATGGTGAGAACAAGACTCCTCCAGTACAAGTTAATTCCCTTCTCCAATACCATCTCCCCCCCCCCCCCGGTTCTTATGGCAGCCGATAGTAACCAAGTGTAGCAAAACAGTCGTAAGCGAGCAAGCCAAACAGAGGCTGACAACTACACTGTACACTACACTATAACTTGTAGTGCAGATTAAAAGAGCTATAGCTTCAACTGCATAGTCACACCTGCCTTCTTGACTTTCTGACTCTCCACTCCAATATGACCTTGGCATCCCACAACAAGCAATTGCTCTGAATTTCTTGATTTGGGTATTTAACTTCTATTGCACCTCTTTGTTGAATAGTCTTGGGAGATTTCCTCTTGCGGCTCATCATTTCTAAGGTGATGTCCTTGCCTTTGTGTCATATTACAGCTAATAGTACCAGCATCTGCAAAGGCACAATTGTGTATCATTGCAGAGTCAATTCATCATAAACTGCACACTTAATCCACAGGGCTTAGTCATCAGCCATTTTAGGATTGTGTGGTAAGCTAGCAGACACAAATCTCTGGATCATAAATACAGCTATCGGCAGGACTAGGAACTTTCTCTGCATTTGGAAATATTCCTTATTATACTGTAGGTAAGAACTGGGTGGAGATTTTTTTGTTTTTTACTAAATAAGTAGGAAATCCTCTTGAATGCAGTGCTGCTTATGTGCCTGAGTCCAAACTCCTCCATCTTGAATGTCCAGCTTATTAAGAAAACTCACGTATTATACTATCTGAAGACCTAACTGGAAGCTGATGGTATTTTGTTTAGACTGTTCAACAATTGCAATATATTTGGCTCTTCCTGGCAACTCACTGGACCCAGTATGGATGAGCTATGGCTCTGTAACAATATTTTTGTGTAAACTGCACTCAGTAAACAGTGTAAGACATTAACACTACATTTATATGAGAAAGTACTCAGAGTTATGTGCAGTGACTTGGTGATGATGTAGTGTTTACCCAATGCGCCATAGCATCTATTTGCATCTGTATACTGAGGCAGTATACTAGCTAAAACCAAGGTTACTAAAAATGCACAGCAGCTGTTGTAACCTCAAATTCTTGAACATATTGTTCTTTATGCACACATTAGGGGCTAATTATCCTCTACATTCCATTTTCATAAACAAATGATTATTGAGTTTTATGGCAGCACATAAACAAGCTTAGAGCAGACCAAGTTCTTTTATGTTCCACTTGCACTATTTCAAAAATTGGAAAAGCCACTTTTTAAAACAAAAACAAACAAACAAAACCTAAAAGCCAGAATTTACTGCCAAAGAAAAAAAGAGCATACTCAAAAAATTTTTTTACAGCTCCAGAAAACCTCAAAAAGTAAAAAAAAACCCAAAACCTCATAAGAGGATTCCTTATACCATTTTAATTATAGATATCCAACCCAGCTTGTCACCATCGTGTGAGATAATGTTTGATTCGAATGGATGAGATGTTTACAAAACTTAGAGAATAATGGAAGAGATTTTCAGACATCCTTGAGACACAATTGGGACGCTGTTCCCCAGCCTCAGTTCTAAGTGAAGTGTGTGTCACTTGATGCTTTAAATGTCTGCCTGGTTTGTCAGGTGATTGATAACAGCTGGGCAAAGTTGGAAGACATGAGATGAAAAGGGGATAAAAATAGTGTGAATCGAGCTCCATTACTGATGCTGTAAAGGTTTTTCTGTTTTGCATGAATAATCAATTTGGGCTATGAGGACTGTCAAGATTGTTGAGGGGGGGAGTAATGGAAGTGCGAAAGAGCTGGACAATGTTTAGATGTGTCTGATAAATAGTCCAAATTCTGCAATAATACAAGGTATATTCTGTACTCAACAAACAAACACACACACACATGTATGTATGTATGTATGTATGTATGTTTGTATGTATGTATTATGTAAAGGTTCCCCTCATACATATGTGCTAGCCATTCCCATCTCTAGGGTGCAGTGCTCATCTCCGTTTTAAAGCCAAAGAGCCAGTGCTGTCTGAAGATTTCTCCATGGTCATGTGGCCAGCATGATTAAATGCCGAAGGCTCACGGAATGCTGTTACCTTTCCACCAAAGTGGTCCCTATTTTTCTACTTGCATTATTACATGCTTTTGAATTGCTAGGTTGGCAGAAGCTGGGACAAGTAACGGGAGCTCACTCCATTACACGGCACTAGGGATTCAAATCGCCAAACTTCCAACCTTTCTGATCAACAAACTCAGCGTTTTAGACACTGAGCCAACACATCCCATTTTATGTATGTATGTATCTATATATCTGTATCTGTATCTGTATCTGTATCTGTATCTGTATCTGTATCTGTATCTGTATCTGTATCTGTATCTACATCTATCTATCTATCTATCTATCTATCTATCTATCTATCTATCTATCTATCTATCTATCTCTATCTATCTATCTATCTATCTATCTATCTATCTATCTATCTATCTATCCATCCATCTATCCATCTATCTATCTCTATTATTTCTGCTTCAGTGTTTTATTTAAAAAAGTAATAATCATAATAATTCCCCAGTGAATCACTACCTTGATGGACGGGTTGCATGCCCTAAACAGGATGATAGCTATGCCAGAGGTTCAACCATAATGAACAGGTCTCATCAGAGGAACCAGCTAAAAAGTACCTCCACCATAAATAAAACGGTGAGACATAATTTAATAAAATCCAGACCAGATTGGTCATTATTCAGCTCAACAAGCTCATCAAGAACCATACTAATGTTGAACTTTGTGGACATCTGGGGAGGATGGGTTATAGAACTCAGGACTATTGGCTGAGCAATCAGGGCAAGTAGCTGCAGGACTATAGGAGAAAAGATACATACATCGCAGATATATGAAGATTGAAAATCAAAGAACAATGATCTGCAATTACAAATTGCTTCCAGCCTAGAAATCAAGAATGACACTTGGAGTTACTTCTAAACAATTCCAAGTGTCTCTAAGCTACTTCTTTATTGTTCATCAGCCATTAACAGAAATATTGTCAAACTATTAAAGATGTACTCTAAAATTTTCAAGGGAGAAGCCGTCTTAACTCTTTGTCCCAACCAAACTTTCTAAAAAAGGATAAATGTGGTCCTCTTGCATGCAGTCCCTCCCTGCTGGGAATCCAAGTTATACTCCACCACACAAATCCAAAGCATAAGAAGAGGATTTCTGGAAAGAACAATACCCAGAATCAGAAATAACAGGACAGAGGGTAGCAGATCAACACTGATTTATAATATAAAACAAATTATTCACAGAAGTAGAATTGGAAGAATTGAAAAGGTTTACTCACTCCTAAATAGTTTTTATTCCCAAACTAGGCACCCTTTCCTCTACCTTCTCCTCAGAAAGAACAAAGCCTTCTAACTAAAAATGAATTGAAACAAAGAATAACTGAACAGTACAAAATCAATAGATTAAAATGCACTGAAGCTTGTTAAAGAGAAACAGCTAACACAAGCATTGAAAGATGCTAATACTGTAGTATCAAATATAAGCACCAGCTCACTGCAAGAAAGAAACCAACTGATTTTAGCATGTCAGGTATAACTGAATATTTGGGATGCAAAATCAACAAAGAAGAAAAAGCCAAAAAGTATATCACCAAAATGGAAGACCAGGCTGGAAAATAAGATCAACAAGCAGAGATGAGGTGCAAGTAGGTTAGAACAGCTGCAGGAAAAGAAGTTGAACAAGACCACCAAAAAATCAAGAAATACCATTTACAAACAAGGAAGATCAAAATAATAAAGCAGCAAATAACATAGCCAAAATATGAAACTTAAAATGCATATTATAGGCCAAATGTCCAATTTTAATCAAATAAAAAATGTTTCTACAAATTGTTGGAATGAATACACTGAACGAGTCAACATCTGATAACGAAGAAACAGTGCAATTAAGGACTTGTAACAACAGCAAAATGGTGGAGAAAAGAGAAGAAGAGAGAATTGGTCAGTACCAGGTGAAGAAGAATTGCATGGTTGTTGGTTGAAACAACTGGCTGGTCTACACTCATTCATTGCCAAGCAAGGAAATGAAACTGAAGATTGACTAACATTTGGTAAAATCTACCTGATAATGAAATATCCAACAAAAACACTAGGCAACTACAGGCCAATTACCTGTTTACCCACAACTTTCAACTGCTAATTGGTGTGGTAATTGATCCAATCCAATAGATTCTAGTTCAAGGGTGTCAAACAGGCAGTCTGTGGGCTGGATCTGGCCCATGATAAGCTCAGAATTGTCCCATGGGGTTCAGGTATTTTTTTTTCCAGGTATTTTATTAAAATTTATAGGCCGCCCTTTTCCCTGAGGGGACTCAGGGCGGCTTACAACCATTAGGGAGGGGGAGCAGTACACAATAAACGATATGAAAACAAGATAAGTAGTAAAAACACAACATGCATTCTACATTCAACACTCGGGTGGGGCAAATTAAGGACTTATCCCCAGGCCTGTTGGGAGAGCCAGGTCTTGAGGGCTGCGCAGAAGGCCTGGACGGTGGTGAGGGTGCGTATCTCGATGGGGAGATCATTCCACAGGGTCGGAGCTGCAACAGAAAAGGCTCTCCTCCGTGTAGTCGCCAGTCGACATTGACTGGCGGATGGAATTCGGAGGAGGCCCAGTCTGTGCGATCTAATCGGTCAAAGGGAGGTAATCGGCAGAAGGCGGTCTCTCAAGTACCCAGATCCACTACCATGGAGTGCTTTAAAGGTGGTCATCAGTACCCTGAAGCGCACCCGGAGATCGACAGGTAGCCAGTGCAGCTCGCGGAGGATGGGTGTAACGTGGGTGAACCGCGGTGCGCCCACTATCACTCGCGCGGCTGCATTCTGGACTAACTGCAGTCGCCGGATGCACTTCAGGGGCAACCCCATGTAGAGCACATTGCAGTATTCCAGCCTAGAGATCACAAGGGCTCGAGTGACTGTTGTGAGAGCCTCCCGATTCAGGTAGGGTCGTAACTGGCGGACCAGGCGAACCTGGGCAAATGCCGCCCTGGTCACAGCCGACAGGTGATGATCGAGAGTCAGCTGTGGATCCAGGAGGACTCCTAAGTTACGAACCCTATCTGAGGGGTATAAAATTTGACCCCCCAGCCTGATAGATGGAACATTAGCCAAATTGTTGGGAGGGAAACACAACAGCCACTCGGTCTTGTCCGGGTTGAGTACCAGTTTGTTAGCGCTCATCCAGTTCCTAACGGCCTCCAGACCCTGGTTCATCACATCCACCGCTTCATTGAGTTGGCACGGGGCGGACAGATACAGTTGCGTATTGTCCGCATATTGATGGTATTTTATCCCGTGCCTCCGAATGATCTCACCCAGCGGTTTCATGTATATGTTAAATAGTAGGGGGGATAAGACCGAACCCTGCGGCACCCCATATTTTAGGGGCCTCAGGGACGATCTCTGCCCCCCCACCAACACCGACTGCGACCTGTCCGAGAGGTAGGAGGAGAACCACTGCAAAACAGTGCCTCCCACCCCCACCTCCCGCAGTCGTCGCAGAAGGATACCATGGTCGATGGTATCGAAAGCCGCCGAGAGGTCAAGGAGAACCAGGATGGACGCATGGCCTCCATCTCTGTCCCTCCAGAGATCATCGGTCAATGCGACCAAAGCGGTTTCTGTGCTGTAACCGGGTCTGAAGCCGGACTGGAAGGGGTCAAGGTAGCTAGCTTCATCCAAGGCCCGTTGAAGCTGGAAGGCCACCACCTTCTCAACAACCTTCCCAACAAAGGGAAGGTTGGAGACAGGACGGTAGTTATTTAAAATGGCTGGATCCAAGGATGGTTTCTTCAGGAGGGGTCTCACCACCACCGTTTTTAGTGTGGCGGGGAAGTGCCCCTCCCGAAGGGAGGCGGTTACGACCGCCTGGATCCAGCCACGTGTCACCTCACTGCTGTTGGCAACCAGCCAGGAGGGACACGGGTCCAGAATGCAGGTGGAGGCACTCACAGCTCGAATGGCCTTGTCCACATCCCCAGAGGCAACATCCTGAAACTCAACCCAGAGATGGTTTGCCAAGTGATCCTCTTGTGTCCCGGCTGGATCTGCTGCGGTGGAGTCCAAGTCCGACCGAAACCGAGCAACTTTGTCCGCTAAGAATTGGGCATAATCCTCAGCTCTACCCTGCAAGGGTTCCCCCGTATCCCTCCTATTTAGGAGGGAGCGGGTTATCCTAAACAGGGCGGCTGGGCGGGACTCAGCGGACGCAACCAAGGTGGCAATATAGGATCTTTTTGCTGCCCTAAGTGCCCTGATGTAATCCTTGGTGCAGGTTGTTAATAGTGCTCGGTTCGACTCGGACTTATCGGACCTCCACAAGTGCTCTAGGCGTCTCCTCCGGCGCTTCTTCGAAGCAAAGATGACAAGGGACTGCCCTGTGCAAAAAAAAACTCTATTTAATTGTGCAGACTGGGAGAGGTAATATCAGGGGTGGGCTTCAACAATTGCAGCAACGGGTTCACTGCCCCATTGCTGGGTGGGCAAGGCCATGTTTGGTGTGTTGTAGTTGGCCTTGGGGGGGGGGGGGGACTTTTTCACCCTCGCCAGGCTCCAGAGGCTTTCCTCGAGCCTCCAGGAGGGCAAAAACTGCTTCTCCCAGACTCTGGAGGCCCTCTGGAGGCTGGAAACAGGCCTGTTTCCAGACTTCCAGAACTTCCAGTAGGCCCATTTTTCTTCTCCTCAGGCTTCAGAGGCTTTCCTAGAACCTCTGGTGGCTGAAAACAGGCCCATTTCTAGACTTCTAGAACCTCCAGTAGGCCTGTTTTCCCCACTCTCCCAGCCTTCGTGCGGGCCCTGCACTTTCCTGGCATGATGAACGGGCCATATGGATACTCCTGGGAGGGGAGGGGTGGGGCAGGAGGGCCAGCCAGTGGTGGCATTTGGGGGTCGCCGAACTGGGCAGAATCCTAGGTAGAGGATCACCTGAACCCATGCAAACTCCCAGCAGCCCACCCCTAATATCCAGAGAGAATATTTCAAGGAGATCCACTATCACCACTACAGTTTGTCTTTGAACTGATTCCTCAGTGAACAATACTGAATACAGCAGATAGATGATAGATAGATGATAGATAGATAGATAGATAGATAGATAGATAGATAGATAGATAGATAGATAGATAGACAGACAGACAGACAGACAGACAGACAGACAGACAGACAGAGACAGACAGACAGAAACACACACACACACACACACACACACACACACACACCAAATGGGGAAAATCATGAAAACTGTAGGAATCAAGATGCCCTATTGAAACAACATCAACAATTCAGACCAAGATCACTACAAATATCTGGGTATCCTTAAAACTGACAACATCGAGCACACTGAAGTCAAATACAAGGTTAGAAGTGAACACCTCACAAGTGTAAAGAAGATCTTAAAGTCCAAACTTAGTGGCAGAAATGCTATCAAGGCATTTAACACCTGGGCAATGCTGATTATTAGATTCACAGCTGGAATAGTGGACTGGATTCAAGAAGAACTAAAAGCAGAATCAAAAAAGGACTTTCAGGTGTTTTGAGAAATTATTATTATTCTTAAAATTTATTATGGCTACCAACTCTAAAAGACTTTGAGCAGCTTACAGCATCAAAGCATACAATTTAAAAAGTTGGTAATTGAGGCTTGAGTAGCTGCCTGCTGCTATCTCTCCCTGCTGCAGCTGTAGGAATCACAATAATTGGAACTGGAGTGAAGCTTTTAACTATATTCTCCATCTTATAAGAAACCAAATTAAGATGTCGTTATTTTGATTTTTGCTCACACTTTCCTATTTCTCATGATTGAGTAATCTTTTCTGAAAGTCCACTTTCCTCCCACACTCCCTTAATGATCCATTCATTCTTTCCATTCATTCCAAAGCTGTATCTACATTCCTTCATTGAGGAAATACAGGTCCCAAGATATGTCATAGGGACACTGGGTCCAAGGGAGATTGCTGTTAGACCACACTGGTTACTGCTCTTTAATTCAATAAGAGACATTAACAATGTTTCTTTGAAGGCAGTTAGCTAACCAGTTATAGAGCACCTTACTCCAGAGCTATCCAGCCCACAGTATTATTATTATATACTTTAGTCATTAAACATGAAACTCAGCCAACTGAACATTCAAAAATGCATTACAAATACTATTGACTGGTGCTAATGGTTAATACGGTTTTCTGCCAGCGTTCTAGGTATCAACCAAGTACCTTCTTAAAATATAAGATGTTACAAGTAGCGCAGTTTTTTACAGTTCTGCTGGTGTTATTGCAGGAAGATGTAATTTGTTAATTTGTTGATGTATCTTGTAAAATTCTTGGACATGGTGCCAAGTGCTCTGATGACAATGGGTATCACTATTACATGCTTTATCCATAGCCATGTAGTTTTGATGGCCAGGTCACGATACTACACGGCAATGGATAAAGCATGTAACAGTGATAACCATTTATTATTATTTATTTTATATATATTTTATTATGTTTTTCATTCTATACAATCACATATTTACTGTGCTTAATCAGGGCATATAACATTGAATAATAAACACGGCCCTCACTTATATAGAAAATGCCCCCTACAATACAAACCCAATATACCACCTTGGCCCACCATACACCCTCTTTCAACCCCCTCCAACTTTCATTCTTCCTTCTCACACACCCCTCTATGCCTACTTCCCCTCCCCTTCTTTCTAACCCTAACCCTATCACTCCCTCTAATCCATTCCCTCCCTCCCTTCTCCTCCTCCTCTCTCTCACCCTCTCCACCCTCCTTCTTCTTTCACTCGACTCTTTCCTTCGGTATATTTCTATTACCTTCCAGTATATTCGGTTTGTTCTGTTTTCGCACTAACATTAAAAAGCCACAGTATACAAATGCAATCATGGAATTTAACACATATTGTATTTCCCCCCTCCCCCCTCCCCCTAAATCCCCACCTCCCTTCCCTCCCCCCGACTTCCCAAAGACCATACGTGGTATAACTTTTGGACAATCACAGTCTAAAATATCTCTACATTGAACTCAGTTTCTTACTGTTACCCAAATTTTAAACAATTTAAATTGTTACTGATACTAAGCATAAGCTATCTGGAGTTTCTTAGTCCCATATTTACTTTTTATGTAATCAATCCATTAACCATCTATTATTATTATCTGGTTAATCTTTGGTGAGATTCACAGCCTTTGGGGCTGGTTGGTAGCTCAACAGCTCGAGTCCTAACCAAGGACCTAGGAACTGTTAAGGTAACATCGGAGGATATAAGCTGTTCCAAGTAGGGTGGTTTTTTGTAGAATCAGAATGTTCAAGTCTGATAAATTTAAAATTTCCAAATTGCGAGGTAGTCCTTTAGGCATTGCTCCAAGGGCTCCAATTATAATCAGGACAACACATGATTTCTTTTTCCACAGTCGCTCAACCTCAATTTGCAAGTCCCGGTACTTTGTGATTTTTTTCTTGCTGTTTATCTTCAATTCGTGCATCTCCAGGTATTGCAATGTCAATGAACCATACTTTTTTCTTTTCAACTATTGTTATGTCAGGTGTGTTGTGGGCCAAGTGCCTGTCAGTTTGAATTCTGAAGTCCCACAAGATCTTGACTTTCTCATTCTCTAAAACGTTCTGAACCTGATGTTCCCAGTGGTTTTTGCTATACTCAAATCCAAACTTTTGGCACAATTTCCAGTGAATGATCTTAGCAACGCGGCTTGATTTTTTTACAGCAGCTGAGATTATATTATTATTATTATTATTATTATTATACAATTGTATCACAGCGGCCAGTTGTTTCGCCAGATTTGACATTGGTTACTAGTCAGGCCCCACCCAGGGGCCTAGGATGTCATAACATATTTTCGTAATATGCGTGCAGATCCAAGCAGCAATTAGTTGGCCATTGGGCATTTCAATTCCCTCACATGCAGTGATTTTGCCCCTTTTTATGGATACAGTGGCACATTTTTCCAAGCCAAACTGCATTGAAATATCGGTGCTGAATACTCGGACTGTGTTTGTCAATGATTGGATTTCTATTTCTGACTTTACATAGAGTTTCAAATCATCCATATACAGTAAATGTGAAATTTTTTCAGCTTCTTTGGCTGTTTGGTAGCCTAATTTCATTTTTTTTAAGATTACTGATAGTGGGATCATTGTGATGATGAAGAGAAGAGGTGAAAGTGAATCACCCTGGAAAATTCCTCGCTTGATATTAACCATTCCGTAGATCTCATTCCCTACTGCCAACTCAGTTCTCCATTGTTTCATCGCCTTTTCGGTAAAGGATGTAATTTTTTTGCTAATGCCAGTTGTTTCTAAGCATTTTATGATCCAACTATGTGGCAGTGAGTCAAATGCCTTTTTGTAATCAATCCAGACCATAGTCAAGTTCGTTTTTCTGTTCTTACAATTTTCTAAAATCATTTTATCAATTAGGAGCTGATCTTTTGTGCCCCAGCTCCTTCTTTTGTTGCCTTTTTGCTCTACTGGCAAGATGTTGTTTGTTTCCAAATAATCCACATGCAATAATGCCTGTGAGTAATTTGAAGGTTGTTGGAAAGCATGTTATTGGTCTGTAGCTTTCAGGTGTTGTTCCTTTAGTTGCATCTTTCTGAATGAAGTATGTTTTTCCAGTTGTCAACCATTCATCAATTTGGCCCTTTTGTAAAATTTCATTCAGTTGCCTGACCAATATTACATGTAAACTGGTCAGATATTTGAGCCAGAAACCATGTAATTAGTCCTTTCCAGGTGATGTCCAATTCTTTACCTTTTTTACTCGATTTTGACCATCTCAGTTGTTATTTCTAATACTTGCATTTGTTTGTTGCCAATGTTTTTATCAAAGTCATGTATCCACTTTGCTTCCTTATTGTAGTCCTTTGCATTTTCCCACAATTCTTTCCAGAATTCAACTGTGGCCTGCTTTTCTGGTTTTTCACTTTTGGTGTCACCATTCACATTAAGACTTTGATAAAAACGCCGTTGGTCTGATCGAAATTGCTGATTTTGTTTATATTGGATGATTCGTGCCTCATATCTTTCAATTTTTGTAGCTGTTGCTGTTATCTGCTGTTTTACAATCTCTACAGCTTCATTGATGTTTCTTGTATCCAATCTATATCTTCTGATTAGCCGATCTATGATTTTGTTGTTTTTAAGCCGTTGCTCATGCATGTTCTTTAAATTAGTAGTATCTGCCCTTAATTTTTTGACTTTTTGTTCTAATCGGATTTTCTACTTTGGCTTTGATGCTTTTTCTGTTGTGTGACTAGGTACTTTGATTTTTACAGAGAACTTTTTATTTTTTTTATTTTTTTTTTCTTTAAAAAAAAACAAACACAAATATGTCATCATTTGTCAATCATTAAGACATTGAAATACAATTTTTTTTTGTTGTGTGTACCCCTCCCTCCCTCCACCCCCCCATCCCCCCTCCTCCTTCCCCCCCCCGACTTCCCAGAACCCGTACACGGTATGGATTTTTAACTAACACAGTCTAAAATCTATTGAGAAAAAAAGAAATAAAGAAATTAATGACATTCTAGATTGAACTTAGCTTCTTCTTACTGAACTAACTTTTAACAGTTTAAATCATTTCTGATCTTAAGCATAGGCTAACTGGAATTTCTTAGTCCCGTATTTATTTTGTATATAGTCAATCCATTTTTTCCAGTCTCGTTTATATCTCTCATTTGAATGATCTTTGAGATATGCCGATATTTTAGCCATTTCAGCTAAGTTTGTTACTTTCAATGTCCATTCTTGGATTGTAGGCAAGTCTTCCTTCTTCCAATATTGCGCCACCAACAGTCTTGCTGCAGTTATCAGGTGCAGAATCAAATTGGTCTCTACCACTGTAAAATCAGTACATATACCTAGTAAAAATAACTGAGGAATAAACTTTATCCTTTTTTTAAAAACATTTTGCATGACCCACCATATTTTTATCCAAAATGCCTTAACCTTTTGGCAGGTCCACCATATATGATAATATGTAGCATCGAGAGAACCACACCTCCAACATTTAGGCTGTACATTCGGATACATAGAAGCCAACTTTTTAGGATCTAAATGCCATCTATAAAACATCTTGTAAAAATTTTCTCTCAGATTTTGAGCTTGTGTAAATTTCACATTTCTTACCCAAATTCTTTCCCATGTATCCAACATTATTGGTTCCTCAATATTTTGAGCCCATTTTATCATACAATCTTTAACTAATTCTGTTTCCGAATCCATCTGTATTAATACATTATATATCCTCTTTATATGCATTAAGCTTTGATCTCTTATTTGTTTAAACAGATTATCCTCAACTTGAATAAAGCCAATTTTTTGATCTATTTTCCACCTAGCCTGTAATTGCCCATACTGGAACCATGTTTGAACTACCTTCTCCTCTTTTAATACCTCTAAAGATTTTAATTGTAATACCCCCCTTTCCGAGGTAAGAAGCTGTCTGTAAGTAAATCTGTCCTGTTTTTGTGCTGTATTCATATTTTCAATTGCATGTCTAGGAATTGCCCACATGGGTATCTTGTCATTTAATTTATATTGGTATTTCTTCCAAACCCGCAATAAAGCATTTCTCAAAATATGACTTTTAAAGTTCTTATCCAATTTTTTGTTAAATAACAGGTAAGCATGCCAACCAAATACCAGATCGTGTCCCTCAATGTTCAATATTCTATCATTGGTTAAATGAATCCAATCACTAATTACAGATAATGCCACTGCATCATAATATAGTTTTAAATTAGGTAGTTTCAATCCTCCTCTCTCGCGTACATCTTGCATTATTTTCATCTTTACCCTCGGCTTCTTTCCTGCCCACACAAATTTATTGATACCCTTCTGCCATTCTAAAAGGTTCGCATCTTTTTTAAGTATAGGTAACATTTGGAAAAGAAATAAAAATTTTGGTAAAATGTTCATTTTCACTGCCGCTATCCTGCCCAGCAAAGATAAGTGCAATTTCTCCCATTTTTTCATCTCTGTCTGTATGCTATGCCAAAGTGGTTCATAATTATGCTTATATAATTTCCCATTTGAAGTTAAAATGTTAACTCCAAGATATTTGACTTTTTTAACTACCTCACATCCTAGCATCACTCCTAATTCTTCCTTTTGTTTAATATTCATATTTATAGCTAATATTTTGGTTTTTCCTAAGTTTATTTTAAAGCCAGACACTTGACCATATTGATTAATCGTATTCATTAAAACCATACTGGATTCCTGCGGTTGTTCCAATATTATGACCAAATCATCCGCAAAAGCGCGGACTCTATATTCTTGCTGCCTAATCTTGATCCCTTTTAAACCATCCAAGCCCCGTATTTTATTCAACAATACTTCCAAAGTTATAATAAACAATAATGGGGACAAAGGACAACCCTGTCTTGTACCTTTTCCAATTTGAAAAGAGTCTGTTAAACTTCCATTGACTATGATTTGTGCTGTTTGCTGTTGGTATATTGCTTTAATTGACTGTAAAAAATTATCTCCTATCTGCATTTTTTGCAATATCTTCAGCAGAAATTGCCAGTTAACTCGATCAAAGGCCTTCTCAGCATCCAAAAATATAAACGCAGCAGGGATCTGGTTGTTCTTTCCCAAATATTCTAATGCATTAATAATTAATCTGACATTACTTTTCATCTGTCTCCCTTGTATAAAACCTGTTTGGTCCGTATGTATCAATTGTTGAATGACCAACATTAACCTATTTGCTAATATTTTAGTAAAAATTTTATAATCTACATTCAGTAATGAAATGGGTCTATAATTTTTGGGTTGAGTAGTATCTTGATCTTCTTTGGGTATCAAAGATATAAACGCTGTCTTCCAAGATGGAGGGACTTTACCTTCCGTTTGAATCATATTAAATAATTCTCTAAGAGGTTCTACCATTTCTAACTGTAAGTTTTTGTAGTAAACCGCTGTCAAGCCATCTGTACCTGGTGCTTTCCCTGGCTTTAATTGCTTAATTACCTGCAGGATTTCCCCCGAGGTTATTGGTTGATTCAATTTTTGCCTGTGTTCTTCTCTAACTGAAGGTATTTTCTCCTTGTCTAAATATTTGTCTATGTCTAAACCATTAATTTTATCCCCTTTATACAGTTCTGTAAAAAATTCCCAGAAAGCCTTTTGAATCTCTTCCTGTTGGAACACCTCCTTCCCTCTGTAAATCAGTTTAGATATATTTCGAGTTTTCCTTTTTTTCCTAATCTGATAAGCTAACCATCTGCCAGGTTTGTTTGCATTACAAAAAGTATTGTGTTTTGCATATAATAAATTAGTAGCTACCTGGTCAGAGATCAACATGTCAAATTGAGATTTTAATATGTTAATAGCTTCCTTAACCTTTGTATCGTCTGGTTTCCTTGTTAACTCCAGCTCTTTTCTCTTAATTTCCTCTTCCAGTTCTGTTCGTTTTAGCCCTTGCTTATTTCTATGTGTTTTATTTATATTCATCAAAACTCCTCTCATATACGCTAAGTTACCCAAATCTTTCTTTGACATTATGGATGATTTTGAATTGAGAGATATCTGGCGAGAAAGAAATGCAGAGGAATATGACTTCACTTTCTTCTCGGACAGGCATCAATCCCTTTCAAGGATTGATTTTATTCTAACCACTAATGATTTGCTTTCTAGGGTCAAGAAAACAAAGATTGCAGCTAGAGTCCTTTCGGACCATAACCCAGTTTGGATGGAGTTGGGAAGGGTAGTGCAGGCAAGAAGGTTTTGGAGACTGAATGAAAATTTATTTAGATATGAAAACTATATTAATGACTGTAAAAAATTACTATCTGAATATTTTGTTTTGAATATGAATAAGGGTACATCTATGGAATTTGTATAGGTACTTTGATTTTAATGCCTAGTTCATTAGTGACTATTACAGCTGCGCTGTACATTAACTGGTTCGTTTCCAAGATGGATCCCAATTCAATTGTTGACAACACTGCATTAACCATTTTCATGATAGGAGCCAAAATTTTCTTAGGCATAGTTTTGAGTGATGGTAAACGTTGCCTTTCCTCATTAAGCATAAAATGCTCCACGATCTTATCCTTCAATTCTTTTTGTTTTAGAGTTTAGAGTTTAGAGTTTTAGAGTTTTATTTCATTTGTATGCCGCCCTTTTCCCTAAGGGGACTCAGGGCGGCTCACAACTCAAAAGGGGAAGGGGGGATACAAACAGTTTAACAAGAACACAAAACTATACATAGTTAAAAAGCACAACAATCATACCATTCGAGATAGGGGCAACAAATCTTTAGCCCCAGGCCTGTCGGAACAGCCAGGTTTTAAGGGCTAGGTGGAAGGCTTGGAGGGTAGTGAGGGTACGAATCTCCATGGGGAGTTCGTTCCAGAGGGTCGGAGCAGCCACAGAGAAGGCTCTCCTCCGGGTAGTCGCCAGTCGACAGTGGCCGGCGGATAGAATTCGGAGGAGGCCTAGTCTGTGGGATCTAATTGGTCTAGTGGAGGTAATTGGCAGTAGGTGGTCTCTCAAGTACCCAGGTCCAATACCATGAAGGGCTTTATAAGTGACGACTAGCGCCTTGAAGCATATCTGGAGACCAATAGGCAGCCAGTGCAGCTCGCGGAGGATAGGTGTTACGTGGGTGAACCGAGGTGCACCCACAATCGCTCGCGCGGCTGCATTCTGGACAAGCTGAAGTCACCGAAGACTCTTCAAGGGCTGCCCCATGTAGAGCACATTGCAATAGTCCAGTCTGGAGGTCACAAGGGCGCGAGTGACTGTTGTGAGAGCCTCCCGGTTCAGGTAGGGACGCAACTGGTGCACCAGGCAAACCTGGGCAAATGCCCCCCTGGTCACAGCTGACAAGTGGTGTTCAAAAGTCAGCTGTGGGTCCAGGAGGACTCCCAAGTTGCGGACCCTGTCTGAGGGGCGTACTGTTTGACCCTCCAGCCTGAGAGATGGAACACTTGGCCAATTAGTGGGAGGGAAGCACAGCAGCCACTCGGTCTTATCTGGATTGAGTACAAGCTTGTTAACCCCCATCCAGTCCCTAACAGCCTCGAGGCCCTGGCACATCACGTCAATCGCTTCATTGAGTTGGCACGGGGCGGACAGATACAGCTGCGTATCGTCCGCATACTGGTGGTATTTTATCCCGTGCCGTCGAATGATCTCACCCAGCAGTTTCATGTAGATATTACATAGGAGGGGGGACAGGACCGAACCCTGCGGCACCCCACACGTTAGGGGCCTAGGGGTCGATCTCTGCCCTCCGACCAACACCGACTGTGACCTGTCCGAGAGGTAAGAGGAGAACCACCATAGAACAGTGCCTCCCACCCCCACCTCCCGCAGTCGTCGCAGAAGGATACCATGGTCGATGGTATCAAAAGCCACAGAGAGGTCAAGGAGCACTAGGATGGAGGCATGACCTCCATCCCTGGCTCTCCAGAGATCATCGATCAATGCGACCAAAGAGGTTTCCATGCTGTAGCCAGGCCTAAAACCCGACTGGAAGGGATCTAGATAATCCGTTTCCTCCAAGGACCGCTGGAGCTGAAAGGCTACCACCTTCTCAACAACCTTCCCCACAAAGGGGAGGTTGGAGACTGGACGATAGTTGTTTAGGACGGCTGGATCCAAAGATGGCTTCTTCAGGAGGAGTCTCACCACCGCCGCCTTTAGTGCGGGGGGAAAGACCCCCTCCCGAAGGGAGGCGGCAACGACCGCATGGATCCAGCCCCGTGTCACCTCCCTGCTGTTAGCAACCAGCCAGGAGGGGCACGGGTCCAGTACACATGTGGAGGCACTTACAGCTCCCATGGCCTTGTCCACGTCCTCAGGGGTAACAGCTTGAAAATCAATCCAGTGATGTCCTACCAGATTATCCCCTGGTGCCTCAGCTGGTTCTGCGGAATTGGAGTCCAGGTCCGCCCGAAGCCGAGCAACTTTATCCGCGAGGAATTGGATGTAGTCCTCAGCTCTGCCTTGCAAAGGATCACTCGTATCCCTCCTATTTAGGAGGGAACGGGTTATCCTGAACAAGGCGGCTGGGCGCAACTCAGCGGAAGCAATCAGAGAGGCAATGTATGTTCTTTTTGTCATCCTAATTGCCCGGATGTAAGCTCTGATGCTGGATGTTAGAAGTGCTCGGTCTGACTCGGACTTACTGGATCTCCATCGTTGCTCTAGGCGTCTCTTTTGGCGCTTCATCTCCCGGAGCTCCTCAGTAAACCAAGGGGCCCTCCTGGGGGGTGGTGGCGGCGGCGGCAGCAGCTGCTTTAAGTGCTCCCTTGTCTCACAGCCGGGGCCGCTCCAGGCTGCCGGCCGCTGACACGTGCTCCTGCAAGAGCCTCTGGGCAGCGCCGGGAGGCCGCAGAGAAGCTTCGCTCAGCTTCTCACCCAGCCTTCCCCCAGAGGCGATCCGGGACTTCCAGCGGCGGAGCCTGGAGAAGCAGCCCGGGGCAGCGGGCGGCAGCATCGGGGATGGTGGGGCACTTTGCATCGCGGGAGCCGCCAAGCGCCCAGGTCTGCAGCAAAGAGGCAGCCTCCTCCTTCTTGCCCACTCCTCTCTCCTCTGAAGCACGCCCCGCCCAACGTAAACATGCTCAAGAAGACACGATTGGCTGCTTCCAAATCAGGAGGCGGGAGAATTAGTGCCTCTTTTCCATCTGAACTTCTTTGCCTTTTAACTCTTTATTAACTTTTAGAAGGCAAAAAATTCCTTATGGAAAAGAGGCCCCGAGTTCTCTCGCCTCCTGCTTTGGTTAACACTAAGCAGACACCAAGCCACTGTGAGCTGGAATCTGGTAGCAACTATCTTGGCTTTAATTATTTAAAAATATATATTTAAATTTCTTTCTTTTTCCTGAGGAGACTGGTGAGGCTCTGCCTCCCTTGCCTCTAGTGACTGCACATCCCTGTTCCAGAGGGATGAGATCTTCCAATAGAGGAAGCATAAAACTTGTTAATAAGAATGTCATGGGGGGGATCTTATTAAAAACTACACTGAAATTGGGGTAGATTTTTCCATGACACTCTGTTTCTCCATCTAAGTAGTTACATTGGGGAAGATTTTTGTCAAAGAAGGGCTTTTCTTTTCACATGATCTATTTTTGAGAGGGCTTCAAGATTGTCTTCAAGATTTTACAGATGGTCTATTCTATAATCTCCTGTGACAACTTTCCAAGAATTGATGTCAGGCTCACTGGTCAATAATGCTACGATTTTCTATTTATCTTATTGTCTCTCTTCTCTTCTTTCCTTTTTTATTTTCTTTTTTCTTTTTTTTCTTTTCTTTTCACAACAGGGCAATAATTATCTTTCTCAAATCCTGTTATAGCAGTGGAAGCTGGAGTGACTTCTGTCTTCCGACCTCAGTTTCCCCACTGAGTTTACTTATAGAAAGCTGGCAGGATACATAAAAAATCCTTCCTTCCTTCCTTCCTTCCTTCCTTCCTTCCTCCCTCCTTCTCTCCATCCCTCCTCCCCTTTAGACTACTCTGAGTAGCACATAAACAAACCATTAAAATGTTAAATTGTTGTTCTTATTCAGAAAGTACAAAAATCAAGTTATTAACTTAAGTAATGTTATTATATTAGTATAAAAAGACTAAGATAGAGTTTCAGATTATACATAATGGAGCTGTCTCATCAGATCAAGAAAGTTTGTCTTTAGAATGCCATATAAGGCAGATAGAAAGTCTTTCTACACAACCCCAAACAGGATTTTCATCGACTATTTTAAATATTAGCTGAAGGTGACCAAGCTGAAAGCATGGATGCTGATGCTGTTTCATATGTGAGGCATTCCTATGCTGCTTTCTTCCCTTTTTCATCTGCAGTCCTCCTTCTGTAGAAATAAGTACTACATAGTACCTGTTTCATATAACGCAAATCAAGTGACATAAATCAGTGGACAGTGTTGCATTGTGGGAAAAGACTGGTTCCATCACTTGTATTTATAGCTGAAGAACTCAAGAATTTCAAGAAAGCTGTTCAGCTTTTTAAAATAGTCCTATAAATAAATGTATACCCACATAGGGCAGAAAATGGGGAAAAATGGATTTGCACTTCTACAGTTGTGGAGGCATCTACTGAATTATTATCAGCACCTTCCAGACCAATTATCCACATCATCAGGTAAGCTGAAGCAGAGGGCATCCACATATTCCTCTCTAGCCTTGTGTCAAAGAAAGAAAATGTAGCCAAAGTATTTCTGCAGCTTTGAAGACATTTACACCATTAAGAGTTATAATACCATTAGGCTGGAGCACATAGAACTCGGCCGAGCATGGAAACTGCAATCACCCACCTCTACAATTAATAATAAAAGCATTTTTCAAAAGAAATGGAATATGAGGAAGGAAATAAACTAGGTGGATGACTTTAGAAATCATCATGGACCACAAGAGTGAAATAAAGCATTGCAATGTCAAAGAAAATTTTTGCTTATAGATAATTCCCCGGCTGTCATTTATTTGTATGTTTCTATCTGTATGCATTTGTATTTATCTGTGTGACGCCTTCTCTTCTGCCAGCAAACATATCTTGGGGCCTTTACATATCCATTTAGATACCAATTATAGGAATTTGGGATTTAACATTACCTCTAGTTTAAAAAAAAAAAGGTTGCTTTGGAAATTATCAAAATTTTTAAAAAGTCATAGGTAAGATTATCCAGAACTTAATATCTATCAATTTGTTTACTCAATATAAATTTAAGTTTTTTTTTAAAAAAAAAAACCTATAATGTGCATGCATTTTTCTTTGCCTTTCCACTGATTCGTGGTTTGGAATTTTGTGCTTATTTTTGCAAGCAATTTCCTATTTCTATTATGTCTGTTTTGGAAATTCATCTCCGTAATACACTTTTATTGGCAGAATGCATGGCAAAATCTGGAGAAGTATGAATTTTACACCAGTACTGAGTTACAGCTTGTGTTTTGATTGGAAAGCATGAAACTGTATAAATTTGCATTTAAAAACAAGCCAAATCGAAGGAAACATCTATTCCCTATCCCTTGTAAGACACACACAGTGCATAAAATATGTGGTGTGCAAATTTTATATTTTGTCTGATTTCTCTGGTGAAGTGAACTTTGGCCAGTTTCTCTAGGGGTCCTTTCTTCGTGCAAACAGCTTAAATTTGAAAAGTGATTTGAACTGATATCAAAATGCAAAACTTACATATATGAAAATATTCTAACTACTCAGAAATCACTGCAGCAGCAGTAAGCAGAAAATGGTTTTGGAATGATATTTCAAGCAAAAAAATATATTAACATATAGACCCATACCTTCAACTTAGAATTGCTATTCTCAAACATTTCTCCCCTCCTCCCCCAACATCCAAATATTTGGAATAAAGTATGCTTCTGCCACCTTTTAAAATTCTAGCCAATTGTCACTGGGTGAAATATTCTAGTGGGCTTGTTCTCTGAAAGGAAATAGATTCTAGCAGTGAAATTTATCAGCAATCATACTTATTATTTAGTCCATCAACACATCAAAGATATAGTGATTTCTGTTGGAAAAGAGAATATTGCACTCCAAGTGTAAATTAAATCTATAAGAGTATATGGGGAAATCCCCGCCTTATTATCCCACCACAGACTAACTAAACCACAGGTTTGGAAAGCAGTGGCAATTAACTGCATTTGGGGGAAGTATATGTCCTTTATGCCATTTGTTTTTTTAAAAAATGCTGACATCCCATAGGATCCCAAACAGAATTGAGAATCTTAGCAGTGAGGAAGATTGGGAACCCAAGTGTGAATCTCCAGTTCTTCAGTCCAAACTAAAAACACTGGCTGAGCTACACAGGTGTCGGAAACAAAGTGGTGTTTCTTGTTTTTTTTTTATTTTCTTCCATGCTGTGTGTCAAGTGTGGGAAGAGTTTACTGCTGATAATGTATCTCTGAACAAATCTTCCCTTGGGTAATTCAACAGTTTCTTTGTATCAGCCTGTTGACAAACTCAGTAAGCTTGGCCATCTTAGAAATGGCAAAGGCAAGGACCATCTCTCAAATATGAACCGTATCAATAATGGTCTCACCCTAAATCCCTTCTTATCCCCTGCAATTATTAAAATTATTAAACTGTAGCTCTGCATTAAACTTCTGCATTTTTCTTATCAGGTCTCATTCAATTTGAGGGCAAGGCATTTTCTTTGGAAAACAGGTATTCCTCAATTGATGACTAAAATTAGTGGCAAAATTTGTCACTAAGAGGTGCGGTCATTAAGTACCTGATTTTACTACTTTTTTGCCATGGTTATGGAGCAAATCCCAATGTTCATTAAAGCAAGACATCATGTGATGGTGGTGTTGCAATCTTCCCTGCTGGCTTCCCCGTTGACTTTGCTTGTGGGAAGCAAATTGGCAGTCACATGATCCTGAGATCTTCAACTTTATATCATAAATCTAAGTCAGCTTGTCATTTTGAACATTCAATAATCAAGTGATTGTAAGTCAAGCATTACTTTTCTGGATGAACTGCTTGTGAATTAGGAATGACATTTGTGCTATTATTTAGTGGATAAGAAACCAAACTGGTGAATGTGGACAGCCTGTCTTTCATTCTACAATAGTATGTTACACATCTGGCAACTTTATGCTGGCTGGAGAATCCTGGGAATTGAAGTGTACACATCTTAAAGTTGCCAAGTTTGAAAGCACTGTACTAGAAAGTGTCCAACAGTGTGCAATCTCCCGGCTTCCGAAACTAACTAAATCATACATTTGTTTCTTTGTTTATTTATGAAGGGATGGGAAGGGGAGCAGGCTTTAGAGTGAAGGAAAATGTGTGATATAAACAGAAGTCGCACTTTGGCTACCTACACTTGCACACCTACACTTACACTTACCTTTAATAAAGTAAACAGAAGAGGGCAACCCAGGGGGAATTGAACAATTGGTTTTTTTCACGCATAGCATCTTTAGAATAAGGTAGCAAAATATATAGCATTTTCTTGGAGGGAGGGTTTCACTTTGGTGAAACATTCCAACCTAGCTTTCTACCAAGATGCTAGCTGGGGAATTTTGAGAGTTGAAGTCCATAAGTCTTAAAATTGCTGAAGTGGACACTCCTGAATTAAAACCAACTCCTCCATCAGCAAGATGGGAAAGGACAGATGGCTTAGATCAAACCTGGGCATTTTACAGCTCCTGGGCAACATCTGGCCCTTCGGTTGTCCCACATGAGGTCAATTGGAATTTATAAATCAAATGGGGCAGGAGAAGAAGCCGTGTGCTCTGCAGTCACCATGTGCTCTTTCAGTCTGCTGATGGCCACTGGAGATGAAGAGAGAAAGCACTTTTCTACTGCCTGCATAGTGCACTCCCTGCACCTGGAGCAGCCTGAAAAGTTGATGTGATGGAATTCGAGGACATTAAATCAGGTTACATTGGTTTAGCCCTGCGCAACATTTCCAGTTTCTCATGTGGCCTCCTGGGAAAATTAATTACCCATCACTGGCTTCAATTGATGACTTCTCGGTACCTCGCAAAAAGATCTTAGCCTCTTAAACCTCTTCCTAGTGTGGATTTATTAAAAAGTACACAACAGAGTCAACACTGTCTAAAAAAAAAAATAACATGGCTGCCTTGAGTATGCTAGTTTGGCATCTGGTATTTTCAATTGGGTTTGGGATGTTTGGACTGACACATTGTAGGTTTGCTTTTCATCTCATCTCATCTCTGGCTAGAAAAAAAAAATATCAGCAGGATATTCTGAGGCTTCTCAAGCAAGGCTGCCTTCCAGAGGCTTGTTCAAGTAGAGTTCAGATCTCTGGCAAACAGCTCAGTGTGTCTGTAGTGCTACTAATGCAAAATACATGGGCTTTTACATTGTAGTTGTGAGAGTGATGGGCCCAGTGGCATCGCAGGCTTTTAAATATTCATCAGTTCTCGTAAATATTAAATATGAAAAACAGAAAAGCTAGTCTTAACTACACTTCAGTGAGCAACCAGAAAAGAACAAAAGCACATCTGAAGAGAAATAAATTAAGTACAACTCCAGGATAACTGACACAGACCTTAAGATGCTGGATAAAAATGTGCAATCTGTACCTAAAAGCTGTGAAAAGCCAATTTAAAAAAAATAGCATGCAAACACACACACACACACAATGTCTACAAGGGAGAAGTCCACCAGGAATACCACAAAACATTACAAAAAGTAACATTAAGAAATAGAGATCGGAGACGGAAAACACGAAAAAACCATTCCTAGAAAATGATTGTTTCCTTACTAGCGTAATTATCTCCACTCATTATTAACCTTCAATTATATAAATAGACTTGACTATTCAATATTTGATTATTGTTTGCCTGAGTCAAGATGTTATTGCTATTATTATTCACAGGAAATGTCATGAACTTCATGTTCGACTGATTCCTTGATGCAACCATCCTTTGATTGGGCATCTAAATCAAACAATCTGGCCTGTGCTTGCCTTTGGATCAAGAACTGTATATGCAACTATTTTTGGCATTGATCAAGTTCAGATGTGCACGAGCATCCGTGTACGATATTGTGGGATCTCCTCAATCAGCTTTGCATGCTACAAACGGAGATGCATTTTCCATCTGTTTGGAGGTGTGGCCTATGTATCCCTTTCATCTGTAGCTGCTATATACAATCCTTTCCTGTATCTTGATCTGGACCTCTGTTTTTGGAGAAACACAGTTCTTTAGAATTTCAGAAACTAAATCCAGACTTTTAGAAGGTAGCTTGGAAAATATATGTCAAAACCCAGCTTTTTTTTTTTTAAATGGGCTTTTATTTCTTTTAAATCTGATGAAACTACTTCAGTTCTGGAGCATGTTTGCATTAAAAAGGAGAAGATGGAATCTCACCCAAATAAAGAGAACCATCTGGTCTGCTAACTTTTTGTATTGTAAAGGTTCTTGCTAATCACACTAAAGTGTGTTGGCTTTTGCCATCTTGTCACTGAATTGTTATCTAGACAAAGAAGAGGGGGAAAAAATGTCTGGCACATTAATGAATTGGCAAAATGGCAGCATTCATTATTTTTTCAATCTCATCCAAATGAGCCTTGTTTGATTTTCCCCAGAGCTAATTTTCCTTAATCCAAGTGGAAAATGTATCAGAGCATATGGGAGAAAACACATTATTGATGTGACTAGGTTGGTTTCATTAGATTTTGCAATAAAGCCAAGCAACAAAGAAAACTTCACCCAAAATGAATTTATATGACAGTATGTAGCAAGAGAGAAGTTTGGTGGGAATAAAACAATATTTCTATGGCGGTGCCAAGTAAAAATTGCTAATAATTCAGTAAAATGATTAATAAGTTATGAGTACGATTAATAATTTTATGATTATTGGTGGAGCAGCGGATTTGTTGATCACAACAAATGGAGTGATCTTTCCTAATTAGAACATTTGCTCCCACTGCAAAAATTTCTCTCAAGTTAAATACTATACATCAGAGCGGAATAGAACAATAAACATTTGAAAAAATACAGCATTATATCACTTTGTCTTCTTTTTATGATGTCACATTATTTCATACACAGATGCTATCATGTTCCATGTTTATTGTTCCTATTTTATGATTTCAAGAAAGGGATATAAATTGTGGCAGAAACTAGAGAAGGCACAGATCTGCTAGATTCAGTGTTAGGCTTGTGCTAACACATACTGTTCTGAAAAAATAATATACATTACATCTAAATATAGATCAGAAGAGGAACTAAAGCAGACTTGACACAAGTGTTGATTCAGGAAAGCTGAGAGAACAGCCATTGCATTCAGTACAAATATTTGTGTTTCTATAAACAAAAGGAGGCTTTGACAAGGCTTTACAGATAGATAATAGAACCGTGTGGATCCCAGTGTGTAAATAAATTCAGCATATTTCTGAGTTTGTGACTTCTTCATATCTTTGGTGATATTCAAAAACACTGTCATCTTGAACCTGCTTATCCTGTTCCATAGCTGAAGCCTGCAAAGAACCTCAGCCAATCAGTGGGCACATTAGTTGCTTCTAGGTTGGTCAATAGCTGTGTGTCTTTTGAGATCACTCACACTCTGCAGCCTCTAATCACCTGGCTGTTAATTCATTATCTTCTTCCCCAAAATACAGTACAATGCCATATAATGTAATGCAATAGCTCACTGAGATATATCTCCCTTGAGATTCCTTGAAATGGGTGAAATGGGCAGCAAACGAATTTAATAAATACTGTAAATAAATATATGCATGTATATGTTTGGTAGTTAGAAAGTTTGAGAAACCTTCCAAGAGTCTGCTCAATTAGATGGGGAAAGACATTGTTTGTAATAAGGTAACAATTCCCCTTGCCCATATGTGCTAGTTGTTCCCATCTCTAGGGTGCGGTGCTCATCTTCATTTCAAAGCCAAAGAGCCAGCACTGTCCAAAGACGTCTCAGTGATCATGTGGCTGGCATGACTAAACACCAAAGGTGCACGGAACACTGTTACCTTCCTACCAAAGTGGTACCTATTTTTCTACTTGCATTTTTACAAGCTTTCAAACTGCTAAGCTGGGACAAGTAACGGGAGCTCACCCCATTATGCAGTGCTAAAAATTTGAACCACCAAACTGCTGACCTTTCTGATCGACAAGTTCAGCATCTTAGCTACTGAGCCACCACATCCCTCATTTGATTGTAATAAATATATATAATTTCCCTAGCTGTAGCATTTCTATAGCTAAAAGCACTGAAGGTGTATACAGAAACTCTTCTGAGCTTCTGTAATCACAATAGCAAGACAGCACACAGCAACAAACCTTCATTTGAAAGTCCTTCCAAGCTGCTTCACCCTTGTTGATATGATGGCAAACAGAAGCTGCTCTGAGGAGTGATGGAAGGAGGGAAGATCATAAATTGTAAACAAGGCATACACAAACACCTGAACTTGAACCCCATAAACAAGACACTTAACTTCAGGCAGAAGAAGGGGGAAGCAGTGACAAATTGCAGATGCTGCATTGCAAAGCATCTGGTTTCTCACAGAAATGGAATGGTTAAGCTGAGCATAGTAGCTGTAAGTGAGTAGGTGCGTCAAGAATGCTCCAGAATGGAAAACAGACTCTCCCTGAGCTGCAGAAGGGCTCCTGATAGAATAACAACAGCAATGAAGCAGCCAGTTTCAAAGGGGTGGGGTGGAGAACCATTTTTCATTGTTTGATGAAATGACAGGGAAGGAGCACGTACACTGAATTAGAAGCAGAAAACTTCCAGTCTGTGAAACTTTCTACCAGTGGACTGTACACCCTCCCCACACCCCAAAGATCTGGAAAATGTCAAAATCAAACAACAGGGAGGAAATAGAGTCATCTTAATATATACACATTCAGTAGATGAAAATCTGTGAGCGGAACAGTGTACAAGTTGGGAAGTTTGCTTTCAAATTACACAAGAAGTCTAGTTGGCACCAAGTGTCTTAAATCTTAACAAACCCCTTTCAATGCAGTGGTGCATTTTCTATAGTCACAATTGGATAATATTTCTTCACCTCTGAGTGGTGGTAGAATTCATCACATTGGCTTGGATGCAGAGGAGGAGTAGAATTCACTTTGGTGATTTGGTTTTTCTGTCTGTCTCCGTGCACTGCAGACCCGAGAAACCACTTCAGAGCATAGCTAGTCATTTTGAACTGGTGTGAGATAATGCTAAGAAGGAAGAATTGCCAGTAGATGACAGTATTTACAAGTTTACAAGAATATACTCAATACTCTTCTGTTCTAAGTAGAATTTCTTGTTTCCTGTCACAGTTATATAGTTGAGCAGTAAAGCACATGATGACTGTACTCTTTGTTTTCTCTATGTGATGTTTTATATAAACATAGTTTCTAACAAGACCCTTCCATCTTACAAAAAGGGTGTTTTGGGGATTTGAAGAATCAAGTGCATTACATAATGTCAGCATTAAACAGTAGTCCCATTTATGATGTTTTAGCACATTCTTTGTCCTGCTTCTCAGCTCTTTCAGAGGGCTCTGGAGAGTATATGCTAATAGGGAGTTATGAAAACTCTGGAAGGAGATACATAGATTTCATTACAGATCCTTGTACCTTTCCTAAAGCACTAGTGCTTAGTTGTTACCAATGTCCACATGAATTTAAAATTCATTTCAACATTTGGAAGAGGAATCTGTTTTGCTTTCACATATTCTGAGGGGACTTCTAACCAAGAAGGATTTCTGAGCTTTTGTATTCCTAGATCAGCTTGCTTTGGAGGAATGAAGTGATCTGTTTCTATCTTAGCTACAGGGTTAATTAAACCAAAGATAGTTTGCTGTTGTTCATTTGTTTTAGATAAGGAAGTTTTCCCAATGCACTTAACTCTTGGATGGCTCCTCTTAATTCCTGAACTTCAGGCTGTATAAAGAAATCTTTGCTCGCTGACTTTGTGGAGTCTTTCAGAGACCCTCAAGCTCAGAAGATTAGTTAGGTGATCAGAGGAGAAGCCAATGACTGTGTTTCCACAGTTCCCATAGTTTTCATTTTCTTCTTCAGGGATCAATTGAGGAGGTAAATTAATAAGCAGTGCTTTCCTCTTTTCCTTGTTTTTGTCATTCTAGGATCTGATGCAGTTTGGGGAAGAAAATGAATTCACTTTTTGCTTTTACCTTTCAAAATCATCAGAGGAGAAGACAAGCAGATTGAAGATTGCCTTAATACTGTTTCTAATATTAAGCGAAATAAGTGGCGGTGTGGAAGCTTCCTGACTTTGAGATTATGTACAAACCTTTTCTCTTTTGTTGGGAGGGGGGGGAATAAGATTTTAATCCTGAGATTGTCTTACACTAATTTCATTTCTGGCATGTTACATCAGAAATGGGCCTCAAGGGGTACATGCCAGAAGTTCTTGGCCTCAAACTTCTAATAGATAGACCCAGCCAACATGTTGAATGATGAGGGATAGTGGAAATTGTAATCCAACATCTATAGAGAAATAGGAAACCTGTACTTGTTAAGATTTACCTTTGGATAAATGTCAGAAGCAACAACAACGACACAATATATAATCACATGACATTATATATGCAGTAAATTATTAAAAATATGCAGTAAAATTATTAAAAATTATTTAAAAATGTAGTCAGAAATATATACAGTCAAATTCTGTAACTTTGTCCTGGTGATTTTATTTATTTTATTGATTCTTTACAATAGTTAGATGGAAGTTTAAAGCACAATTGAATATACATCAGTAACATAGTTACTCTTCATGCTTTTGCATGAAAAGATGCTTTTGTTTCTCTTTATTAGTATCCATTATGGTTTCATTGCTTTAGCAGACCATTTTAATGTGGAAGCAATATTTATTCTATAATGTCTCAAATGCACTGTATGCTTTCTATTATCAGAAAAAATAAAGCTAGATTGATGCCATTGCATTAACCATACAAGATCCTTTAACAAACATCTCATTGACATTTATCTTAATAACCTGGCTACTTTACATTCATTGAATTAATGTATGACTATTAGGTTACCTCCTAGAAAACTAAAATATCTACTAATCTGCAATGTATACTTGGTTGGCTTTATCTTCTCAGAGCAGTGGTGTGTTGCAAATTGCATTCCAACTGGTATGGTTGGAATGAGGATGGTAGTGTCCTCAGGGATGCGCGCAGCGCATGAGCACACTTGCGCAGTGCACGCATGTGTCTTAGCACCTTGGCGATGCTCGGCAATGCTCCACGGAGCATTGCACAGGCATTATATGCACCATATGCCTGTGTGGAAGCGCAGAAGCCTTTAAACACTGGTAAGGAGCTCGGGCGGGCGGGTGGGTCCTCCGGAGCACCATACCGGAATGGTATCCGGTGCTCCGCGCTGGCTCCAGTATGCCCGTACCTGCAACCGACCTGCAACCCACCACTGCCTCAGAGGCTCTTTTTATTTAACATTGTTCAGTCTTTTCATTCACATAAGATTATGAATGCATTTCTCGTTAAGAATTTTATTGTAAAACAAGAACTACTTAGTTCAATTTTAAGTGAAGTAATAGTTAGGTACAAGTTAGTTAACATAATTTAAACATTATTTCTACTTTAATATATAATTATACCCTGTTTCCCCAAAAATAAGACCTCCCAGGATAATAAGCCCAGTTGAGCTTTTGAGCACATGTACTAAAATAAACTCTCCCCTGAAAATAAGCACTCCCCTAAAATATTTAAATGCAGTGCAGTCCCCTCCCCCACCATAGGGGGAACTTGCCCCACGCACCCCACATGCACCAGCCATCCACACAGAATGGCCTCATGGAGGCCACTCCCACAAACCTTAGGTACCATGCCCCTCTTAGTGGTGGCGACAAAAGGAGGGGCAGGCTCAGTGATGCTAGGGCTGGCAAGAAATTTGCCAGAAACAGAGACAGAACTTCCAGCCCTCTCTAGATCAGCTGAGCCATGGGGCTGAGGTTAAGGGGTCTCCTGAACTTCAAACATATTAAGACCTCCCTGAAAATAAGTCCAAGCGCTTATTTTGGAGGTCAAAAGAAAATAAGACCCTGTCTTATTTTCGGGGGGGACGACTGTATTAAAAAAAATGTCAGAAAAAAGTTGAGTAGTTTCTGCATGGTAAAAAATATGGTTAACTACAATAGCCAAATGATATACATACATTTTAATAAACAAGATAAATTATATTGGTAGCCGTTCAAAATAAGATCTTTTTTATGGAGATCTTCTATTTCTGAAACTTCCTGCCAAGGGAAATAAAATTTAGATCATTATTGGTTTTACAGGAAGATTCCTAAAACCCATTTCATTTGTTTATCTGTGTATTTGTTCAGTTTCAGCTAAATTGTTCGTGGGATTTTTTCCCTAGTTGTCATTAATCCAATTCCCTCACTGGGTTACAAAGCTTACTGATAGCATCACCTAAGCCATGTGGTACATTTTAAATTAATGTAAACATTTCCTTTCTATGGATTGTTAGTGTTGCAGAAAATTACTATATGACCATTTGTATTTAAATATCCCAGACAGGAGAATCTATAGATCATCACTGCACATGGCAGAATAGTATTAATTTAAAAAGAAAAAAAAGTATAACAAGTCTAGCTTATCCTTCCTTGATCTCTTCTACTATCTGCTACATGCAAAAGAAAAGACTCCTGTATCCTTTTCACTTTACCTATAACAAATTGCAAAGAATATATGGCACCAATGTATCAGCCCTACTATTTTATTAATATCTTATTAATTTTACAAACTTCAATCACTTACACCAATAAACTAACTCAAATTTTGTAGCCTGGTCACTGCGGCCTAGTGAACTCTCTCACATAGTTGTGCTTGTTGCTTTCCAAAACAACATCTGATTTGCCTTATTTATTTCAGGCATATTCAACTTTGATCATTCCACAAGGCCATGACCAATGAATTCCAGAGGGGAAAACTGGAGCTCTTATAATCCCTGCTAAATCATGTGTTTATTTCTTCCTACTAAAACATCTGGCACTTTACAAGACATGGGTCATAATTCTAAATGAAAATCTAGTAATAAAATGACAACCAGTAGGTTAATATCATAAAAGCAAGAATGACCTTGAGTGATCCCGAACATCAAATTTGCTTATTAATGCAAATGGACACACACACATACACACATCATGTATTCATCATGTATTTGTTTATTTGCATTATAATTTATATTCTGTGATATATCTAGAAGATGCATTCAATAGTAGTTTTTTAGCCCCCACCCAACCCAGTTTGTGATGTCATCATTAAGCCAATGCCAAGAGGGGAAAAAAGGGGTGAGATTATTTTTGTCTATAAATTATGTGTATTTTTCCAGGCAATAAATGATGGGAACATTCTCAGCAAAGTATGTGTCATGTCCTCCAGAGTCAAGTGTCTTCAACCATATTCAGGATTGTGGCTGCATCATGTAGGGCATGCTTATTATGGCTCACATATCTAGGGAACCACCCAAATAAATCACTAATATGAAGTCCAGAGGAATATTTGCCTTTTGAGAAGTTGGAAATAATTTATATTGAACAGAAACAGCTGTTAATATATTTAAATATGTAGAGGTGCTCACAGTTAATAAGTAGATGAGCCCGACTTTTCCTGAAAAAGTGATTTTATAACTTATAACTTTTAAAAATGAAAGTCTAAATGATTTTTGGACTTTTGTCTATGGCCACCAAATTTGCAATTTCTAGATATCCACTGTAATAGCCTGCAATATCAACAACACTATACTCATCCAAACTCAAATGAACATTGCTCTTAGTATGTTATTTTAATATTATGGCTTGTATGGCATTCCAGTCCTACTCATTGTCACCAGTTGGGAGGTATAAGAACAAAACACAGCCATACTGAATGAATTAGTGATACTGAATGAATTTAAGAAGGATTAATAAAATAGTGGCATTTTATACCATTTTAAGATGAATTTTGTAAATGAGGCAAGGGGAGATATAGTGTAGTAATTCATTCTTCTTTGAAATCCTCAGTGAGGTATACCCCAAATCTAAAATAATTTTGTCTTCCCCATGCAATGTTTGGTTATCTTAACTAAGGATATTAAATCAAGTTTCAATACCCCCAACACACACACACACACACACACACACACACATCCTTGTATGAAAAACAAAAATAATTTGTTGACATATAAATATATGCACTTCCATTCCTTACAGCTACTTCAGTAAAGATATATTATCTACTTTTGCACTTCCAGAGACCAATTCATTTCTGTTTTCTGTCTTTTTAATTACATTAACTTATATCTGGACAGGATGTGGCTAATAAATACTTTTGAAGAACCAGCATATTTGAGATTGTGAGTGATCATCTCACATCTGTTAGATGGTCAGATTGCTGAGAACTATAGTTCAGTTATAATACATCTCTAGATTATTTAACTAAATATCAATGGTTTTTCTTCCTTAAGCTTCTTTATGTCTTCTTAGCTGCTGAGAAAGTAAAACTTATATAGGTAATTAAATTTTTTTGAACTGCATTGATGATCATGTTTAACCATAGCACCTTATGAAATCATGTAACCAGAATTAGCGAAATCTGTTAAATTCTTAGCACACCCAAGGTTTTCTACTAGAACTATAGGTGTCTGCCTGGGATGGAAGGAGAAGGGCATCTGATAAAATACTGTATTTGAACATTGCAACTCATACTCTACCTCTTTTGCATAGAGTCGCAACAAGGCATAAGGATAAGAATCACAATTCCCATTTCATCATTCTGACAATTTAATTGCAGCCCTCTGCACCTCCTACATAAAAACACTGGAAGATTTGTATATTGTATGGGTATGGGTGTGTCTTTTGTTATACAGTGTGGGAAGGCCATATTGTTGAAGGTAAGAATCATTTGGCCATAAAATAACAAAGACCTTGGAGATCCAATAATTCCAAGTCCTGTCAACAGGAAACTTTTGCAGAATGAAACAGCATGAAGTCCAAGAATAACTTACAAATACAAATGCCTGCTTTGTGGTTGAAATAGATTTTAGTCTAAGCAATTTGTGTAACTAAGTACCAAATTATGGAGATCAAGATCAGAATCAGCATAGGACAAGCAAATAAGTGGTACACTCAATTACTTCTAGCTGACTCTCTTGCTAACAGAAACAGAATCGGTTAAACAAATTATAGGAATTCTCTTTATGCTTTGTTTAACTTTATATGCATTCCAGGGCTCTTCCTTGTGTCTCCCAAATAAGCCAGAAATGTCAGTCCAAGGGGGAACACCCTTGATGTTGATGTTGTTTGATGTTTATTGGTCTTCTATTCCAAGACTTCTGATTATATTAGGAAGGAGACAAGTCAGAGCTCCTGGCTAGCAGGATATTAGTAAACAATCTAAAGAAGAAGCATCTATGGTTTGTTGAGACAGTCCTGCTGCCAAGAGAAACCAAGTGAGGACAACCAACCAGGATCTACTAGCATTCTTGCTTGCTCATGCTAAGCCAGTGTTCTTGTACATTGTACCCTAGTGCAAAATATCATTGTATAATTTCAAATCAACTTTTTCCAATATGATAGATAGCTTCTCTGTACTCTGTTGCAGGCTTGAGATTCTGAAGACCTTTTTTCTGTCTTTTAAGAAAATGGGATTAGAATTAGAAGCTGACATCTTTATGTACTTCTCTTCCTGCTGCCACTTAGCATCTGTGCACATCTTGTAAAGTTCACTATTGAAGCCCCGCAACTTGAATAAGTTCATATTGAGGCCATCATGCTAATCACATCTCATTTACAATCCTGGCTATTAAACATCTTAACAATAATTTCATCGAAGAAAGCCACATATAAAGATAATGGTTTTGGGAATGTTTGTTACCAAGGAAACAAATAAAATTCTGGCTATTGGGGACTACTTTGCTTTCGGTGAAGAGCTGCATCCTTTTCAATTATTGTGCAGAATAGAAAAGTAGTAAACAAGGTTATAAATCTTTTGGAATTCATAATCACAGTAATAGAACAATAGGCAGTCACTGATATGCCAGACATGGAAAGAGAAATATTGCAATTTATTATTTTACAATTATGCAGTGGTCATTAAAATGAGATAATATTTCAAACCTGTTAGTGCAACTCAGAATGCACTGCAGCAGCGCGACACGCAAAAACAATGGATTGAATCTAATTATTTCCTTCCTGCAATTCGTAGGAGCCCATGGATTTCTCTTTGCAAATTTATTCTGAATTCTCACCTCTGAAGTTTCAGAAAGGGCCCTGCATTTGGCATAATCCCATTCCAGCTTCCTTGCCTACCCATGGGGCAGCGGGGCTGCTTTCCCAAATAAAAAAAACCTGATTTAAGCCATAAAATGTTACTGACCAGTTAGCAATGGTCAGAGATGGGATCAGAAGAAACTTGAACTTGATCTTCTTAACTAGGGTGACCAGACATCCTGCATTTGGCGGGACAGCCACGCCTTTTCATAATTTTTCCCATGTCGCGGGGCGTTCTCAAAAGATCCCGCTTTAATTTTGGCGCCTTCTCGCTCGCATGTGCGAGATCCAAGATGGCTGCGAGGCTTTTTTCGTCGTGAGTTTCTCCGACGAAAATGCCTAAATAAACCTCCGGCAGCGATTCTGAACCGGAGAAAGAAGGTTTCCCCGGGATGCTTAAGTTTCTGGGGACCCAGGAAGACCAGCCAGTGGTAGGGGTTGCCACTTTGGGACGACCCTGGACGACGCCGGCTCCAGCGACTCTGGCGGCTTCCGTGCTTTTCCAGCTTTTCCGGCTGTTCCGGCTGTGTGACGGCGAGGGAAAGAGTTCCAGCCGGATAACAGCGACGGCGCTCCTCGGAGGCTTTGTCGCCTATTCCACCTCCCTGCCCTGTCTACCAGCGGTGAGGACGGCAAAGACGAGGTCTTGGGGAGACCGCCCCTGTGCTGTGCAGACCGTGACGATCCCAGTAGTGTCGGAGACTCCGGTGATTTTAGCACTACTCTGGCCGTTTGACACCGAGGAGGCAGGCTTTATTCTGAGAACAGCAGCAGCGTTCCCTGGCCATTTTAGTGCCTGTTTCATCTTTTCGCTTTGCCTGCCTCTGACGGTGAGATTGTGGGAACTCCCTGGGGTGGTTTTACCCCCAGAAAGAAGACCCTTGGGCTGGGCTACCATTGAGACTGCGGGTGGACAGATGATGGCGGCATTGGGCGTCCTCATTGAATCCCCGCAGCATTTTTTAACTAACAGTGCCCAGCTGACTGAACTTCCGGTTTCTTCCCCAAACGGACAAACAAACCGACATTACTTTAGAGGACGTGGATTGGGGTTGGGTGCCTGTAGAGGCTGCCCAAATTATGGGACTGACTGTGACTGCCATCATCACAACTCTCACAGACGCCCTCCCCTCCTCCCTGCTTTGCCCCGTGGCTTAGCCTTCGTTTTTAACATCATTATTGTCCTGGTTCTAACATCATTATTGCTGACTGTGAAGCCATCTGTGGAGAACTATTTGGCCTCCCCCGGAACTCGCAACTTTAATAGAACTTTCGCGCATTTTATAACTTTTTTTCCTCTCTTTCTCCTTCTTAACAAATCCCCTTCTCTTCCCTTTCCCCTCTTTCTTTCTCCACTTCTAAATCTTAATTTCTAAACAGGTATGCTGAGTATATGGGATTGTATGTGAGTGTGTGTGTGACCCACTTTTATTGCTGTTACTGCTGTATTTGTGTTTTTTAATAATTATGTGGGGACTGGTTGTGTGAGTGTTTGAGTATGTCTGATTCGGAGGACCTGCTGGGGAAAGCGGGGGGTACCGGGGTGGTTTGGGGGACCATGGCCACGGGAGTGGGTCGGAGCATTGCGGTCATGACAGGGAGGGGCAGATATGGCGGGGACTTTAGGGCTAGCCATTACCGGGGAAGGAGGGTTCGCTACATTACAGAGATCCCTCCTTCCGGCCCTATGAGTCCCACTCCAAGACCAGATGGCGTGAGTAGCCAGGACCCTGGTCTCAGGCTGCTGTTGCTAAATGCCAGGTCTGTTATTCAGAAGGCTCCTCTCGTCCGGGACTTAATTGTTGATGAGAGGGCAGACCTGGAATGTATTACTGAAACCTGGCTGGGCACAGAAGGAGGAGTCCCCCTTGTAGAGATGTGCCCAGAGGGTTTTCAGGTGCTTCATCAGCCGAGAGCCCAGGGAAGGGGTGGCGGTGTGGCTATTGTTATCCGGGAGTCTTTGTTACCTCGTAGGGTCCCTGCTCCGGAGCTTGTCGGGTGTGAGTCCCTGCTGATAAAGTTGGACCTCAAGGGTCAAGTGGGTGTGCTGCTAATGTACCTGCCTCCCAACTGCGTTGCAGCATCCCTCCCCTCGCTCCTTGAGTCAGTAGCCGAGCTGGCAGTTGAGCTCCCCAGGCTTATTGTTCTGGGGGACTTTAACTTGCCATCGCTCGGTGAACGCTCTGATGGGGCGCAGGAGTTCATGGCTTCCATGACAGCCATGGGCTTGACCCAGGTAATTTGGGGCCCAACCCACACAGCGGGTCACATGCTCGACCTCGTATTCCTCTCGGAGCAGTGGATGTGTGATCTTGGTCTGAGGGGTAATGAGATCATACCCCTGTCGTGGTCAGACCACTGCCTACTGAGGCTTGACTTCCGGAGGCCAAACCCCCACCGTAGGGAGGAGGAACCGACCAGGTGGTTCCGCCCCAAGCGACTTATGGACCCTTCGAGGTTCCAGACGGAGCTTGGGGTAATTCCTGACACTCTCGCCCACAGTTCGGCGGAGGCTCTGGTTGCCGCCTGGCATTCGGCGGCATCGGAGTCTCTTGACTGGATTGCGCCACTACGGCCCCTCCGGGTCAGTGGATCCCGGAGACCTCCTTGGTTCACTGAGGAACTCCGGGAGAAGAAGCGCTGGAGGAGACGCCTAGAGCACCTGTGGAGGTCCGATAAGTCCGAGGCGAACCGAGCACTTCTGACCACCTGCACCAAGGATTACATCCGGGCACTGAGAGCTGCCAAAAGAACACATATCTCCGCCTTGGTTGCGTCCGCCGAGTCACGCCCAGCCGCCCTGTTTAGGATCACCCGCTCCCTCCTTAATAAGAGGGATGTGGGAGACCCCTTGCAGGGTAGGGCTGAGGACTATGCCCAGTTCTTGGCGGACAAAGTTGCTCGGTTTCAGTCGGACTTGGACTCCACCACAGTAGATTCAGCCGAGACACAGGGAGATTACTTGGCAAACCATCTCTGGGTTGAGTTCCAGGATGTTGCCTCCGGGGATGTGGACAAGGCCATTCGAGCTGTAAGTGCCTCCACCTGTATTTTGGACCCGTGTCCCTCCTGGCTGGTTGCCAACAGCAGAGAGGTGACACATGGCTGGATCCAGGCGGTTGTGACCGCCTCCCTTTGGGAGGGGCACTTCCCCGCTGTACTTAAAACGGCGGTGGTGAGACCCCTCCTGAAGAAACCATCCTTGGATCCAGCCATTTTAAACAACTATCGTCCTGTCTCCAACCTCCCCTTTATCGGGAAGGTTGTTGAGAAGGTGGTGGCCTTCCAGCTTCAACGGGCCTTGGAGGAAGCTAGTTATCTTGACCCCTTCCAGTCCGGCTTCAGACCTGGTTACAGCACAGAAACCGCTTTGGTCGCATTGACCGATGATCTCTGGAGGGCCAGAGATGGAGGCCATGCGTCCATCCTGGTTCTCCTTGACCTCTCAGCGGCTTTCGATACCATCGACCATGGTATCCTTCTGCGACGACTGCGGGAGGTGGGGGTGGGAGGCACTGTTTTGCAGTGGTTCTCCTCTTACCTCTCGGACAGGTCGCAGTCGGTGTTGGTCGGGGGGCAGAGATCGTCCCTGAGGCCCCTAACATATGGGGTGCCGCAGGGCTCGGTCTTATCCCCCCTACTATTTAACATATACATGAAACCGCTGGGCGAGATCATTCGGAGGCACGGGATAAAATACCACCAATACGCGGACGATACACAATTGTATCTGTCCGCCCCGTGCCAACTCAATGAAGCGGTGGACATGATGAACCAAGGTCTTGAGGCCGTTAAGAGCTGGATGAGCGCTAACAAACTGGTACTCAACCCGGACAAGACCGAGTGGCTGTTGTGCTTTCCTCCCAATAATTTGGCCGACATTCCAACACTCAGGCTGGGGGGTCAAATTTTATACCCCTCAGATAGGGTCCGTAACTTAGGAGTCCTCCTGGATCCACAGCTGACTCTCGACCACCAGTTGTCGGCTGTGACCAGGGGGGCATTTGCCCAGGTTCGCCTGGTCTGCCAGTTACGGCCCTACCTGAACCGGGAGGCTCTCGCAACAGTCACTCGAGCCCTTGTGATCTCTAGGCTGGAATACTGCAATGGGCTCTACATGGGGTTGCCCTTGAAAAGCACCCGGTGACTGCAGTTAGTCCAGAATGCGGCCGCGCGAGTGATAGTGGGCGCACCACGGTTCGCCCACATTACACCCATCCTCCGCGAGCTGCACTGGCTACCTGTTGGTCTCCGGATGCGCTTCAGGGTACTGATGACCACCTTTAAAGCACTCCATGGTAGTGGATCTGGATACTTGAGAGACCGCCTTCTGCCGATTACCTCCCTCCGACCGATTAGATCACACAGGCTGGGCCTCCTCCGGATTCCATCCGCCAGTCAATGCCGACTGGCGACTACATGGAGGAGAGCCTTTTCTGTTGCAGCTCCGTCCCTGTGGAACGATCTCCCCGTTGAGATTCGTACCCTCACCACCATCCAGACCTTCCGCACAGCCCTCAAGACCTGGCTCTCCCAGCAGGCCTGGGGATAGGTTTTCAATTTACCCGCCCGAATGTTGATTGTTGAATGTATGTTGTGGTTTACTATTTTATTATCGGTCACTTATTGTTTGCCTTGTTACTGCACACCCTTCCCTTTGTGATTGTAAGCCGCCCTGAGTCCCCTCAGGGAGAAGGGCGGCCTATAAGTCTTATTAAAATCTCTAAAAAAATCTCTCTAAATCGCTCCCCCGCCCATCCGCTGCCGCTCGCATGGGCGGGGTACTGTAGTGAGTGTGCAAGCAGATGGGTGGGGAGCGAGTGAGGCGCTCATTCGTTCCCCCGCCCATCCGCTGCCGCTCGCATGGGCTGGGTGTAGCGAGTGAGCAGGCGGATGGGCAGGGAGCGAGTGAGCTGCTCATTCGTTCCCCCACCCATCCGCAGCCGCTCGCATGGGTGGGGTGTAGCGAGTGAGCAGGTGGATGGGCGGGGGAGTGGCTCACCTTTCCAGCCCCACTTCCACCCGGACAAGCCATGGGAAAGCCTCCGCCTCTCCGAAAAGAGCCACCTGTGTGTGAGGCCCTCGGCGGGGTCTGGAAGCAGAGCCTTTCCCCAAAGCATCCCTCGCGCACTTTGGGGGCCAGTGGGCAAGGCAAGCACAGCGGCCGGAGACTCCCCCGCGGGACCACCGTTCCCAAGGCAAGAAAACACCGCACAGCACTTTTCAACTCCCACGCAGCCGCAGTGATTTGTTGTGATGAGCACGGGGCGACTGGACTGACAGTAAGCCCCCGCCACCATCGGACTAACTGCTGCTGCTTCCTTCTCCTCTAACAGCACCGCCGGATTTGCTGCCCGGCGCTGCGGCTGAGGTGAAGCCGCCAAAGCTCCCGCCGTGCTTTTGCAGAGCCTTGAGGCCACAGGAGCCAGTAGGAAGGTGGCGGAGGGGCAGGAGCAGGAAAAAAGGCCCGATGGCTCCTCAAAAGCACGTCGGAAGAGGAGGGGGCAGGGCAGGGGTAACGCGGTGCCCAGCTCAGGTGCTCCGAGCAGAGGGGGAGGAAGCACCCCTGCTGCCATGGGCGGGAGCTTTGGCGGCTTCACCCCAGCGCCAGGTGGCAAAAATTTTAACCAAGAACACCCACCCCACCCACCCCGCCCGCCAATGGTGTCCCGCTTTACCAATTTTAAAATCTGGTCACTTTATTCTTAACAGCTTTAGAAGTGAGGAGGCATCAGTAATCAAGACTAGCTTTTATCATTCTAAATGTACAATTCAGATGTATTCAGCAGATTCTGACCAGTTCTGGAGAACCAGTAGTGGAAAATTTGCGTAGTTCGCAGAACTGGTAAATACCACCTCTGACTGGCTCCACCCCTTTCTATTCTCTGCCTCCCGAGTCCCAGCTGATTGGGAGGGAATGGAGATTTTACAGTATCCTTCCCCTGCCACGCCCACCACGCCCACAGAACCACAGTAGTAAAAAAATTTGAATCCCACCACTGACCCAGTTCCTATCTGGGTAGACCACAATGACTTTCATAAGCTCTGAACAGGTTGCCTTTAAAGATGGTATAACACACAGTGATTGCACTCCCCTCTAATACATAGGGATTGATGGGCGGTCACCTGCAATGCACAAGGTGCATAGGCTAAGTATGTTCTTCTAGGCCTCATTTAAATAGCACTGATGAGCACTTAAAATTACCAGGAAATGGTCACCATCCATTTTCTCTTCTTAAGGTTAAGCTCCTAATAAAACAAGTAGATTGCAAGTGGCCCAGGACTCCTTTGTTTCTTACTTGAGAGGGAACTGATAGAAAGTCACGTTTGGCTTACTGAAACAGAAACATCTTTAAAATAAAATTATATCCTTATGAAGCATTTTGAGAAAAAAGAAATTGTCAGACCAAACAAACAAAAAATGCAGAAAGATGAAACAGAAACAACCTATAATACAGCTGTTTATTCCAGAATCTCATAAGTGGTATCTTATATGGGAATTCTAGCATCTTCCAAAATTTGAGGTTCTGTGTCTGTGTGTGTGAGAGAGAAGGGGGGGGGGAGATATATATTATTCTTCAGGTGGCTACATTAATAAATAGCCATTTTAGATAAAGGAGTTAATGTCAAACTACAAGACTTTGGATCACCTCTTCTTCATTATTATGTGTGGTGACTGAAGGGGATTATTATCATTGCCGGAAGACTTTAGGGATATTATGGGATTTTATAACTGAATTGTATTACTTCCAGTGCTGCCCACAGTCAACCACATTGGTAATTTATATACTGATTACAGGCCAAGTGTATACTATAAAGAATCCTCCACTGCATTCGTATTTTTAAAGTCGCAGGTTAAGCAAATAAATATGGAAAAAAAAAAAAGAACAAATCACAATTTAAATTGTCTGCCATTAACAAAGATACCATGTACCAAAGTGGTGGGTTCTGGATCCCATTGCAACCGGTACAGTGCAACAGGACCAGATTTCCACCACATGCACATGTGCAGCACACGCATGTGTATTTACTGCCCACGACGGCTCTGTACCATCCAGCTGCTCAGCATAACATCGCGTAGGTGCTGTACACTCCGTGCGCATTTGCGTAAGCCTCAATTGGCTCAAATACAAGTAAGGAGGGCGGGAGGGCAGGTGGGCCCTCTGGAGCACTGTACTGGAACAGTACCTGGTGCTCCCAGCAGGCACCAATACGCCCGTACCGGGGCGTACCGGTTGTATCCTACCACTGATGTACCACTTTTAAAATAATCATGGAAAGTAAAATGCTTCTCTCTGGTTAAAAGAGAGAAAACATGCAATATTTATGTTTTAAGGAGCGCGAACTTTTAATATAGCCTAGCTATATAATCTCTTTTCTTTAACCATCCTTTTGTTGCCAGTAATCAAAACTCTGGGCCGCGGTGTATCGCAAAACAATGTTTTTGTAACATTTTTAACTATTCCCTTTGCCTTTTAAAACCGGCTACCCAATTTGTTTTCCATGAAATTACTCTCTAGACTCTTCAAATCTATTTCTTTCAGAGCTGTTCTCTTAGAGCTGTAATTTTGTTCTGAAAGCAGCATTCATCTCATTTTTTTCCACAGCAATCATTGTTCTAGATGAGTGTATTCCCAAGGACACATTTAAAAGTACTAATGTCGCTTTACCTGTTTGAAATGGCCTCCTCTGTTGTCAATAGTTGTGGAGCAGGAAGGTCCACGCTCTAGTATTTTTCGGCAAGTGCCACCAAGTTTTTATACAGCTTTCATAAGAGCCTGGCACTTGGGTCTCTCGATACTATTGTGGGAGAATGGCTTTCCAGGGGAAAAAAGAAAAAGAGAAAGAGTGAGAGTGAGAGAGAAGATGAATTAAATTGCTGCTATTTGGGCCACAAAAAAGCAATGCACTCTTTGACATGCTTAAGCTTTTTTTTTATAAAAATAATTTTATTGAAGATTACACGGTGCAGATAAAATGAGTACAGCCCATGAAAGGGAAAATGTGCAATGAGAAAAAGAGAAAGAAAAGAAGTAATTTCCCCTTTCATCCCAGCAAGCGTAAACAGTTTTATCAATTTATCACCATCTCTTAACACACCTCAGTCTTTTCTTCCCATACCTCACCTCATTCTCTATAAATAAGTCATTGAAACTATGCCTCATCATCCAATCTAATTGGCAAAAAATTATCAGAAATAATATCTATAAAAATTTTGATCTAATAAACCTACTTGAATTCCTTCCTTCTACATTTATACTTCCTTTTCTATTTTTTTGAACAAATTCTCCAAACCTCATAATTCAAATTCAATCTGCCAAAACACAATAAAACTTACCAGGTTTAACCTTAATAAGATCAATTCAAAATGCAGCCAGCAACATTTTCCACATAGAGACAGTCCTTGATTTACAAAGGGATGCTTAATGACCATTTGAAGTTACAACAGATCTCCCCAAGGCTACATACAATCTGAAGTTCTGTAGCTTCCCCGTTCCTGGTGGTAAAGTAATCACATTTTGGGCACTTGACAACTGGTCTGCAAATGACAGCCATTTGCAGCATCCTGTGATCAAATGGCCACAATTTGTATCCCCCCCCCCAAAAAAGATCCTGGGATTTATACCCATTGCAAACAATGGGTTTGCTTAATGACTGTGGTTAATACCTTGTCTTCTGGCAGCTCTCTGCATGCACACACTGGGAATAGGCTCCAGCTGTTCTTCTGCTGCTGTCTAACTCCCTCTCTGCCTCTGACGCAGAGCCCTCATCTGAGCTTTCCTCAATCCCCAGGACTGGCCCATGTTCCTCCCCAAGCTCCTCACTGTCCAATTCTGCTGCCAGCGCTGCTGGTTGCCGTCGGGCCACAACAATAGTACCCATTTTTTAATAATAATGACACCAGTCTTTTATCACCTTATCTTTTTGTTCCTATGCCTAGTGAAATATGTTTGGCTATGTGCAGATCTGCATTTCTGCGTAACAAGGAAATATAAACATTTGTAGGGGTCAGAACTCGTAATTCCATGAGCTGCAGTTAAGTTAAAATAGTTGTGGTTTATTTATTTATTTTTCTTTAAAAATTATTTCCAAAGCATTGCTGGACTTGGATGACATTCTTTTCAGCAGAAAGTAAGTATTTTTTTTATATATAATTTAACTCTGCCCTATTGTCTGCTGCCTCATTCTCTCCTGCACTGTCTCTCTTTCACCTTTCTGAATATCTTTAATGTACTCTGTAAAACATAATCAAATAACAGTCTTTTGTTTGATCTCAATCAAAGCAGTATACACTTTGCCATCATCAGATTGATTAATTAATGCAGTTCCAACTGATGATATTTAATTCTTTGGAATAATTCTTTGCATTTCTTTTTTTATATAAGATCAAATGCTAATGCTTTGTTATATTCCTGTATCTAATCAAAGTTACATTAATTTTGTTCAATCAAAGTCCTCAGGTTCCTTCAATGACAAAGCCTAACAAAGAATATGAAGTTATTTAAGTTGTATAATGGGAGCTGACAAGATGATTTTTTTGATATCATCTTGAATTTTATAACAATAACAAATCTTTTCAGAAATGGCTTGAACATCAGACTTGAGGCACTGTCTAGACAGAAGGCTTCAAGTATTGCCAACTTTTTAAAAAAAATCTGTTCTTCCACAATGGATTTTTTCTAGGCTAAGTAAACAGGCAGAAGAAGCTGTGAGAACATTTGTGAAGGTTTCAAGTAGAAGATAAAGTTGCTGGACCATTCACAAATGAAGATGGGCAATTGTATAACAAAGAATGTTTTTAACTAATTTCCTTCACATTTAATATCAAGTACATTAAAATTAAATTGTCTTTTAGCTATGTACCTGAACTACCAATATGCCATTTTTGGGCAATTAAATTTTCCAGAGAAGCTAGAATTTTGGCCATTAGGCTAAATCCATCCACACTCATTGATCTAAATTGTACAGTTGGCTGCTTTTCAAAAATTCTGAGAAATGTACTTCTAACACAATTGGAAAGCTCTAAATTTGGAGAGGCAATATAGAACATTTCAAGCTACTTTTCCTTCTTATTTGCCTAATGGAGAAATATGTTAGAGACAGATACAGAAAGCAATCTATAAATTGCTCCACTCCTCAGATGATTTTTGTCACTGAAAATTGTATGACATTTTCTAAAGTTATGAAAATCAGCGGCTGTTCTGGCCCTGCTGAAAATTTAATCAATAACTGAGAAATGAGGTTTATAGATTCTTAACCTGCCTCTTTTTTCACATTTAGGTCAAGCAGGTGTTGCTTTTTATTCTATTGATTTAATGATCCCTGCTGCCCATATTGTGTTCATACACTTAGCAACTTGGTCAATGGCTTCCAATTTGGGATGGAAATACTCACGTAATTAATTATCTGCTTAAAAGGTTAGCCATTGATAGAGCTATTGATACTTTGCGACTCTCCCATCAATAAAGCACAGATGAATTATATGAATGTGACTGATCCAAAACTGAAGAAAACAATGCCTGGCTACCGAATAGTTTTTAAAAAAATCTATTTCTGTTTCATTGGAGATTTCTGAATAAATAAACAGACTCTATGATTTTCAGAGTGGGATGGGACTTATAATTAGCTTTTTAAAAAACCACCCCACAAATAAACCCAAAACAAATAATAAATTCAACCTACACACATATATTAAGCCAAAGTGGTAAAGAGGAATGAAGATATATAACACAATAGGATTCCCAATCCAGTTAATAGAAGATAAATGGTCTCAATCAACTAAATAAAGATGCAGAACTTTCTACTTCAGCATGAGAAGGGTTTTTTTTTTGTAAATGTTGGGTCTCTAAACTCTGAAAAAGATGTTAGTTAGTGATAGTATCAGTTGAATTGATTGATGTAATATCTTTACCCCATGATGTTGGAGTCCAAAAGATAACATGGTGGCTTAAGCTTGAAAACATTGTCTGTTAATCATTTCTGAGAATAAATAAACAATTTTGTGTTGAAGGTATTAAGCTAGGACACAGGAGTGCTAGCAAGTCTCTGCAGAGTTAAAGACAGACATTTTGCATCTTAACTTATTTCTCAAATAAACTCAATAATTTATTGCTTCCCAAGATGATAAAAAAAGAACATTTAGCTAATGGCCTGCAAGTTGTCCACTCATTTATATAGGACTAGCTATCACCCAGCGTTGCCCAGATATTTATTTATCCTTATCCTGTATTAGACAGGAAAAGCCATGATTTCAGGCAACAATTAAATAAGTTACAAATGTTTTCCCTGTACCCCCAGAAGCCATACATTTGTCCTCAAAAATAATCAAAGCCTTGTTGAAAATGTCTGGACCAAACGTAATTTCTAATGTTGGATTTTCCCCCTTACCAGAGGGACACCCCTTGTAGAGTACTGTGAAGCTATTACCATGCAACTCCACTGTGTTGTACAGTAGAATCCATTTTATTGCAGTACTGTAGAAGCCATTTTAAGGCACAACAGGCTGTATCTTAACAGAACAACCCCCCCCAAGGGGTGTTAGGGGTGTCCTACCTACCCCCACAATATTTGTTTTCAGAGAGTAAGTCATCTGCGTACCAAATTTGGTTGAAAGTGCTCAAGGCGTTTCAGAGTTATGCTGGAACACACACACACACACACACACACACACACACACACAGAGAGAGAGAGAGAGAGAGAGAGGGAGAGAGAGAGAGAGAAAGAGCCATTTTTATATTCATAGATTGCAATCTTTTCAGTCCTGAGAACTAGATAGATTGCATACCAGTAACTTGACACCTATAAGTAGTCGTCAACTTACAAACATTAATTTAGTGACTGAAATTGTGATGGCACCAAAAAGAGTGACTTATAACAGGTCCTCGCACTTATGAACATTGCAGCATCCACTTAGTCATGTGATTGGCACTTGGCCACTGGCTTGCATTTATGAGTTGCAGCACACTGAAATCATATAATTGCTATTTGCAATCTTTTCTTATGCCTTCCAACAAGCAAAGTGAAAGGGGAAGCTAGGAAGGAGGGTTGCAAACAACAATCAGGTCTCACTTTAGAATTGTGGTGATTTGCTTAACAACAAAAGAGGTTGTAAAATCAAATGTGGTCACCTCAACTTTACCTAGGCTGTCATTATGTGATTATGTGAGTCATCATTAAGCAGAGCATGGGTGAAGGATCAGGGAGTTCTAGTTTAGGCCCATGTAGGCCTACCTGTCCTGGGTCTCTCAAGGCCTCTTCTACCCCCTGTGCTCCAATTTCTACTCCTCATGGATCCCACAGGCCTTGGGTCTGTTTTCCTCCCCCACAAGGTCCCTGCAGGCCTGTCCCATTAGAACCCCACCGTCCTTCACACCCACACTGGTCATCTATGGCACATTTATCCTTTGAAGAGCTTCGGAGCTCACATTGAGGAAGGTGGGCTGGCCACTCCATTTCTCGATGTCCCTGTGCCACATGGCATTGTTCTGGAAACAGCCACCTTTTTCAGAGCAGCCACAGTTCATTGAGGCTTCTCCAAAAATGGTAGTTCTGGGTTAGCCTACATGGCTTTGATACTCTCCCTGGATGTGCAGGGATGGAGCAGACAGTTTTCCCTTCCTAAGATGACCTCTGGAGCCCAAGGCCTTCAGGAACTGGCAAGGGGTGGGGTGGGGTTACGTGGGCCCAAGACTAGTAGGGACCTGGTAGAATGGGATGGGGAAGAGATAAATGAGGGGTTATTGTCCCTGCAGTTACTCATAAGGGTGAATGACTGCAGGGGTGCTGCAGTGGCTATAACTTTGAAACTGGGTCTATCATAATTTTGGAGAGCTGCTGAACTAAGCAGTCATAAGTTGAAATACACCGGTCATCTTGCTGGTGAAAAATAAGGGGAATTTTTGCTAGCTGTAATTTTAATTGCCAATGTTGACTCAGCAACTATACAATCCTTCCCTACATGTAGAGATAACCTTTGACCAGCTCTCAACAGAAAAATTGCTTACACTTCTTCCCCTATCTGTATATGGAGTATTAGTTCAGGGAGGTTATACAAACATACTTCATCTCACTGAGCAGACCCTGACTTATCAGGAAGTGTAATAGATCCTCCTCTTTCCAGGAAAAGGATCCAAAGACCCACATCGCTGTGTAATGAATTCCAAACCTGGAAGATTCTCCATGAAATTAATGCCTTGCCACCCAATATAGCTGCCCTCGGATCTTATTTTCACTGACCTTAGCCTGGGATTGTTTTGATAGCCAACCCCAAAACAAGAAAATCTGTTCTTTGCAGAGCAGTCTAGGAAGGCAGCATGATCCCTTGTTTCTACATAAACTTTTCCCTCCTGACTTGAACTGAATGTGTAACATGACTGCTTGTGCACTGTTACTATTTTATTTTAACAAGGAGAGCAATGTCCTTCTTATGCTTAAATCTGTGAGCCTCACTGCTGCACTGAGCCAGGTAAAATATAATTCTAACAAGAGCTTGATACTTCTGCTCAGTGGGTTTCGTTTCCCTATTGTAAGGCTGCTTGCTAATTTCCTGGCTGCCTGTTTCTGACATCTATAATCCAATATGATACAGAAAACAAGGGAAAAGACTTTTTTTTAAGTGCCTCAAACAAAAACTGAAGAAAAGAAAGCAGAAGCAGTTGCAGAAGTCTCAATTTCACAACCATGGGAAACTCTTCAGGGTTGAATAGTTTTAGTGACATGTGCAAGTTTTGAAAATAGCCTAGAACTGAGATTCTCAAACTTAATTACTCAACTTCTACACCCTCCGTTGGGAGTATAAAAGAGCTTTACTGAAAAATCTTGGATATTCTATAACACTCTCCACCCATTTTTTTCCACAGAAAGATATATGTTGGGAGCAAATATAATCTAAGGCCTCTTTGTTTCTAACTGAGGAATGGGGGAATTTGTCAAGATTGGTGGGTTGTTCTCATTTTATGATCACTAAAAGATAGTGGTGGGTTCCTAACCGGTTTGCCAAGAGGGCATTTTGCATGGGTGCTACACACTTCGCTCATACACACACGCACCCCACACTCCTGCCACGCATTGCTGCGCATGCGCAGTTGACTGAAAACTGTTCTGCACATGTGCAGAAACATGCCAGCAACAGCAGAAGATACTGGGGAAATGGTTCGGGGATGTGGCAGGCCTGGGTCTCTGCCAGTTCCAGTGATTCAGACTGCCATACCACTAGCAGTTTGGCCAAACCGGTCCAAACCAGTAGAACCGACCATTGCTAGAAGATAACTAAAATTGCATCTTAGCCTTCTCCTCAAAGATTCTTCAGATCCAAACCTCCTTTTCAGCCATATATGAAATTGCATGTGACCTAGATGATATTATGTGATCACCTTTGGATTCCACGCAGTGACAAAGAGGGATTGTTAGAAAAAAAGACTATACATTAAAAAAAGAAAGGAAAAAAATTGTTTACCTTCTTGCAAAATCACAGAGCAAATCTGAATCTCTAAACTGACCCAAGGGGTTTTGTTACCAAAGAAAAACATTATTTAAAGGCTAAGATTAATTTTAAAATATTAAATGCTAACACAAACAATAAAGTAGCAGATGTTTTGCAAATCTGCATTTCACTTGTCAATATACTTCAATATAGGACGGGGGGGTCAAACTGGCGGCCTGGGGGGCCAGATGTGTCCCATGCAGGCCATGCCTACCCCAGCTCCACAAAGGGGAAAAAACATCATGATACGTCGCCAGGTCTTGCTGCTTTAGCAGAGTAAGGAACAGGGACGTGCAATCACTAGAGGCAAGAGAGGTGGAGCCTCCCCAGTCTCCTGAGAGAAAGGGAAGAGTTTTAAATATTTTTTTAAAATTAATTAAAGCCAGGATAGTTGCTACCAGATTTCAAGTCACAGTGGCTTGGTGTCTGCTCTCAGTGTTAATTAGGAGGAGGCCAGAGAACTCGGGGCCTCTTTTGCTTAAGGAATTTTTCACCTTTTAAAAGAAGGAGGAGTTAAAAAGCAAAAAAATTAATATGCAAAAGAGGCACTGATTCTCCCACCTCCTGATCTGGGAGCAGCGAATCATGTCTTGCACTTGAGCAACTGCGCAAGTGCAAGGGTGATTCTGGAGAGGTTTTTCTTTCACCAGCCGCCATTTCTTCTGCAGCCAGCCCAGCACAGAGCGGGGAGAACGAGGAGGAGGAGAAGGAGAAGAGCAGTGAGCCCTTGTGGCTGGCTGGGGAGGGACTCACCGCTCTTCTCCCAGCCAGCCAGCCACTCACCCCCACCCGACCTGCTCCCTGCCTGGCCATCCGGCTGGCACAAAAACTCACCGCTCTTCTCCTCCCAGCCAGCCAGCCACCCGACCTGCTCCCAAGAATGTCAGCGGGGACGGAGGAGGTGGGGGGCGAGGTGGCAGAGCGCGGAAGCAGCAAGAAGCAACACCCCCGCCGCTGTGTCCAACAGGCGTCTCGCGTTTATGTCCATCATAAACGAGAGACACCTGTCGGACACAGCTGCGGGGACGTTGCTTCTCGCCGCTGCTGCGTTCTTGCCTCACCAACGGTATCCCTCACCACACATCACTGGTAAGGAAGATACTCAGAGATTATTCACACCCTGGTCAGTGTCTCTTTGCACTTCTTCCATTGGGCAGAAGACATCAAAGCATAGAAAGCCGAACAAATCAGTTTAAAAATAGTTTCCATCCTTGGGCTGTCAAAATCTTAAACACAACCTCAATCACTCCACGCACACACGGAAACGTATGACTAGGTTTTTTTTTTCTTTCTTTCTCTCTTTTTCTTTTCTCCTAATTACTTGCATTGGGATTATTCCTTATACTATTCATGTTATTTGTATTTGTTGTCATGGATTGCACCAGTGAGGCAAAAACCAATTTCATTGTATTTATTTTGTACAATGACAATAAACACTATACTACATGACAGCAACGTGAGGCCGCCAGTTTGACTCCCGTAATGTAGGACTATCATGTCCCTGTCATTCTGTGCAAGGAGGACATCTTGTACTAATTGGGTCAAATAATTAGGAGAGCAAAACAGCAGGAAGACAATATTCTTTTTGAAGGATAACACAGATGGTCCTTATGACTACAATTGACCCCAAAATTTCTGCTGCTAAGTGAAACATTTGTTAAGTGAGTTTTGTCTCATTTTATGATCTTTCTTCCACAGTTGTTAAATGAATCACTGCAGTTGTTAAGTTTGGTAATGTGATTGTTAGGTAAATCTGGCTTCCCTCTTGTTTTTTCTTGTCAGAAGGAAATTGCAATAGGTAATAAAATGACACTGCAACCGTCATAAATATGAACCAGTTGCCAAGCATCCTGATCACACAATCAAGGGGATGCTGTGAAGGTTGTAACTGTGAAAAAATGGTCATAAGTCATTTTTTTCAGTGCCATTGTAACATCAAACAATCACTAAAGGAATGTTGTAAGTCCAAGACAAGCTGTACTGTCTTTCCACTTTCTTTTGTAGTGGAAGTAGCAGACTGCAATTCTGGCTGACTTCTGAAGAAAACTGGAGATACAGTCCCAAGCCTACACTTGATACAGTAACTACGGTAAGCAGGAATCTTCAACTTCGTAAGTGTGGAGGCTGCTTTGACATACAGTCATCAGTTTGGGTGTGACTGTCATTTACTTTTGGATGCAGTCTTGTGCTGCACAAATTCTTAGGTTACGTTTGAGTAAGTTCAACAGGACTTGATATCTTCTTACAGGGATAGGTGGCAACCCTCCAAAGTTGTCTTGCTTTGGAAAGCATCATGCTACTTCATTTATTTAAACTTGGCTACGTGGAGCTGGGCATGGGAAGGTGGAGCGGGGGGGTGGGTAGAGAAGGGGAAAGGAAGGAAAGAACACCTGGTCCTCATAAAAGTAGGCCAAAGAGCCTTCACACTTCCATCAGTGAGGCCAAAGGGCTGAGAGCACACTTGGCTTGAAAGCTGCCCCACATTTTTGAAAAATGACTCCTTGCCGCTCTATCAAGTTATGAATAATTTTTTGCTCTGAGATCCAAAACACATACAGTTCTTGCTGTATATCTAACAACAGTGGGACAGAGAAATAATTCAGTTTCCATTAGCAAATGAATGGGGTTGGGTAGAGATTCAGATGAAAATGAGCACAGGCACAGAACACGTGCCTGTGGAAACTACAATCTGTTTCCCTTGGGAAGAAGTCATACTGATAGAGATCCAATTGAAAACCTTGGATGGAAAGATTTTTTTTATTTAAAAAAATCAGGTCTCTCCCTGCAGTGGAAATTTATTATACATACTTGGACAAGCAGTTTCCTTTTCTTTTAAATGCTGTGGTGGGTAAACATAATAAATTGATTCCATCCCATTTATGATGTTGAACTCCTCTGGACAGAAAAACTCAAATCATTAACCTAGGGAGAGAGAGAAAAAAGTTCTTTAATGGTTGAAGGGAAAATAAGATCAACTCGCCCACAGAACTGGAGCCAAACCCAAACTCCTGCAATGTCCAAGCCAAAAGGAAATGACATATGGTTTCATGTTCAGAAGTTTTTGTTGTGAAATTTACAGCTGTAAAATTTGTCTAAAACAATATAACTCCCTCAAGTCAAAGCCAGGGGCAACGGGAGCAATGAGTCTGGTATGTATTGTAAATTCCACAACATATATATTCAATTAATGGCCTGAAAACCATGAATTCCTACATCAGAAGATTTCCACAGCCCCTTCCCCTAAGTTTATGAAAAACAAGCAGGAAAACTGTGGGGTTCTTGGTGCTCTCTGAAGTTGTTTGTTTTCTTGCAGACATCTCATTATCAAACTAGGTGACATCATCAGTGCTAGTAGGGAGTGAAGTCTCCTCTCTGTTTATATACTAGTGGCTTGCCTTGTCAATGTTGGTGGGAGTGTTTTGGTAGTTTCTTGATTTGGCTTGTTTACTGTTAGTTTGTTTGTCTGCATATCCCAATCAAGGAATCACCAATGTTCCACCAACATTGACAGGACACGCCACTAGTACCGTAATGGGGAACCTATGGCATGCGTACCATAGGTGGCATGCAGAGACCTCTCTGCAGGCACGCGAACCATCACCCAGCTCAGTGTGCGTGCCTCCCGGTGGCCAGCTGATTTTCGGGTCTCTGCTGTGCATATGGGAAATATGTGTGCATGCGCAGTGGGAAGAGGGATCATGCACACATGCACGGGGTCATGCATGCATGTGGGGGGCAAGGGAAGTGCGGGGGGCAGCATACCCTCTGCGCTCTGTTTTTGGTCTCAAAAGGTTTCAGGGAGGTGTGGTAGGCCAAAAATGGGACATGGGTGTGTGGGGGATTCAGCTGGTTCAGGCAAACCCAGATGCTAATTTAATATTTGGTTTGCAAAAATGGTAGTTACATTGGGGGGGGGCGGGGGGGCTATGCACGCATGCGCAGGGGTGGGGCATATTGCATTATGGGTATGAGCACATGCACAATTTTGGCACGCAAGGACAAAAAGGTTAGCCATCACTGCGCTAGTATATAAAATGAGAGTAAATCCCACTCCTTCTAATATTGATGATGTTACCTAGCTTGGTCATGAAACATCTGCAACAAAACAACCAAGTTCAGCGACACTAAGGACTCCAGAGTTCAGCTTTGAGCTACAAATATTCTCTCCTACACTTTTAGAAAGATTTTTCATCCTCTTGTAGCTTGATAAGAACATTTGGAGTTTAGCAGGAGAGGGGAGGAATGAGAAGAATTTGTTCAGTGTAAAAACTGGAATATACTGATTCTTCTGCAGCACCTTGCCAAGCATTTAAATTATGTTGGTTTAAGCCCACTTTATATGCTCTTGCTACTATGTAAATACTACAAATATTACATTTTTCTTCAATAGTTTGAGAGTCACTTCCCAGGTGTCTGCTTTGGGAAAGGACTACAGTTTTTCTTTGGATTATTTCCAGACATTCTGAATGTTTGTTTCCCATTGTGAAAGATAGCAGTGGGTCTCCTTTTAATCCCTTTTAATCCCGTTGAGAAGTACTAATTAGGCAGCATTTAGAATGAAAAGCATGGCTTTTCTAGACACTGAAAGAAGGAACCCCGAGTGCTCCTGAGAGGACTACAGATCAGGCTTGTGTGAATTATTCAGTAAAGCACTTTGGCCATGAACAAACTGACCTCTGAATCTGCTCCTCAAAGCTACAAAACAGTCCTAGAAAAGGCAGCACTGCTGATTCTGACATTTTCTTGGATTTATGCAGGAAACCACATAGCAATTTCAAGATGCCTGGAATCCTCAAGGGGGAACACCGAGCCCAGAACAGGATACTTACAGCAGTTTGTTTAGCATAATTTGGAATTATGGTGGAGCTGAAAAAGTGACTTATGAACATTTTTCACACTTAGGACCATTGCAGCATCCCCAGGGTCAAGTGATCAAAATTCAGATGTTTGGCAAGCGACTCAAATTTATGATGGTTGCAACCTTCTGATAAGCAAACTCAATGGGGAAGCCAGATTCACTTAGCAACCATGCTACTAACTTAATAACTGCGGAGATTCACTTAAGAACTGTGGCAAAATTGGGTAAAATTCACTTAACAAAAGTCTCACTTAGCAACAGAAACTTTGGGTCAATTTTGATTGGAAGTCAAGGACTATCTGTATACGTCTAGAACAGTGGTGGGTTTCAAAAAACTTTGGTACCTCTTCTATAGGTGTGGCCTGCTTTCTGCGTCCACTGGTGGAACCTCTTCTATCCGGTTTTGTAGATTTGACGAACCGGTTCTACCGAATAGGTGCGAACTGGTAGGAACCCACCTCTGGTCTAGAAAAACCCACTGACAGGAAGGAAAATGATCTGGAATTACTGTCTTCAAACTGGAAAGTATAGGTATAATATCAGAGAAAATGTACTGTATGTATGTAGATCTACATCTATAAATAACTACATCTAGATATCTATCTCCTGGCTTTATTGCTATATAATAACTCATACTTAATACTCCTTCCTCTTCCTATTTTTCCCAGCAAAACAACCCTGTGAAGTGGGTCTGGCTAAGAGAGAGTGACTGGCGCAATGTCACCCAGCTGGCTTTCATGCCTCAGGCAGGACTAGAACTCACAGTTTCCTGCCCTCATCCTGGTACCTTAACAACTAGACCAAACTGGCTCTCCAATTTTTCAGTGCTAGGATGTGGCAGCATCAGGGGTGGAATCCAACAGGTTCTGACAGGTTCTGGAGAACTGGTAGCATAAATTTGAGTAGTTTGGAGAACTGGCAAATGCCACTTCTGGCTGATCCCAGAGTAGGGTGGGAATGAAGATTTTGCAGTATCCTTCCCCTGCCACACCCACCGAGACACGTCCACAGAATCGGTAGTAAATAAATTTGAATTTCACCACTGGGCAGCATGCTATCTTCAAATTCACATCAAGCTGTCTCAGTTCCAGCAGGATTTTCTTAAGCCAGTTTGGAGTCAAATCAGAATGAACATGATTTGACACTTTATCAATCTAAGGGAGAGATTGAATGTGTGGTCAATGTTTTAACTCCTGCATTATTCTCCTGGCTGGAGAATTCTGGGAGTTGAAGTCCACGAGGCTTAAAGTTGTCTATATTGGACACCTCTGCTTTAGATAATACACACGCACATGCGCACAAACACAGAGAGAGAGAGAGAGGGAGAGAGAGAGAGAGAGAGAGAGAGAGAGAAAGAGAAAGAGAAAGAGAGAAAGAGAAAGAGAAAGAGAAAGAGAAAGAGAAAGAGAAAGAGAAAGAGAAAGAGATGTACATACAAACATGTATTAGCTTGCTTCCATGAATGTATCTTATCTAAGCATGTGTCTTACTACATAGCTTCACATTATTCAAATGAACACTAAAGTTGCCTCCATATTTTGGCAGCTTCAGAAATTTTCTTTCCCACTTAAATGTTTGTTTTCACGTTTGCAAGTACAATACTCACGGGGGTGGTAGAAGGGGAAAAAGCCCTTAAGAAGTGGCTGAATAAAAATGGATATGTCTAGGTCTATATATAGAAGAAACATTTTAGTTTTCACTGTTTCGTAGCAGAAGTAATTCCCTATTCTTAAGAGGAATCTCCATTGCTTGGCAGGCATATTCATTTACTTCTTGAGGAAAGGGAATAAGGCAGCTATTACACAAGAGTGTGAATTTAAAATACAAAAAAAAAGCCATTTCACAGGGTAGAAACCCCTCTGTAAAAATCCCCTAAACAGTATATGTGAAATGAATTTTGAAATGCAATTCAAAATCCTCAAAGGCTTTCAATAATAAAAAATATGCTTTTTTAAAAAAACTAGGGAGTTTACTCAAAATTAATAAGCAGTTCCATTCTAGAGATACAGCTTCATTCACACACTTCAACTACTTTCGGGAACCCTCACTTTCTGAATTGGGAGGATATACAGTATATTAATACTTTTTATTAGTGCCAGCAACATTAATAATTTAAAAATATAGCCCCAAGTTTTCAGTGTTTTGAACTGTGCCAATTGAAGTCAAGAGTGACAGTATAAAAATACAGTGAAGCAGAATGCAGTGATAAAGAAATGTATGGGAAGGGGTATAGTGGTGGGATGCTGCCCGCTTAGCAACTGATTCAATGAGCGCGCGCTTTGCACACATGTGCGCTTCATGCGCATATGCAGCACTGAAAATGCAGAATTTAGAAGCTCAGCTGCTTACCTTCCAAGTCAGCAATGGTAAGTAAAACAGCTGGGGGAAGGAAATCAGCTGTGTCATGCAATTTGAATGAGGTAGAAAGTAGGAAATAAAGGATAGGATAGAACAGGGGCAGGTGGGCGGGGCCAGCTGATTGTCAGAGCTACTGGTTCACCTGAACCGGTCCAAACCAGCTGAATATCATTCTGGCAGATATTTTGATTGTGGCAAAATCTGTACTATTACAGTTACCAGTTCTTCTGAGATGCAACCCAACGATATCATGGTTGACAATATCAAAAGCCATAGAAAATGAATGTTGAAGAAGGTTGTGCTTCTTTATTCATCTCCATCAACTACTCTGGTCACAACAGCAGTTCTCAAACCAGGCTTAAGCCTGTATGAGAATGGATCTGAACAAGCAGTATCATTCAGGGTTCCCTGGAAATGAGAATTCAACCTTCAGGATGGTAGATGTGGCACATCAACTTTTTATTTCAATAACAGGGTATTTTTTAAGCAACTGATAAACACACCATACTTCAAAAAGTATTAATCCTTTCAAATCTATATTCAGATCTAACAGATTTCACAAGCTAGGTTTGTCAGCTGCCCAGATAACAAATTAAGGATTTTGGTTTTCCAGATATTGATCCCAAGAACTATATACTCAAAAATATATACAATAATTGCTTGAGATGTTGCATCATTCTTTTGGTTTGTCACACAATGGGCAATCAATTTGACATGGCCATGAATTGTTTATCTATATAAAGTTTGCAGTATTATACAGTTTACACTATTGTATTCCAGAGCTCTTCCAAAGAAGTCCTTCATCATCTGAAACACTATTAACTGAGCAAATAAAAAAAAATTAGCAGTAAACTAACATTATTTCACCGCCATTAGTTTCAAAGATTATAAATGCTTTATTTGTGTCTTTTTATACGTACTTCTATTTGCACTGCAGTCATCATTACTATCTTCATTGTTACCATCACATTTTTCAAAAATAAAAGCTGAAAAACATGGCCACCAAAAGTCAGCTATTTTGTGCCTGCATGTCATTTGTGTGATTGTTAGGGGATGGAATTCACAAAAAACAATGCTAGGGATTATCTACAATTTATGAACGATCACTTGTCAGTGGTGGGATTAAAAAAAATTACTAACAGTTCTGTGGGTGTGGCAGGGGAAGGATACTATAAAATCTCCATCCTCTATATATCAGAAAGAGAAATAGCAGAGGAAATATGAAATCGGGCTGATCATCTTGAAGAAAATTGAGACCTCTGAGAATCTACAGGACAGAAAGACCTCGAGAGATAAATGATCAGTAGGCTATCACAATCCTAATTCTATCAAGATCTATCAAACACAAGGTTGTATATATTAAGAAATGATTGACTCTTAATTTAAGGGAGGGCAAAAGATAATCTGTCCTCCAAATCTGGTGAACTCATTTCAAAAGGTTAACCTACCTCTCTTCATCCAACCAGAACTTGGTGAGGCAAACAAGATGCCATTTCTCTTCCCTGATTAAGTCACAAATAAAACATCCTTCCCTGTGAGCTGATTTCGTCAATTGGATTTGTTTAGAAACCCTCTTTTGCTGAAATTATAAGAGTGCCAAGCCAAAATAATCAAATCATATACTTTACAAGATTATGAAGCTCTTAATCAGGAAATGTTGCCCAGCATTCATCAAATGGTAAAATGGGAATTAGGAATCGCTCATTGTGTGTGTGTGTGTGTGTGTGTGTGTGTGTGTGTGTGTGTACACACACATCTATGTATGTATATATACACAAACATATATATGCATACACACATACATATATACATATGTATACATATACATAGAAACAATAGGAGGAAAGAGACATGAATGCGTTGTGACATTGTGATACAAAATACAATTGGTGGTGTGTATGTGTGCGTAACAGCAAAATAAACAGTATTAAACACCAATACAATTTCTTGCTCAGAAATATTAGTACCATAAATTCTTGAATGAAAATGCTTAGGATTTTTTGTGTGACATTGCTATGCAAGTAGGAAAGGGCAAGTTTACATCACAATATCACAATGTATATTTCCTCATTTTGGCATCATCATAGTTAGGAATGGACAACTAGGCATTCAAGTGAATCTTTACAAGGAATATTACATGGTAACCTTATTTTCTGCATATTAGGTCATAATGTATCTGAAAAGTGACAGCTGCTTCCAAAACTACACATCTGGTAGAGATTTAGGAGGAATTAATTTAGGAATTAACATTTAAAAAAATAGTTGAAAGAACTAAAGGAAATTGATCTTAAATATTTTCATGATCTCTGGAATAACGAACAAGAACATCCTGTTTGTATATATCGGTGGCTTCAAAGAATGTGAAATTATCTCTGTCAACATATATATATATATATATATATATATATATATATATATATATATATATATATATATATATATATATATATATATATATATATATATATACACCAAACACATCAAGGAATATTTAATAATAAATCCAATTTCCAAAATCATATAAAAAGATAATGACTTGTTTTATAATAATAAGTACATCTTTTGTTTGGGAGACACCAAGACAGAAGCAAAAGCTCCATAGCTACATAAACTAGTTCAAATATCAGAACATCACTTCATGGTGATGTTCTGGAGCATGGTGATTTTTCCATCACAATTTTAAATCACTTCAGAGGATTTGCTTTTGCAAGAGATCCCTCCTAGTTTTCTCTGCAGAGCAGAACCTACCTGCTTTCTACAAAAGAACACTGCTCTCTAGTGGAATCTGGGTAAAAATTCTATGACCTCACTTACCTTGTGTATCTGCAGTGATAACCCTGCTTGAACTGGTTCGGAAGAGAGTTTCCAACTAATGGCAGAAAATATTTTCATAGTATTTTATGTGCTTTCTGAAAGGGCTTCATTAATTGGCAGGTAAAAGCAAATGTAACTTGTAAGGATATAACCATGATCAGCTGTCAACAACCACATAACAAAATAATATTGAAGAAGCAGCTAAAGAAAATGCCTCAAATATCAACATATTTCTTTTAAAACAATGTCAATAATGAAGATGGTTGCAATTGGAGGGTTACTCTCACCATAAGTTTATTTCTTTGCCAATCAAAGCATTGCAGGGTATTTTCTTCCTTTACTTATTTCACACTTAAAAAGGGAAAAAAAACCCCTCAATACAGCTGTTTTATAAACCATAACTAGTAGGTCCTTCTTTATTTCCTCCTCTAAACACAAGATCAAGGAGAAAGAGTCTGGAACTAATCACAATTTAATTTGCCTAGGAACTCATAATAATTTAACTTGCATAAGGTTAATTTGAAAGTGATTAATAGCAGCATTTATAGAGTTGGAAATTTTTAATAACATTTCACTCAGGAATTTATGGTGCTAATATTTCATAGCCAGGAATTGTATTGGTGTTGCAGTACTGTTTATTTTGCTGTTACGCACACATACACACCACCAATTGCTTAATAAATTGCTCACTCCAGCAGCAGATGTGTTGCCAAAACAAATGTGGCATATTTTATTTTCTACCTTCTGGATTCACTGTAGAGGTCCTACAGCTTGGATTGGACAGGATAAGGGAGGCCTTGAAAGCTTTTGTTAGGTAAGCTCCCTATTGGGAGAGCGAGTACTTTTAGAGAAGCATTGTGAGAGTGTTGTTGGAGAACACACAAAACAGCATACACAGACACTGTAGTTTAAGTAGACTTTTACTTTCGTGGAAATAGAGGCATCAGAGTCCATCAAACAGTCCAAGTCATACACGGATAAGACAGTCAGTCATCAATGTCTTTCAGTTAAGAGATAATCCAAATAACATAGTCCATAAACATACAAACAGTCCGATAATCAGTTTGCTAGCAGTTGCAAAACTTACAATAGCTCACGGCACTTTCTAACAGCCAGCTTCCAAAACACTCAGATCAGATCAGCCCAACATCTAACAAACAGAGAGCTAAAAGTCATTCTGGCTACCTCTTATGGCCGATTGAGGAAAACAGCAACCAATCACATTTTACAGTATGATTTAAAGAAACAGGTATAGCATTGTTACATGATTTATATATTGCCAACCCAACCGTTAGATTATATTCCTAACAGCTTTATTTGTTACACAGTTTTTATACATTTATGGAAAAGGCTCTCTGAACGCATGTTTCAAGCGTGTAGATGTAGCAGCAGTGAAATAAGAACACAACGAGCTGCAGAAGATGCATTCCAGACTGACATTGCCAGCTTTGAAGTATCACAGGGTTTAAGCCAGGAAAGTGTTGTTGGGAGATTTATTTTCAAAATGTTCTTATCCTTAGGCAGTCAGCAGATATTTTGGGTCTCTTGGTGTATATATACATTAAACATACACATAATACTTTAGCTTTCATTTTGGGAAAGCAAATAAAGTCATTACTACAGAAACTTGCTTACTCTAAAATCACTTGGTCAAAATGCCAAGCACAAACTATTTTAATATGCTGCAAGTAGAGTAGCTTGGGGAAAATATTTCAAAAGCTATCCTTTATAAAGCTTCTATGCTGGCAATTCAAGAGAAGAAATAGATGATGCAAATAAATCTCAAGAGTATTTTCTTCCTATTATTTTACACTAGTAATTGGTACTAAGTGGGCCTCTATGATGTTTTAGATATCCGTGGGATTAGAACTCCAGTTCTTCAGCTCCATGGGAAGAGACTATTAGTTCTCTTACTTTAAGGATGCTATAAAACCTCTTGCAGCTAGAATATATGTTTTTAGGAATGGAATTTCAAATAATTTCCTTGTTCTTGATTCTTGAACAGGTTTGGGGAAGGGAAGACTTAATGTAACTTAATATTTGTACTTGATAAGAAACAATTTACGTTTCCGGCCTCATCCCATCTAAAAATACAACAAAGATCCATCACAATGTATGCTATTATTTTTCTAGCTTTTAACCCTTCTGATCAATTAAGACCTCTAAACTATTTGTAAGATTAAAAAATTCAGCTAAGCTTCACTTGACCTAAAATATATACCGTATTTTACAGAGTATAAGACGTACCTTTTCCCCTCAAAATAGAGGCTGAAAATCTGGGTGCGTCTTATACACTGAATACAGCATTTTTGCCTCCTGAAACCCCACCTCTTCACCGAAATGGCCGTACCTAACTTGTAGGAGCCTTTCATAGAGCTCCTGAGGGCTGGGGAGGGCAGAAATGAGCAAAAAGTGCCCCCCCGGAACACTCTACAAGCCTCCTAAGAGCTATTCATGCCCTTTATTTGAAAAAAAAAGGGCCATTTTTGGGAGGTTTACAGAGAGTATTTTTTTTATTTGCCTCTCCAAAACCTTGGTGCGTCTTATACTCTGGTGCATCTTATACTCTGAAAAATATGGTATTGCCTTCCCCCCCCAAAAAAAATTTAAATTTAATTTTGACATGGCCAGCCTGGTCACTATTGCGTTTGACAGAAATGGAATAGTTTTTCAACTAATAAATTTTCTTCTGAAAAAGTGCAAATGACAAGATATAGTACATACACCAGAGGTGGGTTCCTACTATTTCGGACAAGTTTGGCCAAACCGGTAGTAACTTGGCGGCCTGGGTCTCTAGAACCGGCAGTGACCCAGGCATTTCACGTTCCCGAACCGGTTCTCTCAGTGGCATCATAGGCACCGCCATCTTGTTTTTGCCTTATGCGCATACACAGAGCAATTTTTGTTGCACTGCGCATGTGCTATTGTTTTGCAAAGTGACCTCGACTATGTGTCTGAATGGTCATGTATTTGGCAACTTCCAATTTCGATTAATAAATGCTCTGTCTTACATATTAGTAAACATAATGAGATGTCTTGTATAAGCTAGGTGGCATTGATGTAACACAGTGATGCCGAATCTTTTTTTTACAGTGTGCCAAAATTGGGTGCCTACTCAATCTCCCCGCCCATCTGCACATGCACGTGCAACCCCCCTGCATTTGCACGTGCAAACCCTCCTCAGGCTCCGGAGACTTTCCTGAAGCCTGAAGGTATGAAAACAGCCTTCTCCAGCCCTCTGTAGGCCTTCTGGAAGCTAGAAACAGTTGTTTGTTCCTGAACTTCCGGTTGGCGCCCATTGGGGCCATTTTTCGCCCTTCTCAGCCTCCAGAGCCTTTCCTGAAGCCTGGAAAGGGTGAAAATGGCCTCCCCTAGCCCTCTGGAAGGGTGAAAAATCAGCTGGTGCATTGGAGTTGACAACTAGTGTTCCACCAAATATGGCTCCACATGTCACTTGTGGCACGCCTGCCATAGGTTCACCATCATGGATCTAGCAGATGATCCTCACTTTGTTAAGGACCTTATCTCTGACAATTTATGCTCCAAAACTCATTGTAACAGCGTTGCTAAAAAAAAAAAAAGCATTAAGTGTGGTGAACTTAATTTTGGTGGTGAAGCTTTTTTTTCTGGAAACGTATTGCTAATTAGAGCTTATAAAAACTATGCTAGACTAATTTTAGAATATTGTTCAACTGTTTGGAATCCCCACCATATATCAGTACAATCAAGCCAGTTCAGAAGTACTTCATGAGCAAAGTCTTGCACTCTTCTGTACACAATAGAATTCCTTATGCTACTAGGCTCAAAATTCTCAGTTTGGATAACTTAGAATAGTGTCACTTGCGGTCAGACCTAGGTATGGCATACAAAATTATACATAGCAATGTTTTACCTGTAAATGACTTTTTTCTGTTTCAATTGCAATGATATACACATGAACAACCACTTTAAACTCAATGTAAATCTTTCTAAACTTGTAAAAAAATATGATTTTTGTAACAGAGTTGTCAAAGTCTAGAATGCTCTACCTGATTCAGTTGTCTCAGCTTCAAATTTTCACAGTTTCGGTCACAAATTTACTTCCGTGGATCTTACTTCATAAATTGGTCAGTAGAGGAGACAAGCATAAGTGCACTAGTGTGCTATCGTCCCTGTCATTGTATTTTTATTCTCTTATTCTTGTTCTCATTTTTGTTTGACAAATTCTAATGAAGTAAATAAATAAATAAAATCTTTAATTATGATTTATGTATGCTAAACTTACTATATATATATAAACCCCCCCCTCTGTGTGTGTGTGCGTGTGTGCGTGTGTGTGTGTGTGTGCGTGTGTGTGTGTGTGTGTGTAGGCAAAACTACTCCTACTGTAGGAACAGTTTTTAACTTCTTGGATTTGGTTTGGTTTTTAAGGCAAATGAAATGGAAAATTGAAACAGAACAATGAAAAAGAATTAATACTTTCAAAATTTGCCAGATTTTGTAATTTTTGAAAATGAAAGTCATTAAAACAAAAGTTGAACAAATTCAGGAGAAAGATAATGGAACAATTTATACATTGAGTTTTCATATGCTGAGAACGACAATAAACTCAATCCCTCTTGAGTCAAAGGTATTCCAGATGTGCTAGAATTTCAATTCCCGGCATTCCCAGCAGCCACGGCTGCTGATATAACATAAACCATAAGAGCAGATTATAGTTTCCATTACACTTTATATACAATATAGAAGGATTTGATTCTGAGTTCAATCTATTGTCCAATTTAAATGAAACTGCAGTAATTGAAGGCAATTGAAAGCTGCCACACACTGAACTATTTCATGCACTAGAAAAAGCCATGATGTTATTCAGTGGTGGGTTTCTATTTTTTTTTACTACTAGTTTGCTTGAGCGTGCACATGCGCAATGTTTCTGCACATGTGCAGAAGCATCTGGGCAGGTGGGTGGAGTCTTCCGCCGCTGCCACTACCAGTTCGTCCAATCTGGATCGGACTGGAAGCAACCCACTTCTGATGTGGTTTACTTGGATTTATTATAGTGTTTTATATGAACTGGCTTGTAAACAATGATTTATTATTTTGTGTGAACATGTAGATTAGGACAGATAGATAAATTGTATAAACCATATATCATATCACCATATGATAAAGAAGATGATTTTCACAGAATTTTGAATTCCCATTTACTAACTATACTAGACCATCTGTCAAAAATTGCATATAAATTCGGGTGGTGATGCTAAATGATTAGCATTTTTGCCAATTATGAATTTCCTGGGAGGAAATACATAAGCCTGTACCTGCAGTGCACAACACCCTATCTGTGACACAAACACAAACACACAGACACAAACACACACACACATGAAATTCAGTAGCCAAAAGACTCAACTAAAATCAAAAAATATTTGCATTTTTTTAAAAGGTGGGAATGTGAACAATTTTTGAGAGAAAAGCATTTTCATAGACATCTTTTTTCTAACCGAGTTGATGCCCAAATGATAAACATAATTGTGGTATCATGACACAAGTTCTTCCATTTCATATATGTGCTTGTATCACAGCAAAACGATGCATATTTAATGTCTTGCTTCCCTGTGGATATATAAGTCTGTTTTTACCATATTTTGCCTAAAACCCTAACATGGCTTGAAATCATGCCAATATTTGGTGGCAAAACTGAATTTCAGCATTGGGGTATTCACTCATTTTTTTTTGAGGGAAAGAGAAGGCATGAAAAATGAGAGAATATGAGCTTTCACAATTTAAACCTCAAGACAGTCACATTGGCATATGGAGCAAAAGAAATTCCTGGGACATTACTTTATCAAGAGTATAACTTTACTGATAGATCTATATAGGCAGAGTAGAAAGCAAAACCAGTTCTGCCTTTTGGTGTGAAAAGCTGCATAGTTAAAATCCCCCTTCCCTTGTGCGCCACCCACTGTTCAGTGTCCACCAATCCAGTTGGGAAACAATCTGTTCAGAAAGCTCTCATTATCAACCTTGAGGTGTCGAGATTCTCCTAGACCATAGATGGTGCACATGAATTCCTCAATTGCCTCCCAGCCACTCTCCCTGTTTCTGTTGTCTGGCCTCAAGTGAAAGTACAGTGCGAGTTGGCCTTGACAAGGAAGACTGAAATCCACTCATCCTGTCTCTTTTGGGGATGTCACACCCTATCAAAAGGCATTCTGCAATTCTGTCAGCAGCAAAACATGGTGTAGTGATTTCCCCAAAAATCAAAATATTACTTGCTTCTGCTTCTGCCTGAAAACATACACAAGCCTGGCTGTTTTGTTTCAGACTAAACCATTCCCCTCCTCAACCAATAATAATCCCCCTCCCTTTTTACAATTATATAATCCATTAATTAAGGATGGCTCAGTAGTTAAGATGCTGAGCTTGTCGATCAAAAAGATCAGCAGTTCAGCAGTTCAAATCCCTAGCACCATGTAACGGAGTGAGCTCCCGCTACTTGTCCCAGCTTCTGCCAACCTAGCAGTTTGAAAGCACATAAAGATAAGATAACAGCATTCTGGGCACCTTTGGCATTTAGTCATGCCAGCCACACGACCATGGAGACGTCTTTGGACAGCGCTAGCTATTTGGCTTTGAAACAGAGATGAGCATCACACCTAGAGTCGGGCACAACTAGCACATATGTGCAGAGGAACCTTTACCTTTACCCAATCCATTAATTTGGGGTAGAATCAGAGTCACTGAAGGAACCTGAGCATTTACTGAGTGGATGGATCTGAGTGTTTACTAGATGGATGGAGCTGAGCATTTATTGGCCGAATGCCCTTCCCGATGCTACACAGATATTTTTTCTTTGCGCCCTGAGAAGGAAACATCTACTGCTATCTAGGATTGAACTCTCAACCTTCTGAGTGGAAGTGAGCATCTTTACCACAAGGCTACATGCCATTCTTCCCCTTCTTCAACCAATATGGGTGAGGAAAACATGATGGTGGAACAGGGTCCCCATTAGTCTGCTTTTTAAGATTTGTTAAAATACAAATCTCTGTCTCTCTCCATGTATCCAGAACATAAACTAAGGGCCCAGCTCTCTTTCATCTCAAAGGAAATCTGAGCACAAGTCAACATATCTAAATAAGGTGAGAGAATAAGTGGGGAGACCTACCGACAGACTTGAGCAGTTTTTGAACAGCAGGTTGTCTGAGCTACCTGATTACATGCAAGGTAATAGCAGAGCAAAAATACTGCAGCTGATTGTTGGGACCCAGAGCTGGTCTTGAATATTTAAGCAATAATTGTCAGTATGTTCGAAGCAGCAAATGGCTCCCATGTTGAGGCTGCACATTGGTATGTTTACTGAGAAGGAGAGTTAATGATAGGCATTATATTGCAAGCAGGAAGGAAATGAAAGAATCTGGAAAATCTTTCTTTTTAATGGAATTGTTAGTGCTGAAAGGAACGCTGCGGTGGGAAGGGGGGGGAAGATGAGGGTGAGTCGACTACCTCTAAAGTTTGTGGAGTAATAAATAATGTCATTATTACCCTCTTTACTAGTTCGAGCTACTTGCGCTTTCTTCAGTTGTCACTTATCCATATGTATGGGGATGGATGAGAATTTCACACCGTTTAAATTTTTTGTACAAATTTACTGTCTGATATTCAGGGGTGGGTGAATCTATCAAGCTTATCTTGCTTCTCCCCTCCCTGCCATACCAATGTTTACATTCCTCTCACAGTGCCAGGGGTGGGATCCTGCCAGTTCTAATCTCTTCTATAGAAGAGGTTCCACAAATCTACTGTGCTGTTTAGAACCAGTTCCAGCTCCCTTCCTCCACCTGTCCGCACCACGCTTGCCACACCCATCGCTCACTGATTGGCTAGCTCACCAATCACCCCGCCCACCTCTAAGAGTCCTATCTAAATCTTAAAGTCTTAAATCTGTCAAGTTTGAACACCCCTGGGTTTTTTTTCTAAAGGGTTAGGGGTGCAAGGGTCTTTTAACTTGACAGCTTTAAGACTTGCATACTTTAATGCCAGAGTTCCTGAGCCAACATGATTGGGGGAGGAATTCTGGGGGTTGAAGTTCACAAGTCTTAAAGCTGTCAGGTTTGAACACCCCTGGGTTTTTTTTCCCTAATGGGTTAGGAGTGTGTGGTCTTATAACTTGACAGCTTTAAGACTTGCGTGCTTCAAATGCCAGAGTTTCTGAGCCAACATTTTGGTTGCTAAGCAAGAGCGTTGTTAAGTGAGTTTCACCACATTTTACAAGTTGGCCATGGCCACCCAGTCACATGACTACCAAGCCACTCCCACTCAGCCACATGGCTGGCAAGCCACTCCCACAAAGCAGGCCACACCTACAGAAGAGGTTCTAAAAATTTTTGAAACCCACCACTGCACAGTGCCCACTTACCATATTACATGGAGACCATTAGGAAGTACCTGAGTTATAGGACAGAAATGAATCTAATATTCTGCAAAATAGAATAGTCAACCAGCTCTTGTATTGCAGTCATGGGGGATGGGGTGGGGGAAACCTTCATAAAGGTTGACTGATTTGTGGATACATGGTGGGTTTTTTTTTCAGGGGTGTGAAGAGACTATCAAGAATGTAATTGTTTCAGGCATGTATTCTGTCATGCCCCTCCTGAGTGCTTTTGGATTTAACTTAATCTAAACAGGAAAAAATCCTGGTGGAAATATTTCAAAATGTTCTCTGTCCTATCAGCACTAGTGGGCACCAATTGCCAGCAACTTAGTTTTCTCTTTAATAAGTTTTTTTTATCCCTCTCTGGTAGCAGCTGGCATGAGCAGGAGGGTTGAAATCTATGTTAGGCATGGTGGCCAGAATTGGATCCTCAATTATTATGGCCAAGTCAACTTAATGGCAATAATTAAAGAACTGGCATGATCCATGTAGATTATGAAGGTCAAGGGACATCATGCATCATTTTTGAATTGATGTTTATCTCTGGATGTGAAATGATGAAGCTTTGATTTGCATAAATAACTCAGCTCAGTCGGTGGTCTTACGGAAGTTGTTGTGAAAGTCCTTCCGATTGACTAGTAGGCCAATACAAATATTCCTATTTCTCAATAGTTTGGGGCAGTGGTGGGTTCCAGATCTCGTTGCAACCGGTACGCTGCACCGCGGCCCGGCGTCCACCACATGAACGCGTGCAGCACATGCACAGCACGTGCACGCATACTTACCGCCGTGACGCTCCAGCTGCTGTACGCAGAGGTGCTGTATGCGCCATGTGCATGCGCAAAAGCCCAGCTCAAATAGGGTAAGGAGAGTGGGCGAGTGGGTGGGCCCTCCGAAGCACCGTACCGTAATGGTACCTGGTGCCCCCCCATCAGGCACTGGTACGCCCGTACTGGGGCGTACCGATCGTATCCCACCACTGGTTTGGGGAAAGTTCTGAAATTTTGGCACATTTATCAGTGAGCCTCAGTGAGGGCAATAATGAAAAGGGAACTACACCTGAGTATGGTTGTTTTGTTTAAAGGGGAAAGAAGGTGAGAGTTTCTTCTACTGTATAAAAATTATTCTTAATTGGCACAATGCTCTTTATGTAATTCCCTGCTCAAAATGGTAGCAAAAATGTGACAGGGTATTTGGAAAATTCCTTGGGTGAATTCAGAAAATGTTTTTGGAGGATTTGCATCCTTGTGATTGCAGGTTTTCACCATTGTTCTAAAGCCATTCTCTATGTAGGCGTCTTTCAAATCACAGGTTTTCAAACAATGACCATTCGAGTTGTGGAATTATGGGAGTTAAAATCCATTCCTAACAACAAAGGCTTACAAAATGACAAAATGTGCACTGCAATATCAAGACACTTTTGTGCTTGTGTTGCAAGGTTGCACACATGTCTGTAAGAGCTGGAGTTATTATTGCAACATTGTAATTCATTTTATCATTGGAATGATGCTTCATGGAATAGTACAGGTAGTCCTTAACTTACGACCACAATTGAGCCCAAAATTTATGTTGCTATGCGAGAAATTTGTTAAATTTGTAGAGTATTGCCTCATTTTATGACTTTTCTTGTCACGTTTGTTAAGTGAATCACTGCAGTTCCAGTTAACATGGTTGCTAAGTAAATCTGGTTTCCCCATTGACTTTGCTCGCCAGAAGGTTGCAAAAGGAGACCACATGATTCTGGGAACCTGCAATCATCATAAATGGGAGTCAGTTGTCAAGCATCTGAATGTAAATCACATGACCATGGGGATGATGCAAAGGTCATAAGTATGAAAAAAACAGTCATGAGTCACTTTTTTCAGTGCCGTTTGAACACACTAACTTTGAACAGTCACTAAATGAGCTGTTGTAAATTGAGGACTAGCTGTATGGGATTCTCACACTGGACATTAGATTAATTCCATCCCTTTCAATATTCTGGAAGTCCTTCAGGGTCTGGTTACACCAACAAGTCTGAGGCTCCCAGGGAATAGAAGACTCATTAAGATGCCTCTGCTATTGATGTGAATCAGTGGTGGGTTGCAGGTGGTACGCCCGGTATGGGCATACCGGAGCCTGCCCAGAGCACCGGGCACTGTTCCAGTACGGTGCTCCAGAAGGCCCATACACCCACCCGAGCTTCTTTTCATGTTTTAAAGCTTTTGGCGCTTCCGTGCACGTGCATGGCGCGGACAATGCCTGCACAACACTCCACCGAGCAGCTGGAGCATTGCGGAGGCTTGCGTAAGCGTCATTTGCAGCTACAATGCATGTGCACCCCGCACGCATCCATGTGGCCGACGCTGGGCCCGTTCCAATCGGACTGGTTGGAATAGGATCCAGAACCCACCACTGATGTGAATATACTCACATTCTCTCTGTTTGGGGTTTGTATAGTTTTATTTTTATTCCTCTTCATTTTAATGCTCATTTTTTTCTTTTTAAATGCATGTTTTATATATGTCTCCTTTTTTTACTGACTGTTGTATGTCACCCAGACTCACTTCTCACGAGAGGAGTGGCTACACAAATTTGATTAATAAATAAATAAATGTTTAAAAATCACATTTACTTCCCTGACTGACCACATCCATTTCGACAATGTTATGAAGGGGTCTCAGAAACAGGAATTTTCCCACTATGTCCACTGCCTTTCAAACATTTTTGGAGTAATTTTAATTAGCTAGAAAATCAAACGGGGAAAATTGTTCAATTTACGCAGAAAATATAAAAAGATAAATTCTGAGTGTCGGCAATATAATCTAACTTAGACTTGATGGCACATTTCATATGTATGAAAGAAATTTCTCTTTTGAGTTATTTGCAGTCAAATCTTCTCTTCTTGCCTCTATCTGCATCAGGAGATATTGCTTGCTTTGTGTAGCACCCATTTCTTTTTTCTGTTATTATTAATATATGTAAGAGACCAAGTTCTTGGACTAGTGATTACTAATGTGCTCATGAATAATAATAACAGGAAGCATAGGCACCATATTGATTCAAGTTTGCAGTACAAGAAAATTTTCTCAAGGATAAAATGACGCTTCCACAAGCCTCCGCGAAGCTCCAGCTGCTCTGTGGAGTGTTGCGCAGGCGCTGTACGTGCACATGCGTGGAAGTGCCAACAGCATAAAGCACCAGTAAGGAGTGCGGGCGGGTAGGCCCTCCAAAGCACCGTACCGGAACGGTATCCAGTGCTCTGGGCAGGATCCGCTACGCCTGCACCAGGGCGTACCATCTGCAACCCACCACTGATGCACAAGTATGTGAAGCTTCAGAACCAGGTGTGGGTTGCTGCCTGCATTACTGCCGGTTTGGAACGTTAAAAAAAATGCTCCGTGCGCATGTGCATTTGCATCTAAAAAGCTCTGTGCATGAGCACAATGTTAGAAAAGGAAGAAAAAAAACCCTTACATTTTTGCAAAGAAGATTGTTCTGTGCATGCGTAGAAATGAAAATCAAGATGGCGACACTGACAATTGAAGTGATTCAGGGCTGTGGCAGGCCAAGTTATTACCTACTCGGCTGAACTGCTCCAAACCAGTAGGAACCCACCTCTGCTGAGAACAGTGAAAATCCTTCTATCATATGTTAAAACCTCCATGCAAGGTATTCAATTGATACTGTAATAATGATATATTGCATTCTAATTATAATCTATTGTGGTTTACTTTAGATATTGCAAGGACAACTTGCTATTACACAGGGGTGAAATGCTTTGAAGTCTGTTACCAGTTTGCTTTGCTACGTCTCACGATTTAGATTCACTAGAAAGCACTAGATTCACTATAAATTGTGTGGCACAGCTGATTGTCACACAGCTGATTGTTGGAACTTTTTTAAAAAAAATTAAAGCATTTTTTACTACCAAACCCGTAGCATTTCACCCCTGCTATTATAGTCATTTCTGGTTCCTGTCTTCAGCACTATTAAACACACAGAGTTGCATGTCAACTCCTTCATACTTATATGGGACCCACTGGGATAAACTAGGTTGAAACTAGTTGCAAATACTTTGGATTTAAGTGAGTACCAAGCTGCTCTGAAATCCACTGACTTTGCATTGAAGCTAAAACATACAGTGGACCAAAATACCACAGCAAAGAAGAACCTCACTACGTAGTCCAGTATTTTTGTACAAAAAGAATCATTCTGTGGCAATACCTGGTCATGCAGAGATCTTGTTTGTTAATTCCTCTCCTAGGAGCAAGAGGAAAAGAGGATCACAGGAATTGGGCCTCAGCATGATTAGTGATTTGCTTGGAAGGCTTAATTCACACTGAAGATTATCTGCATGTTGGAGGGAGGTATCTATTATCGTAGTCTTTGATCACTGCATCAGTGTGTCTTCCCTGCAGGAAATTCACACAAAAAGACCCACAACCTTGAATTGAAATATACAAACTACAATGCAGGGCTTTGCAGAAGCCATGGGCTGCTTCAAAAATAATCCACCTTGTTGGCTTTCAACAAGATTATTCTGATTTCTTCCCAGCTTTGGGCCTTATTTTGGAAAGAATAAAGTTTATTTTCCTGGACAAGATAACAAAGTATTTTAAAAAGGAAGGAAGGAAGGAAGGAAGGAAAGACAGAAAGAAAGAAAGGAAAAAAGAAAGAAAGAAAGAAAGAAAGTAAGAAAGAAAGAAAGAAAAAGAAACGGTTCCATTTCAGGTATATGTGTGCTTCTCTGTTCCATTCTTTAACTTTTGTTCCCTCATACAGTCATCTTCCCCCAAATTCCTAGAGGAACTCTCTACAAAGGCCCCCCTGCATTGATCAGTCACTCCCTAAAATATGCCATTCTCATTAATCCCTGACACATCTAGAAGGCTGCTATTGAAGTATCTACAGTTGTCCTTGACTTAAGACCACAACTGAGCCCCAAATATCTGTCGTTAAGCCAGGTAGTTGTTAAGTTAGTTCTGCCCCAATTTATGACTTTTTGGTCACAGTTGTTAAGTGAATCACTGCATTTGTTAAATGAATCATGCAGTCATTAAGTTAATCTGGCTCTCCTGCATTGATTTGCTGGTTGCAAGTTGGTTGGGGAGATTACAAATTGTGATCACTTGGCCCCAGAACATGCCATAAATACCACCCAGTTGTATGTAATGCTAAGTGCCTGAATTTGAATCACATGACCCTAGGATTGTTGTAATGATTTAAACTGGAAAAACCGGACCCTAGTCGCTTTTTTCTGTGCTGTTGTAACTTCGAACCATCACTAAACAAATGGTTATAAATCAAAAACTACTTTTATTGGTGGTCTAATTTCAAGGACCGGGCCATTGGCCTTTGAATCCAAGACACCCCCTTCTCTGCCTTATTCACAAAGGCATGTTTATACTAACATTTGTTTCATTGTTATTCTTCTGTTAGTTTCTGCTAGGGCAGGGGTCCCCAAACTTGGCAACTTTAACACTTGTGGACTTCAACTCCCAGAATTCTCCAGCCAGCTATGCTATGCTGGAGAATTCTGGGAGTTGAAGTCCACAAGTCCTAAAATTGCCAAGTTTGAAGACCTCTGTGCTAGGGCATCTAGTCAATAACCTGGGCTTGGGTCTCCAAAAGGGCCTGCAAACCACATGTTGCATTGCAAGGGAGGGAAAAGTTATCCAAAAATTACCTCATCCCAACCCAGGTTCAAGCTTTACTATAGGACCATGATGGCAAACCATGATGGCACGCAGAGCCCTCTCTGTGGTCATGCGAACTGTTGCCCCAGCTCAGCTGCACCATGTATGTGTGTTCACCTCCCACCAGTCAGCTGGTTTTTGGGTCTCTGCCGTGCATGCATGGGGGGGAGCATGGGGGAGTGGGAGCGTTAGGGGTCACACGCACATGTGTTGGGGGCAGGGTGCATTTGCACGGGGGTGGTGGGCATGGGGAGGCACACACGCATTGTAATTTGGGTCCGTGAGGGCACGATTTTGGCACACAACGACGAAAAGGTTAGCCATCACTCCTATAGGATGTTTCATTGTCCTATGACTTTGCATAAGCTGCAGAGTACTTATATTGAATATGATGATGATGATTAAAACAGCTTTGTATGTATCATTCAAAGAAATTCACTCTTTGATTTTCAAAGAAACCCATCACTTTTTTCCCTTGTATTTGAGTTCAGAGTCAAAGGAAAGACCAGATATTGTGTCAGTGGTTATAGGTAACTGGATATCAAAATGGCTGCATTTCCATTATAAAGAGATCCAGAAATCCCTCAACATTATAAATAATGTTGTATTCCTAATCACAAACTAAACTTAAACAATAAAGAGCAGGAGCAATAAAACTTGAATTCAGAACAACATTAGCCAATAGCATCTTGTTAGCAAAAATGGGAAATTAGGAGAAACTGAGGCTTATAGAAGCTTATGGAGTCAGGCGTTCGCTGATTGAAGTTTCAGTGTGAAAAAATGCTATCAAATTCATGGTCAGATTCAATTAGGTAATTACTCATTCTGAATGAGTGGTATTCTTCTTTTTTTAACCTTTGAAAATAAGCTTCTGCATCATGGGAATTCACCTATCTTGTGAATTAACTTAGGGGCGTTGCCTTGGTATTGACATTTCCCACAATGTGCTTCCTGACATAAGAGCCAGTACAAAAAGCTGCAATGCAAACACTTAAGAGAACCTGCTAAAATGTGTTTATGCTGTGATGAATGTCTTATGCTGAACATAGAGTGTTGGGTGTCATTTCTCCTGTGGCAATACAGTGCTGATATCTCAAGGCAATAGCACAATTGATAGAATTCCAAATGTCATATTAACTGAATAACACATAGCTTTTTCAGTGACCTCATCTTGGAAGAAGGGCTATGACGTATGAATAATCCAATTTTAATTCTCTTTCTGGAATGCAAATCACAGAGTATCACCCTTCTAATAGGAAGTATTGCCTTGCAACATAAAGTATTGCCTTGCAACAGAAATTTCTGTTAAATTTCTTTCATCAGCAAGATGATCACAGGTCACCATATGATATCTTCAGAATGATCCTTCAGGCTGGTTCCATATATATGTGGGAGAGGCTGCACAGATAAATTGATTTTGTTGCTACTAATAATTAGTGCTAAGGGAGCACAGTGGCTGAGTGATTAACTGAAGGCTGGCAGTTTGAAACCAGTGGTGTATTTCTAATTTATATTTTACTACCGGTTCGCTTGTGCTCATTCGTGCATGATGCTTCTGCACAGAAGGGTCCGGGTGGGTGGGCAGAGCCTCCTGCCACCCCTGCTACCAGTTCATCTGATCCGGACTGAACTGGGAGCAACCCACCTCTATTTGAAACCCAAGTGCCTTATGACAGGGTCCTGTCCTTGTCCCAGCTCTTGCCAACTTAGCAGTGATAGGAAGATAACCGCATTGTGTAGACCTTTGCCCTATAGTCATGCCAACCACATAACCATGGAAGCATCTTTGGACAATGCCTGCTGTAAATTGAGATGAGAACTGCCCTGTAGAATTAGACATAACTAGCAGGGGAAACCTTCTTAATAAGTAGTGCCACTTGACACGCATTGCAAAAGTATCCCACATACTGTGACTATAGGTTCTCTTAACATAGCCCACCTTCATTTGGTGAAAAACTGATGGGTTAATCATGGATGCCCTTCCTGAAAGATTCAGTATGAAGTCTCACTTGATTCTGTATAAGGACACTCAATCATGTACACTAGATCTGCAGATTCAAGGCTTCCAAGGTGACAGTGCTTGCCTACAGCCTCAATGATCACAATTTGGTCCTCAGTTCTCCCATAAAATCTCACACTAACAGCAGTTCCTTGACTTTCTCTAAATATAACTTTTAGTATGTAATAAATTCTATTAGTCCCTCTACATTTCTCTTAGGGAAATTGGCAACAGGGACATGTGAGATTAGTTCCATTGTTCATTTATAATACATCAAAACCTTTTCAGATCTGTTGACGTTACATAGCAGTGAATCAAAAGGTACCACACAGCCATAAATAAGCCTGCCAGAACCACTTCAGTCAAATTGTCTTTTTTTTTTCATTCCCTTTATAACCATGTAAATAATTAGTTGAGGATTAATCTCAGTCCATTTTTTTTCTTTAAAAGTTACTAAAGTAATTCCAAATGCCTGTTGTTTTGCATTTTAGTGGTGGCTAAGTCAAATGGCCAAATATATTGTGGCTTTGGTTCCATTTGCAATTAGAAACTATTAGGGGTGTGCTTCAAAATTTGAAGTTTCAAAAATTGCAGCAACGGGTTAGCTGCCCCATTGCTGGGTGGGCATTGCCTTGGTGGGTGTGACCTAGTTATCCTCCTGCACCATGGCGGGTGTTATGTCCTCGGATTTATGCCACCCACCCAAGAGCATGCCGGCCAGGAGGCGCACTCATTGGCTAAGCTGCACTAGCCGCTCAGCAGGAGAATACTGTGTTGCCATTGGCCACCCTGTATGACAACTGCTATATAAAGAGCTGTCAGATGGACTTCTGGGGGAGGAGCCTGTCGCCGACGGGAGCTCAACGGAGCTCCTCTCAGAGACTGGTCTGTATATCTAAATAAGATCAAAGATATCACCCCTTTTTGGCAAGAAAGGGGCAGGGAGAAGCCCAGTGGCTAGGGTCTATTCGTAGTTCACAGCCTTCTTCCTTTTTTTTGGCTGTGGACGGAGATTAGATCCAGCGTTAGCTGAGCCCTTATCTCCAGCCAGTTCTTCTCAGCTGCCTTTTTTGCAGCCCTAGACAGGAGACTCCCCCCTCAGGACAAAGCAAAGTTGTTTGAAGTTATGATTAATATGAGCGGGTCCCACCCCTGAGAGGTTTTACTTTTATTACTATCTTAAACACCAGCCTCGTTTGTCCTAGAGGCTTCTTTGTTTAAACGCATTACAAAATGGCGATTTTTCTCCATTGGTGACTGATAGGGGATGTACTTAGCCGGCTTTACCTTCCTGGAGACTATTCCTCATTAACTACCCAAAATCTACAAAAAAAAAATTTGGGGGAAATTGAGGGGAGCGAGAGCGCTGTTTATTTGTTTATCTCTTTACTCATGATGGCTCCCAGGTCAAAGCCGAAGCGTTTTTCTACGAATGTGCTTAAAGAATCTGTTACAAAATTGCTGCCCTTGTCTCCTACGCCCTCTACTGGAGATTTCTTAACACAGGAATTTTTTTTTCAAATGCTTAATGACTTTAAACAGGAAATTAAAGAATTTGTATTGGAGTTATATGATAACTTAAAGACTAAGATTGCCCAAATGAAGGCAAATACGTTTGTAGCCGTGTCTGCTCTGACAGATTACACCGCTGAAATGGAGAATAAATTGGAAAGTTTGGAGGAGGCTAATTCTAATTTGACTACTAACATGCAAACATTACAACAAAAAATTAGAGATACTCAAGAACAGCTCGTTATGATAAATTTTAACAGGAAGGCATTTGCAATAAGAGTCAGAGGATTGCGTGAAAAGGAGCGAGAGAATTTAAAACAGACTTTTGTTGAGGCCTTCAGCCATGCGGTGGGAAGTCCGGGATTTAATTTTGATTGGCAGATTCGGAAAATCTATCACCAGAATTCGTTGGTAGCAGAACAGCGACAGCTCCCGAGGGACAAAATCATATATTTCTCCACAAAAGAATCCAGAAATGCGATCATACAAAAGTTTTACAACAATAGGTTGCGAGTTGATGGGCAGGATTTGATTGTCTTCAAAGAAATACCATCCCAGATGTTAAAAGCAAGAAGAGACTATACTTTTCTAACTGAAGAGCTTAGAAAACACCAGATTCAGTATAAATGGGAAGCACCAGCTGGCATCACGGTCACATTTGAGAATCAAAGATTTTGTCTCAATTCTGTTTCGGAAGCTCAAGATTTCTACTATAAGACTTTGAAGGCGGGACTTCCTGACTCACTCGGAAAAGAGGAAAGACAAGGCGGAGGGGAAGGCAAGCAGCAGACCACATGGCTGCAAGACGGAGGGTGTAGCTCTCCCCCTCCTGGAGAAGCAGAAGAGCGGAGATCGAGGATTTAGCTATGTCTTCAAAATATTTGTTTGGTTTAAGATACGGTAATCCTGTTTAGACCCAACAATTTGTAAGATATTCAGTCTCTAGACTACGATGTTTTCCTGTTAGACATTTCAAAATATTTCTCAAAGTTGTGGATTGAATGGGGGTTTACGATCTCTCTCCGGTTGAAAAAGCGGAATTGGATACTGGTGGTGTGATATTGGGACTGAATTACGTGGAGCGGATGTTGAACACATTTCACGGGACTTATATGTTTGAACTTTAACTTAAATTGTTCAGGACTTTAAAGTGAAGAGAGTGGAGATGGTAATTTTACTGAATTTTGGTTTGGGAGGAAGGGAGCCGGGTAACGCGGGGTAGGTGGAGGGGTAGCGAAAGCTTGATCAGATTACTTTGAGTTAAAAGGCAAACTGACTCTTGTGTAAATTATTATTTGAAAATAAGGTTAAGAAAGATTAGTTGGAGTGACTAAAGGAAGTTGTGGTAAATATCAGAGAAGCAAGGGATGAGGGTAAAATTCATGCGGAATAATCTACGTTGTTTAAACTCTATTAGAAGGGAAAGCTTGGTGAGATTATCTCGAGACAGAATGTAAACTGATTCTTGGGTAAATTATTATTTGAATAGGTGGAATGATCCACACTGTTTAAATCCTACTAGAAAGGAAAGTTTGGTGAGATCATTTTGAGCTAGATCGAAAACTGATGTCTGCATAAATTTGCATAAATTTTTATTTGAATATAAGGTTAAGGAAGATGAACTGGGGAGTCTACAGGAAGTTCGGGTAAATAACAAAGAAGCAAGAGACGAGAATAAAATATATATAGAATGATTTATACTGCTTAAACATTAATAAAGATGGGGGGCTGAGCTTAATACAAAGAGTTTTTTCCTTTTTCTTTTTTCTTTTTTTTTCTTTTTTTTTCCTTTTTATAATTTGTAATTTTTTTTGTATCAATTTTTTTCTTATATTACTTTTATTTTTAATTCATAGGATCACAAGATACTTTAGAAGGGGTTTGACAGAGGACAATGCCAGGTGTGGGCCCTGGGAAGTCGGGGGGGACTAGGGAGGGGGACCTATGGGGGGTGGGTGGGTGGGTGGTAATATAGTTTCAATAAGAAGAAGAATGCACTTGTATACGGTTGTCTTTTCTTTTTTTTTCTTTCTTTATATTTTTTTCCTTGGTTTTTTTTTCTTTCTCTTTTTATCATATTTTGTTTCCTATTTTCTATCTTTATAGTTCAATATTAATAAATAAGAGTTGAATAAAGGAATACACCAAGGGGAGAGGTAGAAGGAAAGAAGAGGGAGGAGCAAGGAGTGAGTGAGAGGGGAATGTAAGGAGGGTGTAAGAAGGAAGGTTTGAGGGGAAAGGGAAGTAGGAAAGGGGAGTGTTAGAGGGAGGAAAGGAAAGTTGGAGGGGGAAGATGGGGTGTATGGAGGTTAGAAGTGTCAGGTGGGGTTTTGTCTTATGCTGAATGATGATGAATCGTGTTTTCTTTTTTCTTTTTTATTTTATTTTATTTCTTTTCTTATAGCAAATATCCAGTATATAAGTGATTGTAAAATTGAATGTGAAAATGAATAAAAAATATATTTAAAAAAAAAATAAAGAGCTGTCAGATGGATGATTCCCTGTTACCGGTTTCCGAGTTGCCTTGTTCTGTTAGCGTGTTAGTGTTAGCCAATAAACAGTTGTTTGTTCCACAACCTGCCTTGCCTCGGTTCCTACCTGCCTGGTTCTCCAAACAGAGCAGTGGGGGAGGGCGTTTTTCACCCTCCCCAGGCTATGGAGGGCAAAAACTGGTGGAGCCAGCTAGGGTTGGCATTTGGGGATTTGCCAAACTGGGCACAATCCTAGCTAGAGGATCGCCTGAACCTATCGCCCTCATTCATTTATGGCCTTACTATTGAATTCTTAAGGGAGATGTGGAAGGCCAGTTGATGCCATCTCTGAGCTGTCATCCTTTTTTGCTTTGCTCTGATCTCCTATGAAAATATAAAGCAGTATAAAATAAAAGATAACTTTGTTTATTTTTCTATCCCCCATTTTATTTGTTTTCGTCCACAAGAAAAAAATATTATTACACAAAGAATATGATTTCTGAAGGAACAGGAAAAAAAGAGGGATTTCTTTTTGCTTATTTACATTATATGATCTGTTCACTCTTAATGGTATATAGAAAGCAAAATTTCCATCAAGAGCACTTTCTGGATTTCTTAATAAAATTGATTCCTTTTGGATCCATATCACAAGATGAGATTAACAGGTATTAGTGGAACCAAGATGGGAAAGAAGAGAAGGAGAAATGTTTACTTTATCTCAGGGCCAGGTCATTTACTGGCTGAAGAGTGCTGTTTTTCCCTGTTACTTTTTAAAAATTGAGAACCAAATGCAGTGGGGTTAAGTTAAAGTTTTCAACTTATTGAAAGTCTTAAACTTTAACCTTAAAATTTGAAAACCAGAAGCCTGCAAATTGTGATCTTCCTACTCCTATTGGGATGAGAGCTCAACTTTATACAAATGTTTTCATATATATAACAGAATCCATAATTCAAATATTCACTGGAGAGAGGGAGGGAGGGAGGAAAGAAGGGGGGAGAGGGAGGGGAGAGGGAGGGAGGGAGGGAGGGAGGGAGGGAGGGAGGGAGAGAGAGAGAGAGAGAGAGAGAGAGAGAGAGAGAGAGAGAGAGAGAGAGAGAGAGAGAGAGAGAGATTTCATTGAATTTATTTCAGTCCAGCTCCTATCATTTCCTGATATCAGAAAATAGTATGTGGGGGAAGAAACCCATTCTCCTGTCCTCTAAATAGGTTTATCCAATTTCCACATTTTCAGACAGTTAAAAATCACAATTCTTCTGATTTTGCATTATAAAAATGCACAAAGTAGCTTACATTAAAAAAAAAACGAAAGCGACCATATAACAGAATTTTCAGAAGAAAATAAAAGCATGAAACCATTTGCACAATTTATCAACTTTAAGAGAAAACCAGAACAGTGCATGGCGAAGGGAAGAACCAAATATATCAAGGGTGTGGATAAGGTTCTAGAAGGCAGGGTTTTCAATATTAAGCAAAAATCAAGAACACGGGGGGGGGGGGGCGTAACCTCAAACTGACAGGAGGGAAGTTCAAAAATAATGTTAAAAAGTATTACTTCACAGAAAGAGTAGTGGAAGCTTGGGAGAAATTTCCAGCAGATCTGGGGAAGGCTCTGATGAGTGCTCTGCAGGACTGTCCAACAGTTATCAGCTGCCTTCGGAATTGGAGTTCAGTGTTGCAGAAGAACAGCTGGAGCCTGTTCCCAATGTGTGCAAGCACAGAGCTGCCAGGAGAAGGAAACAACTAAGAGACAAGGGCCAACTCGGGAGTAAAGGCACAGGTGGATGGTGAATGGCCCCTCCCATAGGGAATAAAGAGGAGGGAAAGGGAAGGGGAGTTTTTAGGAGACAATTAGTTCAATTCATTAGGGTGAAGATCTGTTCCTGAGTTCTTGCCAAGTAATTGCTACTACAGAGTGGTGTTTGGAAGATATGGCCTGGCAACTCTCCAAGCCTGATAAAGGTCTGTAGTTGTGAAATCTCATGAAAGACTGTTTGCAGGAACTTTGCTGGAGAGGAACTCTCTTTAACCTAAATAAAAGAGGTTTTATTGGGACAAGGAGTCTGCTTCATGATCTTGGGAAGCCTAGGTCAGAACACCGAGGTGATGGTCATCAGTCATCAGTAACTGAGTTTAAACATGCTTGGGATAGACACATGTCTCTCATCTGATTTTAAATAAACCCTTAAAGAGTAGACTTGATGAACCATTAAGTCTTTTTCTGCCATGAGTTTTCTATGTTTCTACATTCCATAGTCTTGGTGCCAGCCCAGAAAAAGCTCTGTTCATCTTCAAGCTTAGAGCAAAGCCTGAAATATTAACCGTAGCCTTTAGATTCCCAGGAAATCTGAAACATCAACAGTGCCTGAGCAATAGACTTCAAATCACAGTGTTTCTTCCAAGGACTGGCTCCAAATTTGTGAAAGTCTATCCGTTTCTTTTATCCTAAAGATGAGAGATACAGTACTTATCTCTCATCAGTTATATGTACATGTTGTATTACTCCCCTATTTATAGAACATCAAGGCCCTACATTGCACATCTAAAGGAGAGCGCCCAAAAAAGGATATGGTCACCTCATTCACAGAGCACTTTTCAGACAAAAAAGACAAGTTGAGCAAATGCTGAAGGTTCCTTTTATTCCCATCTCCATATTTCTGATGTAATAAGTCTACATTCAGAACATTAACTAGAAATTAACAAGACAAGGAACATCTATGAAGATTCTCAGACATCCAGGTCATGGTTGTCTCAAAGGTGCTTTTTCAAGAGGCAACTAGACTTTCTGGTTTTTCTTTGAAGACATTTCACTTGGATGAGAAGCGAAACGTCTTCAAAGAAAATCAGAAAGTCCAGTTGCCTCTTGAAAAAGCACCTTTGGGACAAGACAAGGAACTCACATTACCATACCACTTTGCCATTCAGCTGCTCTTAGTTTGACAGACGTGTTGGGCAGCTGTGCTAAGATTTATTTTTATTTGCTTCCTAATTATTCATTTACAGGACAGGAAGAAACAGGGCAGAGAGACTATGTCGGTTTCAGTTTCTCTGGGTGTCTTGTTTCTTCTAATCTGTCAATTTCTCTAAGCTCCTCACTTTCGTGGCTGTCCCTTCATAGTCAATTTGAGATGAGGCAAGTTTGCCCTAAAAATCATACACAATTCTGAAAATATAGGGGTGCGGGTATGTTCTCTGCAAATAAGTCTTCATTATATAAGAAATGCTTTCTATATCACAGTCAAAAGTATATTTTGGAATTTTGAAAAGTAAGGATTCTAAAGGGTGATTAAGGTTAGTGAATCACTTCAAAAATACAAAATAAGTTCTCATTTGCATCTGAGCCTCTACTTCCCTCTCTACTTTAAAAATAACAAGTTCAATTGTCCAGTGTCAGTCTCCTGGCATTTTTACCAGGCAGCATGGCAAAGAAGTTTTTTAAAACTTGCACTGGAGAGATTCTTTGAAGAAGTTTTTATCCTTGGCACTTAACATTAATAGCCAGTCTTCCGCAGGCTGCATTAGAAATCTCTCTGCCATTGATGGAGTGCATTGTTTCAGAGGAATCCAGCAACAAAAGCGTTGGACAGAAATGAAAGCAAGGTCTTTGCTTATTGGCTGAGGCTACCTAGAGCTGTCCATGGTGCCAAATGGCAAGACAATCTGGATCCTGACACTTGCCTTCAGGGAACAGAGGACTAGTGCAAAGCTTATCTGAAAGTTAAAGGCTGATCCGATGAGACATGCTGTTGTGTGAGATTGCCATATTTGAAGAAGTGGAACACTTGCCTGGCTTGTTTACACCTGTCCGGGTAATGTCATAACTAATCTTTGACCTGCCAGTTACAGAACAGATCAACCAATAGGCTTCCTGTTCCAACAATTCTTTCTGAATGTAGCACTCTTAGAGGAAGATCTGCTAAAAGAGATGGAGCCATGGGGTGTTACTGTGAGGCTGTTCTCTTGGACCGAAGCCCTAAAAATCACTGTGGGAATTAAAACTAGAAAGTAAACTTGGTAGATAAAATCTGCAAAATGGACTGAAGTGATGACAATGATATTTTTAAAACTTTTGGACAGTGCTAGCCATTAATTTATTTTTTAACTTTAATGCACTATAGACATGTCACTTTGTCAAGTCCAAACCATGCTCAGAGGAGTTATGACATCCATAAATGTCATACATAATTATATTGTTAACATATTGTGCTGTATGTATTGTGTATGTTAGCTAATTGGTTGATTAAGTGTCATCAATTTGGTATCAACAGCAAGTGACCACATAAATAGACTTTCTCCAAGACAATCTTCCTAACCTGGTGCTTCAGGTCTTCTTCAGTGGACCCATAATTGCTCTTACTGAGCCCATTCACCTTGCTGCTGGTCATTCTTCTCTTTTTTTGTTATTTCCACCTTTCTTATCATCCCCCAGATATCTACATAATTGTAGACATCACAGTGTATTTCCAAAGTATACTGGACTATTTGTGCCACAAGTGAGCTTGGCCATTTTTGTCTTGGGTGAGAATGCTGGTTGATTAATTCAGTTATATTTTTTTTTGTTTCACTGACTAGCCTTGGTATTCTCAGTAGTGTTTTTCAATATCAAAATTCAAAAACATCATACTCTTTCTAACCAAGGCTTCTACAAAGTCCAACTTTGCTTCCACCAAGAAAACTATTTCCTGTACAATTCTGATATTTGCAGGTATAGACAAACCCTGGAACTGGATTTCACGGATACTCGTCTAAATTCTTCCCTTTGCTATATTTCCTGACTGCTAGTTCCTTCAAAGTTGTTTCCCCCCCCCCTTCTGTTCAATCATGTCTGTTCAATCATGCCTGTTCATTCATGTCTGATTTTTGGAGACTGCCTAGTGAAGTCCCTGCAGTTTCCTTCACAAGGTTTTTTCAGAAGTGGTTACCCATTGCCTTCTTCCTAAGGCTGAGAGAGTGTCTGGCCCAAGGTCACCCAGCTGGCTTTGTGCTCAAGATGGAATGAACTCAAAGTCTCTCAGATTTTAGTCTTATGCCTTAACTTCTATACCATAACTAGCTTGCAGAACCTGTCCACCAGTATTTTCACTGTCAGTTCTATGGCTGATGTTTTACCTGTTGTTTAGTCTTCTTTATATTTAATTCTGTATTACATTTTTTCACTCCTTGACTTTCCTTACTGGAGCTTGCTGATCCTTTGTATTTTCAGTTGTTAGAGTAGTGTTATCTTAATATACGCTATTGAAGTTTATTTCTCTTTTAAAGTGCCACAAGATGGAAGGCCTATTTACTGGGTTCCAACAGGTGTCACAGGTTCTACAGCATCTCAACTCTATATGACTAGATTAGATTGGGAAGTTAAAAACACTATGAAAAATGGCAGTTACAAACTACTTTCACATTCTTCCAAGAAAAAAAAAACATGACCATGTCCATGTAATCGCTGGAGTTGAATTTACCTCAAAGAAATCTGTAACTTTTTATTAATATAATTTATTAGTAGTTTTCAATTGTCAACAGTGCTATAAAGCTTATGAAAGAACGGTATTAAAATGTGAACATTGCATCTCAGAACCTAAAACTGTTCATTTCCTTAATTTCCACACCTAACTGAGTCTGTCCCAGGAGTTCATGAGATAGACATAAATTGCATAATCTGTGACATTTATTGTCAGTTCACAGGTAGTTTTCTTTTAACTGAGTTGCCATTGCATTTGACCAATAAGGTTTGTAAGGTGTGCCTCATGGTTTCACAAGTTATTTGAATCCAATCCTTAGTGCAGCTTATTAAGCAAATCAAAAGATTAAACAATGAATGAACCCAGTTACTGTTCGCAGCCATATAGCCACAAAAGAGCTTCTCTCAAGAATATTTCTTATATTCACTGGAACATTTAAGGGGTCTCTCAGATTCTTCATTCAAAGAACTCTGCATCGGTTCAAGTTTGATTGTTAAGCACATGCATCTTTTATGCTCCAAAAATGAAGTCCATCAGCAAAGCTGTTCATTGAGATTGAAACTATCTTGGCTGGCCACTTTCTCTAAATATGCCTCTTCACAAAGCATTAAGAAGACTTTTCTTTAAAAAAAATCCCTATGTCAGTTTTCTGGCATCATTCCCAACATGTTGTAGAGGTCATTTGCATGGCAGAAAAGTAATCATATTCTCTGTGGGTCAGTAGGCATGTTTCATTTGCAGACTTTCAACTTGAAAAAAAAAAACCACTGTCACTTTAATAACTACTTCTCAGACTAAAATATGTGGTAGATTGGGAGGAGGAACTGAGTGTTTGTGAATTCCAAATTTCTGCCTACTGTTCACAAATTAAATACAAATGTGAGCAGCAGGAGGCTGACTTTTAGAACAGACAAGTGTTGCTACACATTTAAGAGATGGCTTGTCTTCAATATTTTCTTGGCTTTCTGTGCTGTATGCCTAAAATATAGACTGGTAAGCCCTGATTTGCTGAATTCTTCTAGTTTTTGGAACGCTAGATCAAAAAACCAGTTATGCTAGGCTCAGATCAGTGCATGCTGGATTAGGAAAACCTTCCCAGAATTCATTGCTTTCTTTAGCCATGCATCTTATTCCCGGAACAGAGGAAGAACAGGTGCATGCTTTTCTCTGAATAGAGAATCAAAGATGATGTTGGACTTTCATTCCCATACAATTATGGAAGGTAAACACTGATCATGGGTGTCTGCAGTAGGATGAGAAGGAGGGGGAGCTAAGATGTCATGTGATCAAAGCATTGGGCTTTGTGGCAGTGGTGAAATTCAATTTTTTTACTACCGGTTGTGTGGGCATGGCTTGGCAGGATGTGGCTATGTGGGTGTGGCTTGGTGGGCATGGCAGGGGAAGGATATTGCAAAATCTCCATTCCCACCCCATGCCAGGGGAATGATAAAATCTCCATTCCCACCCCACTCCAGGGGATGGATACTGTAAAATCTCCATTCTCACCCCACTCTGGTGCCAGCCAGAGGTGGCATTTGTCGGTTCTCTGAACTACTCAAAATTTCCGCTACCAGTTCTCTAGAGCCTGTCACAACCTGCTGGATTTCACCCCTACTTTGTGGACATTCCTAAGTCCAACCCAGTTACAATAGAACAAACAGGCATATCCAAAGGGAATTAATTGGGGAATTGTTTTCACTAGGTACAATTTCAAATGATTGAGATGCTTAATGTTTATCCAAATCTAGGCAATTTAATTCTCAGTTACTTCTGTTCGATAGTGCCACAATGTTATGTGTAATTAATACTATTGTCAAAGTAACATACCTCTTATTCTAGAGCTCAAGTTACAAGTTGGCTGAATTCCTTAACACAGTTTTAGGGGATTATCTCTGATAGTAAGTTATGATTTCAGGGACAGTGACGTTGATACACTTTTGCACAGTGGTGGGCAAGGGACAAAAATGTGTGCTATGATTTCATGGTGCAAACTCTGTGAAGAATACAAGTAAAAAAGACAGGCTTGTATTATGAGGTCACTCCAAGTATGCCATGATTTTTCTATCATTATAACATGCCATGGAATACTACAGTATTTAGCTGAAATTTACCCACTGGATAGCATGTGAATTTTTGCATAATGTTAGTCACTTTGTACCAATTTTGGATAGAAGTGTTGTATTTTCCTATGAGAAATATGTATAATTATCCTTCTCATTCTGCAGAGCATATAAAAAGGGAGAGAGAAAATCATAGAATTGTGAATTTGGAAGGGACCAAACAATAATTTACTCCAGTTCTCTTCACTGAGCTGGAAAATCCTTGAGAGATGATTATCCAGCCTCCTCTTAAGAATCTTTGAAAATTGAGAACTCAAACCCAGCAGCGATTGGCTGCTCTACTGTTGTAATGGAATTACCTCCTCCTCCTCCTCCTCCTCCTCCTCCTCCTCCTCCTCCTCCTCCTCCTCCTCCTCCTCCTCTTCCTCCTCCTCCTCCTTCTTCCCTGTCCCTTTCTCTTCTTCCTCTCCTTTTTCCTAGTGTAGAAGCACCAAATTAATATTCTCACAAATTTACTGTACATTGTGACAGTTTATGCTGGACAGTTTATGCTGGAACTTTTCTAAGAAAAGGTAGCAATAATCAATTGAAGAAATTTGCATTTTTGCCAGATGCCTGGAGTCCTTAAGGCTGCTGTAATAGATTATAAATATATATTAAAACTCAGACTATTACGTTGGAATGAAGAGGAGAAAGACTGTAGGCAAAACCCTACTATAGTTATTCACTCTCTCAACAGTCTGACAGATCAAGTCAGAAGTGCTGGCTCTGGGTGAAGCCATTGTTTTTCAAATGGCATCAAATAAAAAGGAGGACATGGGGGGATTCCCTCCTATTTCAACATTAAAATAAAGACTGTCTTCAATAGTTACTTATATTTACTTATTTTTTAAAAAGGACAATTTTATGGGATACTTCTGAACTGCCCTTCAGAAGTTGTGTTGGAAATCTTGAGGATGGATAAGGAAAAGGAGAAGAAGAAGACTCTTCTCCTTTAGAGGACACTCCCTGGGGCTGGTTTCTTCTGTATGGATATTTCTTGGTCTCAACCAGTGTTCCTTAACCTAGTAACTTTTAAGACATGTAGAGTTCAACCCCCAGAATTCCCCATGCTGGTCAGGGAATTCTAGGAGTTGAAATCCACACATTTTAAAGTTGCTGCAGTTGAGAAAACTTGTCTAAATCACCAGCCAGACAACTGGCTGAAGAACTCATCCAACAAATGTTGTTCTTTGCAAGTAATAAGGCCTTTTTTGCACTAGTACTCCACTCCTCTGCTCACAATAGAATCCCTTGTGCCACCAGGCTCGAAATGTTGGGCTTGGACAACCTGGAACTATACCGCCTACAGTCTGACCTAAGCATAGTACACAAAATTATCTGCTACCATGTCCTACCTGTCAACGACTACTTCAGCTTCAACCTCAAAAATACACCAACAAACAATAGATACAAACTCAAGATAAATGGATCCAAACTACTGTAGATTGCAGAAAATACGACTTCAGCAACAGAGTGATCAACACCTGGAATGCTCTAACTGACTCCATTGTTACATCCTCAAACCACCACAGCTTTAATCTTAAACTGTCTACCGTGGACCTCACCCCATTCCTAAGAGGTCCATAAAGGGGGGGTGTGCATAAGCGCACCATCGTGCCTAACATGCCTGTCCTACTGTCCCCATTTATTTGTACTCATTTCCTTTGTTCATGCAGATATTTATACTTATACCTGTTATCTTGTACATGTTTGACAGACTAAAGAAAAAAAAGAAAAGGAGTGTATTAAAATCTGCCATTTTGAGCATTTGTTTGCTGAAGCTGTTTGCTCACACAACCTATTGTGCATTAATGTGCTTTGTTATTGGGACATATAGATTTACTTATTAATTTTATATGAGAAAAAGGCACCTATAGCTTATTCAACAAATCCAACCCAGTAATTTTCTTATTAACATTCCTTAGTCTATGGTTTTTACTCAGACTATTGCCTACTATTCCTTTGAATGTTAATCTTGTTTGCATTATTCTTTGGTTGATAAGGCATAGAATGACTGAGTTGAACATGCTGTTAGATTTTGTGATACATCTTGCCTGGTGTTGCTACTAAAGATGTCTTTCCCAGATTGCCATTTTTAATGTTATTTTGTCTGTTTTCAATAGGTTTTAATCACAAAAGGAGACTTCCATATTGATGGCAATTTTTTTTAAAAAAAGGGCTTATGATGTCATGAATGAAGTTCTGCCTTTTGTATTTCAAGAAAGTAAAGAGAGCAAGACTTTTCATCATAACATTGTGAAATAAGTTTTATCACTTGCCCACTTTTTTTTTTTTTAAATATATTTTATTCATTTTCACATTCCATTTTGCAATCACTTATATACAGGGTATTTGCTATAAGAAAAGAAAAAGATAAAAAAGGAAAACACAACTCATCATTCACAACCCCACCTGACACTTCCATCCTCCATACACCCCATCTACCCCCTCCAACTTTCCTTTCTCCCTCTAACACTCCCCTCCTACTTCCCTTTCCCCTCAAACCTTCCTTCTCCCCTTACTCCCAACACGCCCTCCTTACATTCCCCTTACTCCTTCATTACTCCTCCCTCTTCTTTCCCTCTACCTCCCTCCTTGGTGTATGCCTTTATTCAAGTGTTGTTTAATCTGATAAAAAGTAAAATAAACCAAGGAAAAAAAAATATAAAGAAAGAAAAGAGAAAGAAAAAAAAAAGGAAAAAAACAACAACCGTATATAAGTACATTCTTGTTCTTATTGAGACTATGTTAACACCCACCCACCCACCCCCCATGAATCCCCATCCCTAATCCCTCCGACTTCCCAGGGCCCACACCTGGCACTGCCTTCTGTCTAAAGTATCTTGTATACGTATGGATTAAAAATAAAAGTAATATATTAAAGGAAAGAGAAGCAAGAAAAAAGAAAGGAAAAAAAAAAGAGAAAAGAGAAAAAAGAAAAAAGAAAAAAAAGGAAAAAGAACTCTTTGTGTTGAACTCAGCCCCCCATCTTTATCTATGCCTAAATAGTATAAGTCATTCTATCTATATTTTATTCTCGTCTCTTACTTCTTTGTTATTTACCCCAACCTCCTGTAGACTCTCCCGTTCCTCTTCCTTAGCCTTGTATTTAGATAAACATTTATACAGATTTGTGTAGGCATCAATATACAGTCTAACCAAAAATAGTCCCTTCCGGTAAAGTTTAAGCAACGTGGATCATGCCACATATTCAAATATTACTTTACAGAGGAATAATCAAACTTTCCCTTCTAATAGAATTTAAACAGCGTAGATAATCTTTCTTAACCTCATTTTCAAACAGTAATTCAAAATAATCTAACCAAACTTTCCCTTCTTAGTAAAGTTTAAGCAGCGTGGATCAAGTATTACTTTACACAAAAATCAGTTTACAATCTATTTTAAAATAATCCCAACCGGCTTTCTCTTCTAATAGGATTTAAACAACGTAAATCATTCCGCATGCATTTTACCCTCATCCCTTGCTTGTCTGATATTTACCACTATCAAATTTATACAGACATTAGTTTAAGATCTAGCTCAAAGTAATTTCAGCCAACTTTCCCTTCTAATAAGAATTAAATAGCATGGATCATTCCACATATTCAAATAAAACTTTCAACAAAAGTCAGTTAACCTTCTGTTTTAAAGTAATCCCTTCTAATAGAATTTGAACAACATAAATCATCCACATTCATTTTACATATATAATCAAACTTTCCCTTCTAATAAAATTTAAACAACATAAGTCATTCCGCATTCATTTTACATATATACAATCAATATCACCCCACCAATAAGTTCCGCTTTTTCTACCGGAGAAAGGTCGCAAACCCCCATTCAGTCCACAACTTTGGCAAATATTTTAAAATGTCTAAATCCTCGATCTCCGCTTTTCTGCTTCTCCGAGGGAGGAAAGGCTACCCCCTCCATCTTGCAACCACGCGGCCTGCCGCTTGCCTTCTCCTTCAGCTTGTCTCTCCTCTTTTCCGGGTGAATCAGGAAGTCCCGCCTTCAAAGTCTTGTAATAGAAATCTCGAGCCTCCGAAACAGAGTTAAGACGGAATCTTTGATTCTCAAATGTGACCGTAATGCCGGCTGGGGCCTCCCATCTGTATTGGATCTGTTGATTTCTAAGCTCTTTAGTTAAAAAGGCATAGTCTCTTCTTGCTCTCAACATCTGGAAAGGTATTTCTTTGAAGACAATCAGGTCCTGGTCATCAACTCGCAGACTGTTATTATGAAACTTTTGCATAATCGCGTTTCTGGATTCTTTTGTGGAAAAATATATAATTATGTCCCTCGGGAGCTGTCGCTGTTCCGCTACCAACGAGTTCTGGCGATAGATTTTCCGAATCTGCCAATCAAAGTTAAGTCCCGGGCTTCCCACCGCATGGCTGAAGGCTTCAACAAAGGTCTGTTTCAAATTCTCTCGCTCCTTTTCGCGGAGTCCTCTGACTCTTATTGCAAATGCCTTCCTATTAAAATTTATCATCACGAGCTGTTCTTCAGTGTCTCTAATTTTTTGTTGTAATATTTGAATATTAGTAGTCAAATTAGAATTAGCCTCCTCCAAGCTTTCCAATTTATTCTCTATTTCAGCAGAGTAATCTGACAGGGCAGACACGGCTGCAAACGTATTCACCTTCATTTGGTCAATTTTAAACTTTAAATCATCATATAGCTCCAATACGAATTCCTTGATTTCTTGTTTAAAATCATTAAGCATTTGAAAGAAAAATTCCTGTGTTAAAAATTCTCCAGTAGAGGGCATAGGAGACAAGGGCTGTGATTCCAGTATAAATTCTTTAGATTCTTTAGGCACATTTGTAGAGAGACGCTTCGATTTTGACCTGGGTGCCATAATAAATAAACAAATAAACAGCGCTTTCGCTCCCCTCTGTTTCCAAAAAAAAAAGAGTTTATTTTGTTAAGGAGCGGTCTGCAGGAAGGTAAAACCAGCTAAGTACATCCCCTATCAGTCACCAACGGAGAGAAATCGCCATTTTGAAGTCCGTTTAAACAAAGAAGTCTCTAAGACAAGTGGTGCTGGTATTTAAGATAGTAATAAAAGCATAAATCTCACAGGAGTGGGACCTGCCCGTATTAATCCTGGCTTGGAACAACTTTGCTTTGTCCTGGGGGGGGGCTCGCCTGTCTAGGGCTGCAAAAAAAGGCAGCTGAGAAGAACTGGCTGGAGATAAAAGCTCCGCTCCCGCTGGATCTAATCTCTGTCCACAGCCACTTGCCCACTTTTTGTAGACACCCAGGAATTCAGACAGTTAGCCCTGGCCAATCAGTAAGAAATGAACTGAAATGACAAAGTCACTACTTTCTTTTTTCAGATACTGAATCATGGGCTTTTGGAAACTGATCTACAGTTTCAGACAAATAAAAAATTAAAATTTCTTTAAGATAAGCACAGCCAAACATGACTTCATGGGTGAACAATAATGAGGAAGTGTTTGGGTACTGTGTTCTTTCCCATCTAGTCTACAACATTTGTGTTGCTTAAAAGAATCTCATCCAAATACTAATCAGCACTACGTAACCTATGTATCTGATCCTACATAACTTTTTCAGCCAGTCCAGGAATCACCTGCCAAAACTAACTAGAGTTAATGTCTGGTATCTGAGTTCTGGAACTGATCAAATTACTACTAAACAACCATGTCCAAAGAATATTTTGGAATTTATTTTGTAAACTTATTATTATTAATATTATGACTAGCTGCTGGAAATAAAAAGAAATAAGAACATACTATAATAACTTGTGAAGTGAGCCAATACATTGCACAATACAATGACTCTGTTTATTACCATCCCCAAATATGTCTGGTGTGTCTTAATCATTATTCATAACAGTTAAACAACCTTTATTACTATATAGAATATATATTTGAGAATATTATGAATCAATAGAAATGCCAATGCAAATTCAGTTAAGGCAATCCTTGCCATCATATTTCTTGATTAATAATACTTTATTAGCTGGCAGCTTAACCTGCCTCCATTTTTCATAAACTGTATGAGACATGCTATATTTGCAATTTTATGTTGACCTTAATTCCTGGTTCATATGTATGTATTTGCATATATGAGAGTTATAACTAAAGTATATAAAGCCTTTCCTGTTTTGCCAAAGAGCTTTATTGTGTCATCTTTGTGGGTGGTCCATCACAAACAACATGTCCATGTTTTGTCTGGAAACAGAAACACCTAGTAGCAAGTGCCCACTGGGAATTGACATAGATAAAATTATGTCCATGGCAATGTAAATCATTGCAGAGGATCTCCTAACATTGCTACTTCCTACTCTTCTTCTAGTTCTTTTTATCTCATGACACTTTGCTTGGCAACTGGCTTTGGAGAGCTTTGAAATTTTGTTTATTTGTACCCCACATTTTATTATTCTTACAAATATACAAAGCAGCAAACATATTCCATATAGTTCCTCCTCCTATTTTCCCCATAACAACAACTCTGTCCCAATGACTGACCCAAGATATCAGGCTTTCATGCATACAGTACATCAGGACTTGAATTCACAAGTGGTGCCTTAACCACTAGATGAAACTAGACCAAAAAAGACTGGTCTTCTTTCACTAGATGAAACTAGACCAAAGAAAACTGAGATACTGAGTCTATTGTAGCTCCACTTTCTGTTATTTTAATTATTAAATTTATATGCCATCTATCTCACTATCCAAAGAGAGTCTTAATTATTATATATTAAGCAGGAGCAAGGCTTATTTCAGTATGTGGTAAACAATCCTCCCTGAAATACATGTGTCTGGGTCTGTGTTTGTTATAAGAAATATTATTCAAATAGCATTCAATTATTCAATATTATTCAATTATGATTCAGAGATACCTGTAGGATTGCTAAAGAATTTCATAAAGAAAGTTTTTACTCAATCACAAAAGTGATTTCAATCACCCTTACCAGTAACCACTCTGTTGGATTAGCCTTTGGAACTCCAAGCCAAAATAAAACCATGTAACTCTAAACTGTTGAGCTCCAGGTGCTTCCTGGAAAACCTCTGCTGGGGAAAATTGTACAATGATGGATCCTAGAATTTATTGTTCTATTATTAAAGCACATTTTAGCATATGTGCCAACCTGGTTTGCATCTGTATATTTGAATTCTTCCTGAGTAGTAAATAAATTCTTGGATTCATCTGAAAGTATCTCCTGTGGTGACTCATAGTTGCCTAAATTAAATAATATTGCATGCCTTAAACTCCTTAGTGAAAGCATGCAGATAGAAGTGATCAGAAATTCTACATAAAGACTCTAACTGACAGACAGTTGGCTACCAAGTCAGGTTCAGGATTTGGTTTTGATGTGTTAGACCTTAAGTATATGTGGCAGACTGTTTTCTCCATTACAGATCACTGTAATGATTAGAGGAAATCCGGCCATCGTCCTTTGTGAGCAGAACAGCAGTTTTTTGGGGAAATGAATTTACCACAGTGGCACCTATTTTGGGAAACTAATGGGAAGAAGGAATAACCATGAGGCATAGGAGGAAGAGTCATAAGCAGGACAACACTCAGATAAAATAAACTTGAGTGAGAGGCATGAATGTCATTTGAGAAAGCATCTCAGCTATGACTCCGCCGAGTTTTCATGAAAATAAAAGGAGGGACATTCAGGAAAGATTCTATTTACCCTATAATAAAAGTAATATTAGCTTTTGTGCTTTTTCCCCCGAGTTTGGTCTACCTTTGAGGGTTGGCATCAATCTTGTACTGCTTGAATTGAGTTTTAATAATGGTATCATGTTTTCCCAAAAATAATACAGGGTCGTATTTTCTTTTGACCCCAAAATAAGCACTTGGCCTTATTTTTGGGGGGGTCTTATTATTTTGGGGGTGCAGGAAGTGGCGAGCATGGTCACCTCATGGCTGCTGCTGTGTGTCAATATTTTTGGGGAGGGCTTATTTTAGTGCATGCACTCAAAAGTCCAATTGGGCTTATTATCTGGGAAGTTCTTGTTTTTTTAGGGAAACAGTGTATTGACAACCAATGTTTATGAACCTTGCCAACTTCAGGATATATGGATTTCAACTCTCCAACTGCTTCGGGGAATTTGGGGAGTTGAATACCTTGAGAAGCAAGTTTACTGGAACCAGCACAGAAATGTATTAAATACAAATAATTACATTCAAAACAGGAATGGAACATTCAACTGTCTCCTGGAAAATTATTTTTTTCTTCCAGAATGTGCCAATTCAGATATATAAATGTAGTTCACACTTGTCCTGAAATAAATGTTATGCAACAGAAGTAGTTTGTAGTTTGTGGTATTCTTCATCTTGGGGAAAGACCTCTATCCTGAAGTAACAGGAGCATATGTATGTTACATATGTAACATGTATGTGAGGGGGAAAATCCTTCTCTATGATTTATCTTAAACTGGAAATCCCTGTTGATTTACTATGAGTAAGTATATCTATGTGTGTGTGACAGTGTGTGTGTGTGTGTGTGTGTATAAATAAACATATACATATTGTATGTACACACACACACACACACACACACACACAAACATCCCTTTGGCACATATATATGAATTTAGCATTATTTTTGCTTTGCTTTTACATTGATATCCATGCAATCACACATTCTCCATGGTTTGTTTTTATGGTACAGTATTTGTATTATCATTCTTCTCCGGAACATTGTTTATTTAATTTAATAATTATTTAACTATTTAAAATGAGTGGGTTAGTCTACGGGAAGAATAGACTGAGGTAAACATTTCTGAGGCATTCTAAATCAGAATTGCCGATTACATTATGCAATTTATTTAAGTGTCTGTCCTCAAAATAGATTTATTATGGATAGATTGGGGTAAACAAAATCATCAATGAATCTGATTTTCACATCCTCCTCCTGCCAGTTTTAAATTGGCTCTATTTTATTTCCTCATCAGATGTGAGACTTATCTCCATCTTGCTATGAATTCTGCCTTAATATAACAGATTTATCTTTCATTTCTATTCAGATACTTGTTTGGGGGGACTTTGCCTTACATGCACTGACAAATGTGCTGAATAGGACAGCTCTAGAGATGAACCGGTTAATTAATTAAATAACTATTTTTGTATGCACTTTTATATCCAAAATCTGGAGACGTGTAAATCCTGACAAATAAATAGATTTATGTTCATCTGTTGCTTTGGAAAGTATGAATAGATTTGCATTAAAAGTATAAATGGAACAAATCCCTCTCCTGTTCATTGGTTTGGTTCAAGTATGCACAGTATAGATTAGAACAAGGGTGGGCAACTAATTTTCCTAAGAGGCCACATGAGAAACTGGAATCTAATTTGATGTCTTCAAACTCCATGACCTCAACTCCTCAAACTGCTCCAAATGAAGGGGGGAAACACTATGCAGGTGCACAAAAGTATTTTGTCACCGCGTCCTCCCATGGCTGCCAGGCAACTGAAACAATGAACAGTAACTCTGAAGGGCCAAACTTGATTCTTCTCTTGCCTTCAGCGCAGTGGTAGGATTCAATTTTTTTTACTACCAGTTCTGTGGGCGTGGCTTTGTGGGTGTGGCATGGCTTTGTGGGCATGTCAGGGAAAGGATACTGCAAAATTCCCATTCCCTTCCCACTCCTGAGGGAAGGTTATTGCAAAATCCCCATTCCCTCCCCACCCTATTAATCTGCTTCCCGGCTCCTGTTCAGGGCAACAGAAGAAAATCAGCTGGGAGGCAGCGGGGGTGGGGACAGCCTATTTGCCGGTTTTCCAAACTAATCAAAATTTCCACTACTGGTTCCCCAGAACCTGTCAGAACTGGCTGAATACCACTTCTGTTCTAGTGGCACACTTACTTAAATTTGATTTCTAATTTCTGATTGACCTCATGTGGCCAAACAGGAACAGCCAAGGGGCTGGATGGTGGGTGAGTGTAAAATGCCCAGGTCTGACTTAGAAACTCTTTATTTTGGTTTGTTCCCATAATGTGTAACTTTAATCTCTTTGATTATGGCTCCACCAGATGAGGTGAGATCTTTCTAAAGTAGTTTTTTCTGGTGAAGGCCCTGTGGTTAGGTTGTGCTATTCCTGGTATCTACGTTATAATCTACTAGGTGTGAAGAAAAGAGCTGCTTGTTCTCCCACATTTTAGTTATACTTTTTAGTATACATTTAAAATCTTGACTGATTTTAATTTCTTCCTAAAAGAGATCTGATGGGTTTTGATGGTTTTATGTCAATTCTTTTCTAAACCAGTGAATGAGTGTGTAAATTAACATTTTATTTTATGGATGCATTCCATTTGCAAACCAACCAAACAGCTTTATTGATGGGCACTATAAATGATATAAATAAATAATCAGCCTTATAATCCTGAATCTAGTCCCACTGGATAGTAGAAATGTGGGAAAGGTTCGTTGCTAAAACTATGGCCAGTAAACCTGGGGTGCAAAAATCCAGACAAGCCTTAGATAGCAGCAAAGTCTCACTTTTTAACCCAGATCTGCTAGCCCCAGTTATTTTTCCCCCTTTCCTTTCAATTGTGTCCAGGGGTGAAATGCTACCTGTTTGGACCGGTTTACTACCCAAACCGGTAGTAAAAAAAATGCTACTGGTTCAGATGAACTGGTATTTCCAATGATCAGCTGTGATGCACAATTAATATTAACCAGAAAGCAGGATTTCCTAAATTTCTAAATCAGGTGGCACAGTGGATTTCCTCCCCCCCACTGTTCTACTTACCTTTGCAAGCACGCTTGGTAGTAGGCTCCTCCCACCCACCCAGACATCATCATGTCTGTTTTTGATGCTCTGCGCATGCACAGGAGGTCTTGGGCATGCATGGATTTGGCTTGTGCAAGTTAAGCTAGCGTGCATGCTCACATTTGCAAACCAGTAGCAAAAGTAAGTAGATTTCATCACTGATGTGTCCAATTCTTAAAGAATCCATGGGGGGGAAACCCTGCAGTTTTCTTTATGAGCTTTTTCAGAAGTGATTTTCCTTTGCCTCCTTCCTAGGGCAGTAGTCCCCAATCCCTGGGCTACAGCACACTACCAGGCTGTAGTCTCTTTGGAACCAGGCTGCATGAACAACTGGTAATCGCACACATGTAACTCAACTTGTGCAAGAAGCAGACTGGCACGCATGTAAGCAGCTCTACTTGCATGAACAGTTGGTTGATGCTTGCACACGCCACCTACCACCCATATGGGTCAGTTCCCCTCTCCCCCCTGCTGTAAAGGTTGAGGACCACTGTCCTACAGGAAAAGAGCCAACTGTCCTATAGGGAAAGAGCCCAAGATCATCCAGTTGGCTTTGTCTCCAAGGCACGACTAGAACTCAATGGACTCCCAGTTTCTATCCTGATGCCTTAATTAGTACATCAAAGGGGCTCTTTAGCCCTGGTTGGAGTAGGAAAAATGGTGAAGGTAGACTCCTCTTGAACACACTGGGTTCTTAGCAAACAACCCTTTCCTCTTTGCAAAGGCAAGGCTATATTTTATAGTTCAGTTGCTCCACAAACCATAGTTTCTGTGTGTTTGGTGAGAGGCAAGCTTTGATGTAGAGCTCTTAATGTGAGACAATGCGAATGACATTTACTAGCAATCTTTTCTCCCCATTAATGAACGGTACTTCAGGGAGTGTAAAGGCAAGAGGCATATAATTTCTGAACTATTTAAATTGCTAATTAGATCTGTACAGGAGGTGTATTCCTAATGCAGATAATTACAACGGCTCCTAAGTGTTTGCTTTACAGTTGCTAATTACTGCAGAAGCCAATTAATTGCTGTTGACTTTTTGTATTCTTTTGCATATCACCAGTTAATATTTACATTCATAATGAAGACAAAATTGGCAAACACTGTGTCATTTTGTAATGAACAATTCCAGTGTCTAAACAATGAGCACATTATCTCATTTGTGCCTGAAGAGTACAGCTGATTAGCATATGTTCTGTGCACATTAAAACAATGTTGCTCTTTCTTCTAAAGAGAGAAGCTGTCAGTTGGGTACAGTCGCTGCAGGTGTGGTATCCCTATGGTGCTAAACAACTCTTGTTCACAATACATTATAATACGTTCCCACACCCAACCTTTACTCAAGTAGGTAATTTCACCAATCCAAAATGGTTATATTTTTCAGAAGCCTTTCTGGATCCTAGTTTATGATGTTCTGAAGCCATGAATATGACTCAAGGCCAAAGGGACCTACTTTCCAATCTTCTTAGTGCTGCTTTAGAGACACAGGAGTCATATTATCCCCCCCCCCCCCAAGAGCTCTTTCACATCATTTAAAAAGTTCACTTCTGATGGGCAGAGTCAACCAAGGGTGGCTTCTTGTTTTTTTATAGAGTCAAAAATCCATTGGGACGCCCACAAAATTAACCTCTGTTTTCATGTTGTTCATGGAACTGCATTCCCTATGATGCTAAATGAAATTCACTGAGGATAATGACACTTGCTTTTGAGAAAACTTACATGAGAGTGGATTGCACTCAACAATCTATCGGAACTCTCTGTTAATTTAGACTAAAGACTTTCTTTTTATGGAATGCTGCCAGAAGGGGTTCATTTATTGTGTGGATGCTTCTCATTCTGCATGTGTTTTGTGTTTCAGTTCATACATTAAAAGTTGCCAAAACTGGTTAGAGATAATAAGAACAAAGATGATGTCATGCTTTCCTGGAAAATTTCTTCTCCTTGACTAGACCACACATGCATCTTTCCTGTGTCAGTTCAATGATGCAGAAAAACTGTGACAAATCAACTCCCTGTGTAACTACAGAAACTAAATGGGCAACATCCACTGACAATTACTGGGTTGTTTATGTGCATTGCTCTTTGATTTCCCTGCCCCTTTTCTTCTGAAGTGCCAGCCATTCTTGTTTTGTTTTGTTTTTTACATTTAGACTGCAATTTTTTTTAGGCAGGTCCAATTTCACTATATTCCAGAGCTGGAGGTATCATCATGGTGGTCCATGCTGAATTATCGTGGATCAGTTTGGTGGAAGGACTCCTGGGATTCTGTGGTGTAGAAACCCAAGTGTTACCCTTAACGTAAAAGCTTTAAAATGCAACTTTGTCATTTTGATACTGAACTATGGGGCAGGGTATTATACCTCTAATGTCTATGGAAATCTCAACCATCCAGTTCAGGGTTGTCACAAAAGTACTTTTTCAAAAGACAATGGGCCTTTCTGATTTTTTTTTTTTTTTTTGAAGACGTTTCGCTTCTCATCCAAGAAGCTTTTTCAGCTCTGACTGGATGGTGGGGAATAGAAGGATTTATACTCTTTACAGACAGTTGGTTATTTGCATTCTTTTAGCCAATTGTTAAGGCCACCTGAAAGTTTATCTGTGTCCTCAGGGTTACCCAAGTGGTGTAAATGGTCGTGGAGCCTTCTTGGAACTGTTGAAAGGACTGTGTTGTAGGTTGGAGATAGATGATGTCGTATCCCTTCTCCTCTGTTGAGAGAGGGCTGTTCCATTTTGACATAGATGGCCTCTTTCAAACCAGTGGTCCTCTCTCTTGGTCCATTGGAATAACAGTAAGTCACAAGTGCCTTTTAATTTAATTAAATTAAATTAAATAATTTATAGGTTATAAGTGAAACATTATATGTAGAATAGGAGACAAAGCATTGGAAAAGACCACAAAATATCAAGATCTGAAATATAAATTTGAAATATTATGTCATAAATTGCCAGTCCCAGTGGTTATCAGCACACACTGGGTGTCATACCAAAACATTGTGGATGGCATTTAACAAACCTGTGCATTGACAAGATTTACATCTGTCAATTACAAAAGACCACACTGCTTGGATTTGCACCAGTGGTGGGTTGCAAGCGGTACGCCCCGGTACTGGCATACCAGAGCCAGCCTGGAGCACCGAATACCATTCTGGTACAGTGCTCCGGAGGGCCCACCCGCCCATGCTCCTTACTGGTGTTTAAAGGCTTCTGCGCTTCCACGCAGATGAATGGCACATACAGTGCCTGCGCAACACTCTGTGGAGCAGCTGGAGCGTCGCAGAGGCACTAGAACACATGTGCACGTTGTGTACATCCACGAGGATGCTACCAGCCCCGTTCCATCCCTACTGGTTGGAACAGGATTTGCAACCCACCACTGATTTGCACACCTTTAACACCATCAAACAACGACATCTGCCTATCCTAGGCCCTTATGAAGGTTCAATAAGTGGATAAAAATATCAGTCTAAACATCTATCTGTGTGACCAACCTTAATAAATTTATATAATAATAAGTTTATAAAGTAATGAAGCAAACTTCATAACTTTGAAGTATGTTTCTGTCCCTTTTGCTCTAGCATATAGGCAATGAAGAGAGCACATAGGAAATGATGGAAGAAGAAAAGATTGTTGGCAGACAATTCAGTAGATGGGAGAATGGAGACTATAAAGACAGAAAACCAAGGCTCCAGCAGTCTCCACCAGCATTTAAAACTATCCACCTACTGCTCCTGTATATTTTTCAAGGCTGGCACTATATGCTCAGAATGGCCTTATTACAAATGGTGAAATTTCAGTTAGCATTTCTGGAGCAGGCTCAAATGTCCTCACCATATCAGCTATTACTGATCAGACAGTCTCTAAGCTACATATAGTTCAAGCTATCTTCATGATTATAATATGCTAAGAAAAAATGGAAATCAATAATTGCAATTGATAATTTTACAGCTTAATATACAGATAGTCCTTGACATACGACCACAACTGAGCTCAAAATTTCTGTTGTTAAGTGAAACATTTGTTAAAGAGTGCAGAGAAGAGCAACTAAATTGATTAGGAGAGTGGAGATTAAAACATATAAAGAATGGTTGCTGGAATTGGGTATGTTTAATGAAAAGAAGGACTAGGGGTGGCATGACAGCAGTGTTCCAATATCTCAGAGGTTGCCACAAAGAAGAGGGGGTCAAGCTATTCTCCAAAGCACCTGAGGGCAGGACAAGAAGCAATGGGTGGAAACTGATCAAGGAGAGAAGCAATATAGAACTTGGGATAAATTTCCTGACAATTAGAATAATTAACCAGGGGAACAAATTGCCTCCAGAAGTTGTGAATGCTCCAACACCGGATGTTTTTAAAAAGAGATTGGACAACCATGTGTCTGAAATGATACAGGGTGTTTTGCCTATATCATTATGCCTGAGCAGAGGGTTGGGCTAGAAGACCTCTAAGGTCCCTTCCAACTCTGTTATTCTGTTCTATTCTAAGTGAGTTTTGCTCCATTTTGGAACAGTTTTTGCCACAGTAGTTAAGTGAATCACTGAAGTTGTTAAGTTAGTAACCAAGTTATTAAGTGAATCTGACTTTCCTACTGACTTTGCTTGTCAGAAGATTGCAAAAAGTGATCATGTGACCACAAGACACAGCAACCATCATACATATGAACCGGTTACCAAAGATCATGGTCATAAATCACTTAATTCAGTTCCCTTGTAATTTTATACTGTCACTAAATGAACTGTTGCAACTCAAGGACCACCTATATTCCCAGTTCCCAGTTTAGCAACAACTAAAGCATTTAGACCTAAGATTAAACAAAGCCTTTTAAACCCGTTCTCAATTGCCCATTTAACTAAACCATCAGGTCAATGGTTTTTCACTCCTTCAGATTATGTATCTTTGCCTCATAATGTGAAGATATAGCTATGTAATCAAATTAATATATGTGTAAGTGTTGCTGGCTTTATCCCCAGTCTAGTGAGCCATCCGACATTTCATCTGTGATATGTTCTCACCCAAAATGTGTTTTTGTTTGGAATTTCAATTGATAGATGAATTGATGTGGCATAAAACCCCTACAAAATTGCTCAAACTTAGGAGAAGAAGATTTGCAGTAACCAGCTGGCTAGAATTTTGTTGGCAGAGTTTGTCCATTGCAAGTAAACAGAGCCAAGATTTAGTCTTCTGTTAGGTCATCTGTCTCATCCCAACCGAGCATACGCTGACTATTTATAGCCTTAAAGAAATTATTATTCCTCAGCACATCTGAAAACATGTCACTGCTGGAGTATATGTGCCACTCATGAAGGAAAACTCAAATGCCATTTCTTTCTGACATCAGGTGGAGGGGGGGGGAAATGGTTGGGAAAACATTTTTGGTTTTACTTTTCCACAAGAAAATAAACTTAAATTGCATGGCTTCCTATTCTGCATTCCTAAAAGCAGACTGTTAAAGAAACATGCCATTCAACGTTCATCAATGGAGAATGAAGTCATTTAAAAAAAAAATTTCTGTAGTAATGGATGTATGCCTAAATGGACTGTGTGGTATACCAGGTGATTCTGTAATTCTAATGTTTCAGGATTATGTATTGAACTAAAGTCACCTGCCCATAAAACAGTCTTCTTGTTTTCACCACAAACCAGAAGAATTGCACTCGTCCTGATGTTTTGGAAGATGAGCTACTTTGGCAACTTCAGTATCTCTCGTGTATCCTTATTGAAATGAAACATCAGTGTCAATCAAACCCAGCACATAATCCAACATGTTATTAAGCAGTGCATATTCGTTTATTGGACAACGTGTCAATTAATTTGGAACCGGGTAACAGAAGAAAATTACAAGAAGACTTGTGCCAAATTTTACAGTATAAGAGATACTTCAAGAAAGCAGAGTAAAAAAGGAGACATAAATCAAAGATACATGTAAAACGATGGGCTGAATGAGATAAGCTGCTAAATTAAACCCAGTTATATGGTTTAATTTTTAACAATTTAAATAATAACTGTTGGAAAAGCAACAGATTTGGAACTATAGCATATGGACAAGTAATATATCTTTTTAAAAACCCTGATTTATAATTGTCCCTTCTTTACAGGTGCTATTAATTCCCATAAAGGAAAAAACCATAGTCATAATGAAAGTTTCTAAATTTTCATTTTGAAATGGTGAGAAGAGACCAACCTTCTTTATGTTTTGCCAGAACTAATTTAACCAGGATATCTTTTTTCCCCTGGTTCATCTACTGTATATGATGATCTATCTATCTATCTATCTATCTATCTATCTATCTATCTATCTATCTATCTATCTATCTATCTATCATCTATCTATCTATCTATCTATCTATCATCTATCTATCTATCTATCTATCTATCTATCTATCTATCTATCTATCTATCTATCTATCTATCTATCTATCCATAAAAATGGCTCTGTGTGTGTATGTTCCCGCATAACTCTAGAACGCCTTGAGCAATTTCAACAAAATTTGGTATACAGATTACTTACTCTCTGGAAACAAATGCTGTGGGGTAAGACGCCCCTAACACCCCTCAGGCTGTGTATGTTCTGTTACAATACAGCCTGTTGTGCCTTAAAATGGCTTCTACTGTTCTAACTTACAGTGGTTTCTATTGTACAGTGCTGTAGAGTTGCATGGTGACGGCTTCACACTACTCCACCCAGGAGCTTCCTCTGGTAAGGTGGAAAATCCAACATTAGAAATTGTGACAATATTCATGGAAGGAAGGTTGGGATAAATAAATACCCTGGCAGTGCTGGGTTATCAGCTACCGATAGTTGTATCTAAAAGAAGATAACATTTGGGTTGAACAGCAAAACATATTCAAGAAAGAAACCAAGCTCAGAGAACACAAGTACCCCACAATCATCTCTAGTTTGGCCCAAAATAGGTAGCTTAAGCAACAACGTGCAAAAATAAGACTGAGATCAAGCTACATGTTTAGTCATGTATTGGAGATTGCAGAAACTGAAATTATATGATCATAGTATAAGCAACTGGTTTTGTACAATCTCTAATAGCCATTAATCTAGGCAGTAGAAGACATTTTTCATATTTAACGTTGCATTATAAATGCATTTTTCTAGACAATCAAATCATTCCAAAGTGTTTTGGACTTCAATTGCTATTAATTTTAGTTAGCTTGACTAATGGTAACAGATTGTGGAAGATCTAATCCAAAATATTTGGAGAACACCAGGTTTTTCCTAAATAACTCTCCTAGAACTCATGAAATCAGCCAATAAGATGACTTTGGTTTAATTGAATATGTTATCCAAGATCTTTTGAAGGGAAAGCTTGTTTAAAGAGCATAATATTTTTGCCATTAATTTATATATTTATAGAAACTTGGAAGTCCAGTGCAGATACCTTTAGCTTTGAAAGAGGAAAATTCTTTCAAATGAATTGATAGAGAAAATCAGAAGAATGAACTTTCTCTAGAATTCTTGGGGTGCTTCAGGAAATGTATTATTAAAATCACTCATGTAGTTAAGAATCACTTTGATTTTGACTCCTATATTAGAGAGATTAACTTGGATACAGCTTTTTTTAATTAAACTTGTAAAATTTAAAGATATGAAGACAGGAAATGATTAATACCAATTTGCTAAAGGACCTTGCCTTCCTTGCTTAAAGAAGACAATAATTAAAGAGGAACATCCTTGACTCAACAGCCTTGAGAATTAGAGGACAATCTCATATATACACTTTTTCATCAAAATGATTGAGAAGGTGGTAGAGGTAGACCTCTAAGTACATCTGAATAATACTTATTAGCTCGATTAATTTATATCAGGCTTACAACAGTTTCATAAAGCTGATTTTATCAAGTTGCTAGATGACCCATATCAAGGTTGGATAATAGTTCCTATAAAATAGCTTTCAATATCATCAAGGATTCTTAAGTCTCTCACAAATTTGGGCCTTGAAGGCTGCTATATTATAGGAGTGCTATTTTTTCCTGTCAACTAGAGAAAATGAAGATTTCTGTACCATAACTGGCCAATTGCATCCTGCTGGATTCTGTTCATTTCCACATGTTTTCACATTTGTATTAAGTCACTGATGATGTCACTCAAAAACATTGACTATGTTCCAGTTTACTGATCTGTACAAAATAATTTTTTAAAAAAGTGGTAAATATTCTTGAATCAGGCTGGTTCTGATAATATTTGGAAGAAGTGAATAAACATGGAGTAAATCTAGCAAGGTAGATGTGCTTTTGTGGTTTGGGATATTCTGATGATACTGTCCTTCAAAACTCCCATTTGTAAGTATTTTCACAGATGGGGTGAAAGAAGGGAATGAGTTTTCAGGGGCAGATTTAGACATATTGAGGCCCTATGATAAGCTGTAGAGTCTATGTTCAGCAAGTATTCACTAAAATCAAGGCTGTGTAACAACTGAACATTGCAAGAACACCAGCAAGATAAACAACAACCTGGACATGAGGTGAAGAAGCACCTTCTTGGTGGGCAAGTCCTTGTTTGAGCAGAAAATATGAATGCAGGTAGAATCAAAGCATGTCTTCATCAAGCCATACTAAGGGACATAATTTACAGAGGCTTTTTTATATGTAAGCATAACAACATTGTGACAAATGTTATTATTAAACAAATAAAATTTTGAGAGCCTCTTTCAGACTACTGTAGCTTGCTTAGTTTATCCCTCGATTTGTCTTTATTGATTTTGGTTCTTAGATTTTGAGACTGCCCAACTCTAAAAAGACTTTGAATGCTTGCAGAGTTATAAGTATATATAATATAAAATGAGAAAAACATGAACACTTAAGACCCACACTGATAACTGTCAAAAAAATTGTCAGGAGCTTTGAAGAGTCTTTAACCCCAGGACTGGCAGTAAATTATATTTATTGACGAAGTCACAGCCTTTCCTAACTCAACTTGATCTGGCAAGAATTATGATGCAATCACATCATATTCAGACTATAGAATATGCTTCTCATACAGGTACCTTTGGAGAACACCTGCAAGTTTTATTGTGTAAGTTGCTAAATAGAACACAAAATGAGGAACACATCAATGAAATAAAATCTTCACAATATGATAATTATTTTCCAGAATAAAGTCTGTTAGCTTCTCTTCTTTTCTACTATTATATACTTTATTCATTAAATATGAAACTCGGTCAACTGGACATTCAAAAATGCATCACAAATACCTCTGACTGGTGCTAATGGTTGATATGGGTTGCTGCAAGCATCCTAGGTATCAACCAAGTATCTTCTTAAAATATACGATGATCCTAGTAGCACAGTTTTTTGCAGTTCTACTGATGTTATTGCAGGAAGCTACAATTTCTTTATGCGTTTTGCAAAATTCTTGGACATGATACCAAGTGCCATGATGACAATGGGTATCACTATTACATGTTTCATCCATAGCCATGTAGTTTCAACGGCCAGGTAGTAATAATTTGTGATATTTTCCAGTTCTTTTTATTCAAATCTGGCATCTCCTGGTACAGCGATATCAATAAACTGTATGCTTCGGGCCTCAACAATCATGATCTCTGGCATATTGTGTTCCAAATAATGATCCATTTGTTGTATTATTATTATTATTATTATTATTATTATTATTATTATTATTATTATTATTATTATACAATTGTATCACAGCGGCCAGTTGTTTCACCGGATTTGGCATTGGTTACTAGTCGGGCCCCACCCAGGGGCCTAGGACGTCGTAACGTATTTTCTTAATATGCGTGCAGATCCAAGCAGTGCGGCTTTTTGCATTTGACTGATGGTGATTTTGTCAATTTTTAACTGTTTGAAATGTAATTCCAGTGCTTTTGGAATAGCACCCAGTGTGCCAATTACCACTGGAATTACCACTGCTGGTTTGTGCCATAGTCGTTGAATTTCGATTTTTAAGTCCTGGTATCTTGCGATTTTTTCATGTTCCTTCTCGGCGACCCTGCTATCACCCGGTATTGCGATGTCTATGATTGTGACCTTATTTTTCTCAACCAGTGTGATGTCTGGTGTATTATGCGCCAGTATTTTGTCGGTTTGTATACGGAAATCCCACAAGATCTTGACCATCTGATTTTCTGTGACTTTTTCAGGCTGATGTTCCCACCAGTTTGTTGCTGTTTTAATATTATAATTTTTGCACAAATTCCAATGGATCATTTGTGCTACTGAATTGTGCCGCAATTTATAGTCAGTCTGCGCGATTTTTTTACAGCAGCTGAGTATGTGATCAACAGTTTCATCAGCTTCTTTGCAAAGTCTGCCTTTGGCATCATCAGAGGATTTTTCGATTTTGGCCTTAATGGCATTTGTGCGGATAGCTTGTTCTTGCGCAGCCAGGATTAGTGACTCTGTTTCTTTCTTTAATGTACCTGTTGTTAACCATAACCAAGTTTGTTCACTGTCCACTTTATCTTTTATTTTTTTCAGAAATTGGCCATGCAGTGCTTTGTTCTGCCAACTCTCCATTCTTGATTTTATCACATCTTTTCTGTATTCTTGTTTCGTCTGTTGGGCCTTCAGTAGATTTTTGTTCTTTACTTCGATTAATAGATGTTCTTGACTTTCTTTTAAATAATCAGCCAGTGCATGTTTTTCTTCTTCAACTGTTTGCTTCACTTGTAATAATCCTCTGCCACCTGATTTTCGGGGCAGGTACAGTCTATCAGTATCACCACGTGGATGTAAACTGTAGTGCATTGTCATTAGTTTCCTGGTTTTTCGGTCCAAAAGGTCCAAATCAGCTTGTGTCCAGTTAACTATACCAGCTGTGTATCTTATAACTGGTATTGCCCAGGTATTTATGGCCTTGATTGTATTTCCACCATTCAATTTAGATTTCAAAATTTTCCTAACTCTGTTGGTGTACTCTCGCCTGACAATAGTTTTTACTTCTCCATGCTTGATGTTATCCAACTGCAGAATGCCTAAGTATTTGTAGGCTTCATTTTCTTTGCATTTAATTAATTGGCCATTGGGCATTTCAATTCCCTCACATGCAGTGATTTTGCCCCTTTTTATGGATACAGTGGCGCATTTTTCCATGCCAAACTGCATTGAAATATCGGTGCTGAATACTCGGACTGTGTTTGTCAATGATTGGATTTCTATTTCTGACTTTCCATAGAGTTTCAAATCATCCATATATAGTAAATGTGAAATTTTTTCAGCTTCTTTGGCTGTTTGGTAGCCTAATTTCATTTTTTTTAAGATTATTGATAGTGGGATCATTGCGATGATGAAGAGAAGAGGTGAAAGTGAATCACCCTGGAAAATTCCTCGCTTGATATTAACTATTCCGTAGATCTCATTCCCTACTGCTAACTCAGTTCTCCATTGTTTCATCGCCTTTTCAGTAAAGGATGTAATATTTTTGCTAATGCCAGTTGTTTCTAAGCATTTTATGATCCAACTATGTGGCAGTGAGTCAAATGCCTTTTTGTAATCAATCCAGACCATATTCAAGTTCGTTTTTCTGTTCTTACAATTTTATAATATCATTTTATCAATTAGAAGCTGATCTTTTGTGCCCCTGCTCCTTCTTTTGTTGCCTTTTTGCTCTACTGGCAAGATGTTGTTTGTTTCCAAATAATCCATCATGTTATCTGCAATAATGCCTGTGAGTAATTTGAAGGTTGTTGGCAAGCATGTTATTGGTCTGTAGTTTTCAGGTGTTGTTCCTTTAGTTGCATCTTTCTGAATCAAGTATGTTTTTCCAGTTGTCAACCATTCATCAATTTGGCCCTTTTGTAAAATTTCATTCAGTTGCCTGGCCAATATTGCATGTAAACTGGTCAGATATTTGAGCCAGAAACCATGTAATTGGTCCTTTCCAGGTGATGTCCAATTCTTTACCTTTTTAACTCGATTTTTGACCATCTCAGTTGTTATTTCTAATACTTGCATTTGCTTGTTGCCAATGCTTTTCTCAAAGTCATGTATCCACTTTGCTTCCTTGTTGTAGTCCTTTGCATTTTCCCACAATTCTTTCCAGAATTCAACTGTGGCCTGTTTTTCTGGTTTTTCACTTTTGGTGTCACCATTTACATTAAGACTTTGATAAAAACGCCGTTGGTCTGATCGAAATTGCTGATTTTGTTTATATTGGATGATTCGTGGATGATTGGATGATTTATTATTATTATTATTATTATTATTATTATTATTATTATTATTATTATTATACAATTGTATCACAGCGGCCAGTTGTTTCGCTGGATTTGGCATTGGTTACTAGTCAGGCCCCACCCAGGGGCCTAGGACGTTGTAACGTATTTTCGTAATATGCGTGCAGATCCAAGCAGTGCGGCTTTTTGCATTTGACTGATGGTGATTTTGTCAATTTTTAACTGTTTTAAATGTAATTCCAGCTTTTGGTATAGCACCCAGTGTGCCAATTACCACTGGAATTATTACTGCTGGTTTGTGCCATAATCGTTGAATTTCGATTTTTAAGTCCTGGTATCTTGCGATTTTTTCATGTTCCTTCTCGGCGACCCTGCTATCACCTGGTATTGCGATGTCTATGATTGTGACCTTATTTTTCTCAACCAGTGTGATGTCTGGTGTATTATGCGCCAGTATTTTGTCGGTTTGTATACGGAAATCCCACAAGATCTTGACCATCTGATTTTCGGTGACTTTTTCGGGCTGATATTCCCACCAGTTTGTTGCTGTTTTAATATTATAATTTTTGCACAAATTCCAATGGATCGTTTGCGCTACTGAATTGTGCTGCAATTTATAATCAGTCTGCGCAATTTTTTTACAGCAGCTGAGGATGTGATCAACAGTTTCATCAGCTTCTTTGCAAAGTCTGCCTTTGGCATCATCAGAGGATTTTTCAATTTTGGCCTTAATGGCATTTGTGCGGATAGCTTGTTCTTGCGCAGCCAGGATTAGTGACTCTGTTTCTTTCTTTAATGTACCTGTTGTTAACCATAACCAAGTTTGTTCACTGTCCACTTTATCTTTTATTTTTTCCAGAAATTGGCCATGCAGTGCTTTGTTCTGCCAACTCTCCATTCTTGATTTTATCACATCTTTTCTGTATTCTTGTTTCGTCTGTTGGGCCTTCAGTAGATTTTTGTTCTTTACTTCGATTAATAGATGTTCTTGACTTTCTTTTAAATAATCAGCTAGTGCATGTTTTTCTTCTTCAACTGCTTGCTTCACTTGTAATAATCCTCTGCCACCTGATTTTCGGGGCAGATATAGTCTATCAGTATCACCACGTGGATGTAAACTGTAGTGCATTGTCATTAATTTCCTGGTTTTTCGGTCCAAAAGGTCCAAATCAGCTTGTGTCCAGTTAACTATACCAGCTGTGTATCTTATAACTGGTATTGCCCATGTATTTATGGCCTTGATTGTATTTCCACCATTCAATTTAGATTTCAAAATTTTCCTAACTCTGTTGGTGTACTCTCGCCTGACAATAGTTTTTACTTCTCCATGCTTGATGTTATCCAACTGCAGAATGCCTAAGTATTTGTAGGCTTCATTTTCTTTGCATTTAATTAACTGGTCATTGGGCATTTAAATTCCCTCACATGCAGTGATTTTGCCCCTTTTTATGGATACAGTGGCGCATTTTTCCATGCCAAACTGCATTGAAATATCGGTGCTGAATACTCGGACTGTGTTTGTCAATGATTGGATTTCTATTTCTGACTTTACATAGAGTTTCAAATCATCCATATATAGTAAATGCGAAATTTTTTCAGCTTCTTTGGCTGTTTGGTAGCCTAATTTCATTTTTTTTAAGATTATTGATAGTGGGATCATTGCGATGATGAAGAGAAGAGGTGAAAGTGAATCACCTTGGAAAATTCCTCTCTTGATATTAACCATTCCGTAGATCTCATTCCCTACTGCGAACTCAGTTCTCCATTGTTTCATCACCTTTTCAGTAAAGGATGTAATATTTTTGCTAATGCCAGTTGTTTCTAAGCATTTTATGATCCAACTATGTGGCAGTGAGTCAAATGCCTTTTTGTAATCAATCCAGACCATATTCAAGTTCGTTTTTCTGTTCTTACAATTTTCTAATATCATTTTATCAATTAGAAGCTGATCTTTTGTGCCCCTGCTCCTTCTTTTGTTGCCTTTTTGCTCTACTGGCAAGATGTTGTTTGTTTCCAAATAATCCATCATGTTATCTGCAATAATGCCTGTGAGTAATTTGAGGGTTGTTGGCAAGCATGTTATTGGTCTGTAGTTTTCAGGTGTTGTTCCTTTAGTTGCATCTTTCTGAATCAAGTATGTTTTTCCAGTTGTCAGCCATTCATCAATTTGGCCCTTTTGTAAAATTTCATTCAGTTGCCTGGCCAATATTGCATGTAAACTGGTCAGATATTTGAGCCAGAAACCATGTAATTGGTCCTTTCCAGGTGATGTCCAATTCTTTACCTTTTTAACTCGATTTTTGACCATCTCAGTTGTTATTTCTAATACTTGCATTTGTTTGTTGCCAATGCTTTTCTCAAAGTCATGTATCTACTTTGCTTCCTTGTTGTAGTCCTTCGCATTTTCCCACAATTCTTTCCAGAATTCAACTGTGGCCTGTTTTTCTGGTTTTTCACTTTTGGTGTCACCATTCACATTAAGACTTTGATAAAAACGCCGTTGGTCTGATCGAAATTGCTGTTGCTGTTATCTGCTGTTTTACAATCTCTACAGATTCATTGATGTTTCTTGTATCTAATCTATATCTTCTGATTAGCCGATCTATGATTTTGTTGTTTTTAAGCCGTTGCTCATGCATGTTCTTTAAGTTACTAGCATCTGCCCTTAATTTTTTGATTTTTTGTTCTAAATGGATTTTCCACTTTGGCTTTGATGCTTTTTCTGTTGTGTGACTAGGTACTTTAATTTTAATGCCTAGTTCATTAGTGACTATTACAGCTGCACTGTACATTAACTGGTTCGTTTCTAAGATGGATCCCGGTTCAATTGTTGAAAACACTGCATTAACCATTTTCATGATAGGGGCCAAAATTTTCTTAGGCACAGTTTTTAGTGATGGTAAACGTTGCCTTTCCTCATTAAGCAGAAAATGCTCCATGATCTTATCCTTCCATTCTTTTTGTTTTTGAGTTAGTTCATCAGTTGGTTCAGTGATAACTGGTTCTAGTGGTGGTGATGTTATTTCCTCCCCGAGAGCTTCTTCTGGGAGTTCTACTATAATGTCTTTAGTTGTGTCTTGAATATCAGTTATTTCCGCTTGTGATATTGTTTTTTGGGTTTTGCAATTTTCCTGAATTTCCTCATGTTCAACTTCACTAAACACTTTATTCCGTATAATAAATTGCCTTTGATCTGCTAGTCGTTGTTCACTAACATTTGAATCTGGATATTGTTGTTTCCATAATTCATACATTCGCTTTAAATAGTCTCTTTTTTCTGGCTCTGAGTTGTAGTAACAGGCCATTATGGCACGATTTTCATCTGCACTATATTTTTGTCGTTTTGTTGGCTGGTCCACTTGTAGCCCACTTGTAGCCCACTTGTAGCCCACTTGTCGACGGATGTCCAGGGACCCCAACATCCGCCACAGCCCTTGTTAACCCGCGTGACGACCGATGCAGTATGGAATTCTTATTTGTTTTTTTCACCATATTGTATGGGTTGGCGGGTTTTTTTTACGGGACCAGATGCCAACCTGACCCCAACCCTCCTCCTTTCTCATCCGGGCTTGGGACCGGCAACGGCGGAGTTTGGGACCAGCAACGGTGGAGTTTGGGACCGGCAATGGCGGAGTTTGGGACCGGCAATGGCGGAGTTGTTGTTGTTGTTGTTGTTGTTGTTATTATTATTATTATTATTATTATTATTATTATTATTATTATGTTAATCTTTGGTGAGATTCACAGCTTTTGGGGCTGGTTGGTAGCTCAACAGCTCGAGTCCTAAACAAGGACCTAGGAACTGTTAAGGTAACATTGGAGAATATAAGCTGTTCCAAATAGGGAGTAGAATCAGAATGTTCAAGTCTGATAAATTAAAAATTTCCAAATAGCGAGGTAGCCCTTTAGGTATTGCTCCAAGGGCTCCAATTACAATCGGGACAACAAACGATTTCTTTTTCCACAGTCGCTCAACTTCAATTTGAAAGTCCCGGTACTTTGTGATTTTTTCTTCAATTTGTCTTCAATTCATTAATCACCAGGTATTGCAATGTCAATGAACCATACTTTTTTCTTTCCAACTATTGTTATGTCAGGTGTGTTGTGGGCCAACTGCCTGCCAGTCTGAATTCTGAAGTCCCACAAGATCTTGACTTTCTCATTCTCTAAAACCTTCTGAACCTGATGCTCCCAGTGGTTTTCGATGTACTCAAATCCAAACTTTTGGCACAATTTCCAGTGAATGATCTTAGCAACGCAGTCATGGCTTTGTAGGTAGTTTGTGAAATTTTGCTGCACCCACTGATTAAGTGGTCGACTGTCTCGGCTTTCTCATTACAAAGGCAACATTAGCTGTTGGTGGTAACATGTTGAATTTTTGCCTTCATGCAGTTTGTGGTTAAGGTTGCCAAAATAAAGCCTTCTGTTTCTTTTTTCAGTGCTCCTGATCTTAACCAGTTCCAAGTTAGCTTTTGGTCAGCTTTGCCTTCAATACGTTTCAAGTATTGGCTATGCATAGCTTTGTTTTTCCAATTTTCACCTCACTTCTCAATTACTTCTTTCTTATATTCAGCTTTTGACTTAATTGTCTTTAAAAGGTCTCCTTTATTTATTTCCTTAATCATTTGTTCTTCACTTTTCTGGATGTAATCATTCAAGCTGTGTTTTTCTTCTTCCACAGTCTGTTTTACTTGTAGGAGTCCTCGACCACCCTCTGCTTTTGGTAGATATAATCGGTCAACATCACTTTTAGGGTGCAAAGCATGATTCATTGTCATAAGTTTCCTTTTTTTATTGTTATTATTATTCACACAGTCAGCCAAATGTTGAGACTGGGTCTGGCATTTTTGTCTATCGAGTCCTTATGAAGGACCTGCGATAGGCAAATCTGGATTTTTGATGGTGTTAAAGACATCATTACAGGATGGAAGCAGTTCCAAGTAAAGCGGCCTTCTGCAATTGACTTGTCAATATGATGTCGATGCCTATAGTATTTTATTGGTGGTGGTGGTGGTGGTGGTGGTGGTGGTCACACAACCAGATGTTTAGACTGGATTTAGCTTTATCAATCTATTGAGTCATTGTTCTTTGATGGTGTTAAAGGAATTCTCACCGAATGAAAGTTGTTCCAAGTAAAGCTACTTTTTTTGCAATTGACTGATTTTGTTAATGATGATTTTGATGATTAATAGCAATGTTTTTTTTAAAAAAGTGTTATTTGAAATTGTTTTAATGATTTGTGATGCAATTATAGTTCTTTACTGCCTTTAAAATTAAATTGACAATTTAACTGCTTTTCCTTGTCTTACTTTAATGTACTTTTTTTTTCATTTAATGACCTTGTAACCCCTTGCATCGGGGTGGAGTCGGGCCGATTGAATGGAGCCGAGCACTTAAGGACAGGATGTCCTTCTTGATGTCCACACAGTGTCTGCTTGCTTATTCTTTTCTATTCAAACATGACCCTGTTTTATTTTCAGTTTTATCATATTTTTGGATAGAGAGATCTTATCTGAAGTTCCACCTCAAATATCTCAAGAAGGCGGTGATTTAGAGAAACACAGACCCAAGCCTAGTTAAAAAAAAAGGGGGGGGGTCTTAATCCTTCTCTAACTTTCTTTGCTTGACTTGAAGAACCACCATAGCAGGCTAGTTCCTGCGCTATGATGCAAAGTGGGATTATGTTTGCAGGAGGAGAAAATCTTTCTGACACAATTTGCACTTGCTGGAGCCTGATGTGATGTGGGACTGCATGCTGCAAACTGGCTCAGTGCAAAAGGCCCAGAGTTTTGTTTCCAAGGGAGGCGTTCTCTGTAAGGTGCTTCTTTATGGGACTCAAAGAGGCCTTTCTGACTTCTGATGATTTATTCTGTGTGTGCACCGACTTTCTGCATCAGCAGTGGCCCAAGCTGTACTTCTATTGATTACTGTCCTCTAAGTCTCAAGAGAACCACTTGTCAACTTGTACGGACTATGATGTTTACCGCTACAATAGGGGGAGGGAGGGAGAAACAGAGGCTTAGCTGCAACAAAACATTTTCCAATGATTTAAGGCCTTAGTATTCTAACAACTCTCCGTTATAATGAGGTGTGAGGCTTTCCCCTTGGAGTTTTCTGGATTTGCCCTTGAATTATTTATATCCGGAACAGATACCTCATTAAAGCCATTTCTAAGTCTGCCAGGATAGTTAGAGGTGAGGATCGTGTTCACTCCAGTTCACAAAGTACCCTGCATGGAATGTGTCACCATTTTTGATTGAGGCTCAATTCAGCTGGTAAAATGGAAAGGCTTTGGACATCAACCAAACAGAGACAGGCGCAGATGGTGCTCATTTATTCCGAAAAATAAGAATAGTTCCACCAAAGCTGAGCCATAGTGTTTTCCTCAAAGGCTGGAATTCATAAACATATAGATAGATAGACAGATAAAGGAAGATAAAGATAAAAAGAAAGGAAGCCAAAGGGCCTCAAACAAACAAGGCTCCCTCCTGTTTTCAGAATATATTTTTATGTGCACGAATAAGTGATATTTCTTCCAGTTTTTCCTCACTCGCACCCCCTCCCCTCCTCTACTTTTTATCCTCCCTTTTCTCTTCCTCTTTAACAAAAAGAAACATTATGTGTTTGAACAGATAACAAGAGGTGCCATTAGGATACAGAAAATTGAAAACCGAGACTGCCATAAAATTGCAGACCCTCGGGAATTAGTAATGGTTTCTTCATGTTTTCGTAGAAGACTTCCTTTTTATTCACCTAGCAAACACTGTTCACAAACAACGGAGAAGAACAAAAGCCGTGATTTATATTTCTGGACAGGTATACACGCACCCCTGACCTCCTGCTGCCTTCTTCGCCCTCCGCACCAGAAGCAATTTATGGAGACCGGTCTAAATAAACATTAAGGAGTCAAAGCCACAAACTGACAGCGAGGAAAATCAATGGCTCCAGAAACCAGCTCGTCGGATCAATAAAAGAGATTAGGCATCGCAAGCGAGTGTAGGGCACTTACAGGTAAATGTGGCTTACACTTCATCTGACAGGGTTCTCTTAGCACCAGGATAAAAACTGTCATATAAACAAAAGCAATCCAGAGTAGCCAGTGGAGATGCTCCTGAGCTGCAAACACCAACCAATGACCTCTGAATGAAGGGGATTTACGAAGCAGCCACGGGGAATTTCCAATTGCTTTTGCAGAGCTGCCTTGTGTACCTAAGCCTTTACTCTGAGGAACTGCTTTATATACTAGATTAATAGAGGCCTCTGGTCTTATCTCCTAGTGTGTGTGTTTGTGTGTGTATGTGTGTGTGTGTGTGTGTGTATGTTGCTACTGCCAGGAATAAAACCCTTTACCTTGTTCTGTGAACTGGGCAAGTAGAAAAATATAGCTACCAAATTCCCCTAAAAAGGTTATGAAAGCCAAAAAAGAACAGAATTCAGAGTTGGAGAGAATCAAAGGAAAGATTCCCAGCATAGCATCCTCCCAAGTTTATGTGGCTGGATTTTTTTCCCCCTTTTCTTGCCATACTGATCAGCAGAAGAACTACTACATGCAATGTTCTTCCCATTGCAGGACTCTTGACACATTTTGCTTTTCTTCCTCACCAACCATGTAGCTCTTCATCCTTTGATTGAAATTTGGAAAATCAAGAACTTTCACATGATTGCATGACTGTTGTTATCAGATGAAGAAGGAGTAAGAAGAAGGGAATGAAAGAAATAGAGCTAGAATCCATGGTCTGTATGATACATGAATAAGCTCCCGTCCCAAGATTGTCTAAACCATTGGTTCCCAAGGTAGGGCCCACAACCCACAGGTGGGCAATTTGATTTTTAATGGGGGCAATTTGAACCTTTTTTAAACCAAGGTTATGGGCTTTTGCGCTTCCTCCGCATGAGTAAGTTCACTTTTTGAATAAAGTAAGAATTATATGGCACAGGAGGGTGGACATCAGGATTTTAGATATGCTTAGGTAGGGCATGGCCAAAAAAAGGTTGAGAACCTCTGGTTTAAACGGAGTTAAGAAGAACAGGATAAGGTTTGTAGATTTAGGTCACTTATAGTAAGGCTGAAACTTGTCTAAGTGTGTTAGGGGATAAAAATACATATTGAGAAAAATTAATTCACCTGAGCAGGGGTTTGGTCTAGAAGGCCTCCAAGGCCTCTTCCAACTTTGTTATTCTGTATTCAGGATTTAATTTCTAAATTGGAAGATACAGAATATACTCCTGGCACTCTAATGTGCTCCATTTATGACTATGTGTTTGTTCAGAACAATACATTATGTGGATTACAAAGCATTTTTAGAAACTGCAGTCTTGATATTTTTATTGTGTCAAACAGAATAGCATTTATTTGTACTTCCTCAAGAGTTTTGAAAACCAAAAAGATTATATCATATTCATAAATGAGTCACATGCTTGTTTTCTTTGGATTTTTTTAAAAAACCACGACTGATTTTTGAGAATGTTGCGGTTTGGGAAATCTAGCTGAGAGCCTTGGAGGAATGGCTACAAGTAAGCAGCCAGTGAGGTATGAAAGTTCCCAATAATTTATATTGGTTTGAAATAAGCCCCAAATCTCCAATCAAGGATAAGACCTCAGCGTTTGGAAGGCCCTGAAGCCATGTGACCAAGCGAAGCAATCCCTAATGAGACAGAATAGATGCATTGATTAAATACAGACCTGCATTTCATTTTTCATTTCATTTCATTTTCAAGATGGATTGCAGAACATCAATTTGAAAAAGGGCAGTCTAGGGGCTTCGATATCTAAACATGAATGATCAAACTGATGCCTATTTCTTGGTATTGGTGTGATGCAGTGGTATGATTCAATTTTTTTTATTACCGATTCTGTGAGCGTGGCTTGGTGGGCATGGTGTGGCTTGACTACAATGGTATGATGTGGTGTTTGTGGTTTTATTTAGCCTTTTGATAAAGGAGAATATTTATAGTTCAGGGTTGAACTGTGAGGTGTTTGTGCTTTCTTACAATGCACTGATGATGTTACCTAGTTTGGTAATGAAATGTCTATAAGAAAACCACCAAGCTCAGAGAGCACCAAGGGCCCCACAGTATTTAGCCTTTCTTTGGTGCCTACTGAAATTGTTTTAACTTTTAGTAAAGAATAGAATATAGAATTTAAAAAGGAATGATTGCTAATAGAATTTAAGATCAGTGAGGACAGCATATCATGTAGATTCTGTGTAGAATCTGTTCATTTGTAAGGTCGGCCTTACAAATGAACCATATGATGGTCCATATGAGGCAAAATGCGCAAAATCAAAACAGCACTTACAAGTTCTTTTAAACTGCATTTTATCTTTCAAATGAGCTTTATATGTTTTCTTTGGTATGCCTTTTCAGTCAACAATTGATTTACAACATTTGAGGCTTCCAGGGGAAGCAGTGACAGACTAGAGATGGTTCTTCTGAGAGGATCCAATAACCACAGTGGAACCAAAAGTTCAAATTCAATGTGTGGAAATCCTTTTAATCTAAATATTCTTCAACAAACGGTAATTCTGGATTTGTGTGACTTTATAAGAATTCGCATCTACTACTTTGAGTGTCTATTGCTGTGTAGGTCATCATTTTGAGGGGATGTAGAACCTTAGAAGAGAATTAAAATCATAAAATAAAATAAAATTACAAGCCAAGAGACAAATATTTATGTTAAGACCAGGGATAGGTTCCAGCAGTCATTACTGTTGGTTTGCTTGTGGCCGTGCCACATGCGTGCTTAATGCATGCATGCACAGTACAATAAAATTTGCTCTGCGCATGTGCAGAAGCAAAAAAAAAAAAAAACAAGATAAGAACCAGTTCGGGGGTGTGGCAGGCCTGGGTCACTGCCGGTTCCAGCGACCCAGGCTACCAAACCACTACCTGTTTGGCCAAACCAGTCTGAACTGGTAGGAATCCACCACTGGTTAAGACTATTAATAGTCATGTCTGATGTATTCTTTTTATATTAAAAATAATTTCCATCTGGAAAGAAACAATAAGGTTCCTTCCCACATTTTCTATCTATCTATCTATCTATCTATCTATCTATCTATCTATCTATCTATCTATCTATCTATCTATCTATCTACCTACCTACCTACCTACCTACCTACCTACCTACCTACCTACCTACCTATCTATCTAGTCTTTGAAAAGTCTCCCACACATCACTGATTTAATAAGCTTGGTTTTTGGGGGAGGGGAAGAAGTGCTGTCTTTCCAGATTCCTCATCCCGCCATTTTTTCTTCAACTTAAAGGGTTTTATATAGTCAGCAAAGAGACTCCTCTGCCTCTTCCTTTAATTTCTTCGCCAACTAAAGCTCGGTCATGTCTGGAGTTCTTGGCTTCTTTCAGTGTGTCGCCCTACCTCCTGCACCTTGTTATAAGCCTCCCGTGTATGAAGCAGTTTTCCATGTCAACCCCGGAGGGCATCTGATTATAGGTTTGACCTTTTGCAATTCTGTGCATTTCCCACTTAATCAGTGCTGGAATGAGTTGCTGCTAAGTAAAGCTATAGAAGCCCTATGGGAAAAGGGAATCCATCTAAAATAATGAGTGTCTCCCCCCCTCCCCCTCCACTTCTCCCCCTCCCACCCTGCTTTGCCTTTTGAGCTCTATTGGACCATGATAACTCTCTTAATCTCTGAACTACACAAAAGCATAAGGTGACATGTGATGCTTGCATTATTTGCAGGCGGGGTGGCTTGGGGATTGGAAGGTCTTTGGGCAACCTGAATAGAAATGACGTTTTGTGGCTCGGTGAGAAATCTTTCTTTGCCTCTTCCCTCCCCCCATCTTTTTGCCACTCCTGAAGGTCCTTTCCTTGTTCTGCCTGATAACATTTGCTTGATCGAGAGGAGGCCTTGTGAAGCTTTTAAGCTTTAGTACCTCCGAGTTTGACAGAGTAATTGGTTCCCTGTTGCCTGGGCAATAAGACAAAAAAAAATGGGCCCCTGTCTCCATTTTGTCTTATTACAGTAACCGGGGTGGAGATTTAGCTATAATCTCACAAAGTGATCCAGTTTGGCCTTCAGTTCATTTCTCAAAAGCCTGGCCATCTAATGAATCAATTCCCCCCTCCACCGCCGCTGCTTCCTCCCCTACCCCCCACCATCTCTACCTCCCCTCCCCAGCTTTCTGTGAAACTGAACAGTATAATAGATGTAATTAGACCTTCAGCAGAGGGACCAAGTGGAGCAAGCAGTTAGATTCCTTCTTGGAAAGCAATCATTAGGTTTCCCCAAGATTGAAACTACTTTTAACAAGGTTTGGGGCTCAGGGATTATGAGTCTAAAGTGTCCTTGGCTTCCCTAGAAGAAAGCTGTATCCAAAAAGCAAATCTCCCATTACAGTTGTTACAAATGAAGGGCAAAGAACACTGGCTGTTTTGTTGCACGTATCATGAAGCAAGCACACAATTTAATTAATTAATTAATTGATTGATTTTTATTCTGCCCATCTTTACTGCAAAGTGAGTCTGGGTGGCTTACAACATTATAAAACAAGTAAAAAAAAAATACTAAAACATTAAAGCTGTACAAATGGAGATATTATTAAAAATGGCACTATATTGTAACTGTATTTTGTATACATATACATATATATATATTCTGAGGTTTTCGTGGGTGTTAGTATGTAGCTCTTTGGTTATTCGGGTTTTCTCCTGCGTAAAATTGGAAGTGTCTTGGTGACATTTCGACGGTCTCATTCGTCATCTTCAGGCTTGTTTGCTCAGCTTCGTGCTTCCAGGAGCAATGTGAGATCTCGGCTGTTTCTTCCTTTTAACTGCCAGTGGGGGGTTGAGCTGATTAGGTGGGAGCTTGGCTGTGTTCTGATTGGGTGGAGGTGTGTTCTGATTGGTTGGGGGTTTGTGTTTCATGTAAGGATTGGAGGGGTTTAAAGTGGCTAATGGTGCAGTTGCGGTCTGGCTTCTGGTCCTTGGTCGTGCCTCATCATCAGTGTGGGTTTTAGTCTGCTTTCTGCATGGATGTTTGGTGGTGACATCCTTTATGGCTCTTGTGAGTGTGGGTCTGGTGTCATTCCTCATGTTAGGGACTCGATGTCAATAAGGGCGGGTTTCCAAATGGCTGGTAGATGGCAGGTATCATCTCGTTTGTTCATGCTGTGTGGGCGTTTTTATATCTCGATGGCTTCTCTGATTATTCTGTTGTTAAAATGTTCAGCTTTGGCAATAGTTCTGGTCTTTTTAAAGTCAATTTTATGTCCTGTGACTTTAAGGTGTTGGACCAGGGAAGAAGTTGGTTCCTCTTTTCTGATTGCGTTCTTGTGTTCTTCAATGCGTGCACTTATTCTTCTGTTGGTTTGTCCGATGTATGTGGTGGTGCAGGTGGTGCATGGGATTTCATATACTCTTTGATTTTCTAACTCAATTTTGTCTTTGGGGTCTCTTAGGATGGTGTATATTTTTCGGTTTGTGCAGAATGCTGTCTTGATGTTGTGTTTGCGGAGGATTTTGCTGATTCTGTCTGTGGTGCCCTTTATGTATGGGAGGAGGGCTTTTCCGTTTTCTTGTTCTCTGTCCTGGATTTTAGTGGGGATTTCTTTTTGGATTAGGTTAGTAATCTTATTTCTTTGGAATCCATTGGATGTCAGTACGTTAGTGAGAGTGTGTAGTTTGGTTTTTAGGTGTTGTTCATCAGCTAAGCATTTTGTTCTGGAGATGAGTGTCTTGGCTACGGAGTTGATCTGGGCTGGGTGGTGGTGTGAGAGTGCATGCAGATAGCAGTTAGTGTGTGTTTTCTTCTGGTAGATGGTGTGTCCTAGGGAGCCATTAGATTTCCTGTAGACTAAGACATCCAGGAAGGGGAGTTGATTGTTTACTTCTGTTTCCATGGTGAACTGTATTTTGGGGTGTAGGCTGTTGAGGTGTGTAAGGAAGTTCTCCAGTTGTTCTTTCCCATGTGGCCAGATTATGAAAGTGTCGTCTACATATCTGAGCCAGAGTTTGGATTTGTGATCAGATTTTTCTAGAGCTTGGGTTTCAAAGTTTTCCATGTAGAGGTTGGCATGACAGGTGAGAGGGGTGATCCCATGGGTGCTCCTTCTATCTGTTTGTATTTTTGTCCATTATAAATGAAGTATGTATTGGATAGGCAGTGGTTGGTCAGATCAAGGATGTGTTTGGGGAGGGTGTTATATTTGTTTTGGATAGCTGTCAAGGTTTCTTTGATTGGCACTTGGGTGAAGAGGGATATGACATCGAAGCTCACGAGTAGGTTGCTGGGCTGTAAGTTTTGTTTCTTTATGATCTCTATGAACTGGAAAGAGTTTTTTACATGTGAGGTGATGGAATCTGCATAAGGCTGTAGTTTTTGGGCGAGAAATTTGGCTAGATTTTGTAGAGGGGAGCCTATGGAGCTGACTATGGGTTTAAGTTGAGTTCCTTCTTTGTGTATCTTGGGGAGACCATAGAGCTTAGGGCATCTGGATGTTTTCTCTCTAGGAATGATTCTTTGCTGGATCTCTTTGCTGAAGGGAGAGGCTTTTATTTTGGATCTAGTGGTTTTTTCCAGGTAGGTGGTGGGGTCCGTGTTTAGGGGTTTGTATGTGGAGTCTTGGAGTAGGTTGGTTAATTTGGTTTGGTAGTCAGAAGTGTTCATAACCACCATGGCATTGCCCTTGTCTGTGGTAGGATTATTATGCTGGTGTCTTCTTTCAGGTTAAGTAGTGCTGTCTGTTCTTCTTTGGGTAAGTTGCTTTTGGGTGGCTTGCTGGTGCAGAGGATGTTGGTGATTTCGAGTCTGATTCTGTTAGCGTCGTCAGGGTTGATTTTGGTCAGGCTGGTTTCAACTCCGCATATAATGGTTTCAGTGGGGATGTATTTGGGGGCAACTGCAAAGTTGAATCCTTTTGAAAGGACATTGGTTTCGGCTTTGGTGAGGATCCTATCTGAGATGTTATTCACTGTTTGTTTCATGTGTGGCTGTGAGGGGCGAGGGGTTGGTTTCTGGTGTTATTTTAGTCTTCGGAGTTTGTTGATGTGTGTTTCTGTCTTGAGGGTGGTCTTTGTTTCAGCTCTCTAGGCAGCGAGTTGTTTGGCACAATTTCCAGTGAATGATCTTAGCAACACGGTCATGGCATTGTAGGTAGTCAGTTTGTGAAATTTTGCTGCACCCACTAATCAAGTGGTTGACTGCCTTATCTTTCTCATTACAGAGGCAACGTTTGCTGTTGGTGGTAACGTGTTGAATGTTTGCCTTCATGTAGTTTGTGGCTATGGCTTGTTCTTGAGCTGCCAAAATAAACCTTCTGTTTCTTTTTTCAGTGCTCCTGATCTTAACCAGTTCCAAGTTAGTTTTTTGTCAGCTTTGCCTTCAATACTATTCAAGTATTGACCATGCATAGCTTTGCTTTTTCAATTTTCACCTCGCTTCTCAATTACTTCTTTCTTATATTCAGCTTTAGTTGTCTTCAAAAGGCCTCCTTTATTTACTTCCTTAATCATTGGTTCTTCACTTTTCTGGATGTAATCATTCAAACTGTGTTTTTCTTCTTCCACAGTCTGTTTTACTTGTAGGAGTCCTCGACCACCCTCTGCTCTTGGTAGATATAATCGGTCAACATCACTTTTAGGGTGCAAAGCATGATTCATTGTCATAAGGTTCCTTCTTTTTCTGTCCAAATTGTCCAACTCAATCTGGGTCCAGTCAATTATTCCTGCAGAGTATCGAATTACAGGTATACCCCAGGTATTTATGGCTTTTATGATGTTTCCTCCATTCAATTTGGACTTTAATATCTTGCGAATTCGTCGAATGTACTTGACTGAAGTTAATTCCTTGACTTTATTATGCATTAAGTAAGAGGCCTCTGAAATCCCCAAGTACTTGTAGCCTTCTTCTGGTTTTACTGCCTTCATCATTTCTTCATTCTCAAGTTGTATTCCATCATCTTCTAGGACCTTGCCTGTCTTGGTTGCCATTGTTGCACATTTGTCAATTCCAAAATGCATACCAATGTCTTGGCTAAATTCTTTTGTGCTTTCAATTAATAAATTCAGTTCAGCTTTTGTTTTACCAAACAGCTTCAAATCATCCATGTACACCAAGTGTGCAATTTTCAGTCCTTTCTTTGCAAGTTTGTATTCACAGTTCACCTTCTTCAAAATGGCTGTCAGTGGTAGTATTGAGAGTATAAAAAGTAGGGGTGAAAAGGAATCACCCTGGAAAATGCCTCGTTTAATTTCAACTTCACCTAGTTCTTTTCCATTAACCATAAGCTTCATTTTCCAGAGGTTCATTGAAGTTTCCATGAATTTTTGTATATTGTTGCTAATGCCAAAGATTTTCAGGCATTTCTTGGTCCAGCTGTGAGGAACTGAATCAAAAGCTTTCTTATAGTCTATCCAAGCCATGAACAGCTTGGTTCATCTTTTCTTTGAATTCTTTAGGATTAGCTTGTCAATCAGCAGTTGGTCCTTTGTTCCTCTTGAATTTTTGCAGCATCCTTTCTATTCTACAGGAAGCAAGTCATTTCTTTCCAAGTATCCATAAATTTGGTATGCAATGATACCAGTAAGGAGCTTGTATGTTGTTGGCAAACAGGTGATTGCTCTATAGCTTCCAGGGTCCTTTCTTTTTTCTTTATCTTTTTGGATCAAAAATGTCCTTCCAGTTGTCATCCATTCATATTTTCAGGTGTTTTTAAGATCTGGTTCATTTGGGCTGCCAATCTTTCGTGCATATTTGTAAGTGCCTTTAGCCAGAAACCATGTAGCTGATCTGCTCCAGGGTTGTTGTTGTTGTTGTTGTTGTTGTTTTAAAAAGTGCTTAATTTTGTTAGGTTGATCCAACTATGTGGCAGTGTGGTTAGAATGCAATACTGCAGGCCACTTATTTATTTATTTATTTATTTATTTATTTATTTATTTATTTATTTATTTATTATTTTATTAATTAGACTTATATACCGCTTCATAGGGCTTTCAGCCCTCTCTAAGCGGTTTACAGATTTTTAGCAAATTGAGTCAGCAAATTGTCCCCACAGTCTGGGTCCTCATTTCACCCACCTCAGAAAGATGGAAGGCTGAGTCAACCTTGAGCCGGTGAGATTTGGACTGCTGAACTGCAGATAACAGTCAGCTGAAGTGGCCTGCAGTACTGCACCCTAACCACTGCGCCACCTCGGCTCCACCTCACCACCTTCTCCTGATTGCTGGCTGCCTGCATATTTGACAGTTCAAATCTCACCAGGCTCAAGGTTGACTCAGCCTTCCATCCTTCCAAGATCAGTAAAATGAGGACTCAGATTGTTGGGGACAATATGCTGACTTTGTAAACTGCTTAGAGAGGATTATAAAGCCCTGTGAAGTGGTATATAAGTCTAAGTGTTATTGCTATTAAGCATTTGGACCAGTGGTGGGTTTCAAAAAATTTTGGAACCTCTTCTGTAGGTGTAGCCTGCTTTCTGGGTCCACTGGTGGAACCTCTTCTAGGTGCGAACTGGTAGGAACCCACCTCTGATTTGGATTAATTAACCTGACTAAAAGCCCTTGCCTCTACTGCTCTAATATGCCAGTACCCATGGCTACTTATCTTTGTATTTTTGAGACCAAAAAAAAAAGTAAGGGGTGACTCTTCTTACAGCATTTATTAGTTTGGTGCTTATTGGTGCTTTAAGTAACCTGTCACCACATCAAGGTTTTATAATAAGGAACTCACCGGAAAAGTCCATGTTCCAGGTAAATCTGGTAGCAATAAACATTTTTATTTCCATGTTCCAGGTATTGTTATTATTGATCCCCTTTAAAATAAATGAACATGTTGCAACATTAATAAACTTATCCAGAACAGGAAACTATATCACCTTGGAGTAAATTTTTAAATTAAGCATAGATTTATAGGATATGAACTGTAGTGTTTCTCTCGCTTGGAATATCATCCTTCCGGAGATAAGATTGAACCCCACTTTGTTAGTCTTTTGCAAGGCCCGGAAGATGTGATTTGGCCAATGGGACTGGGGTCACCAGAGTGGGATGAAGCCCATCAAGTGGTTTATCTCTTGTCAACAGGACAGTGGAGTATTATTGGGTTTTGTATTTGGAGTCTTATTCTTGTAAACCATTCAGAATCACCGAGAGTAAGTAGGGTGGCCTCATGATTTTTCTTAATAAATAAATAAATAAACAAATAAACAAATAAATAAATAGAAAAGAAGTCCTTATATATATTTCACTTTAACCACTTCAAACTGAATATTCTGGATTCAAAACAATGGGTATGATGGAAAGGATGTGTGTTGTAGCTCATAGCATCTATCAACCAGAAAAACAGGTGGGAAAAAGGAATGGATTCTTTTCAACTCTCCATTGCCTTATTTACTTTAACCATAAGTCGACCCAATTCTTTTGGGTTTGTAAGGACATCTGGAAACCTGAAAATTTGCTGAGGGTGTGGTGAGAAAATGGCTACCTGGGCAAAACTTGCCCATTCACAAGTTATCTGTTTCGATGGATTAATTCAGTTTCAAAATATTTCTTTTCCAGAGAGCCAAGGTGGCACAGTGGTTAGAGTGCAGCACTGCAGGCTACTTCAGCTGACTGCTAGCTGCAGTTCGGCAGTTCAAATTTCACCAGACTCAAGGTTGACTCAGCCGTCCATCCTTCCAAGGTGGGTAAGATGAGGACCCAGATTGTTGGGGGCAATATGCTGACTCTGTAAACCGCTTAGAGAGGGCTGTAAAAGCATTATGAAGAGGTGTATAAATCCAGGTTCTATTGCTATTGCTAATCTGATAAGGATGATCCTCATTTAAGCACTTTCAAGCAAAACACTGGGTTCAAGGCACACATTGTTTTTATATTTTGTGAAAGTATTGTGGGGTTCAAGTCATGCCTTGGGGTTCCTAGAGGTAGCACTGATCCTGAAGGTCTGCACTTTGTCTAGGAGCTTGCCAGCTTCACCTCACTCTTTTTTAATTAAAGAATGTGTACAAAATTAAAAAGTCAATTCAGCAGAAAGCTCAGTAGGCACCAAGGAAGGTATTTTCAGATATCACATCAGGGAATCTAAACTAAAGTTTTGGGGGAATAATATAGAGCATGCTTGATAAATGCTCAGTGAAGTGAAAGAAGGATGGTAGGAAAGAGAAGTCTTGCTATATCGTGGCACGACAAAACCGCGCTCGTCAAAATAGCGGTGATAAAACCGTGTCGCTAAAGCTGTGACGTCATCACCGCGCGTCATCACCGCCACGACAACAGTGCGGCAACATAAGGGCGCTTTAAAACAGTGCGGCGGCAGAAAACCGATTTAAATTAAGGTAAGGGTTAGGATTAGGTTTAGGGCTTTGCTTGTTTAGGGTTAGGTTTAGGGTTAGGGTTAGGGTTAGGTTTAGGTTTAGGTTTAGGGTTAGGTTTAGGGTTAGGGTTAGGGTTAGGTTTAGGGTTAGGGTTAGGGTTAGGGTTAGGTTTAGGGTTAGGTTTTGGGTTAGGTTTAGGGTTAGGTTTAGGGTTAGGTTTAGGGTTAGGTTTAGGGTTAGGTTTAGGGTTAGGTTTAGGGTTAGGTTTAGGGTTAGGTTTAGGGTTAGGTTTAGGGTTAGGTTTAGGGTTAGGTTTAGGGTTAGGTTTAGGGTTAGGTTAGGCTGAGTGCTTCGGAAGGCGCGGATTTGACCTCGTGCTTATGTCAGCGCCGTAAGGTCGCATTTGCTTTAGCGATTCGGACGGCGTGGATTAGCACTCGCGCTTATGTCTCCGCGGATAAGGGCTTCCCGGTGTTGTGGTGGAACCTTGGTATATTAATGGAAGTCCACTTGCATAATTTAAAGCAAATCTTTGTGTTTATTGCACACATGCTGCCAGGCTAATACTCATGATTGATACTCATGAGGGGCAACCTGGCAGGATAAATAGCAATAGCAGTTAGACTTATATACCGCTTCACAGGGCTTCCAGCCCTCTCTAAGCGGTTTACAGAGTCAGCATATCGCCCCCACAGTCTGGGTCCTCATTTCACCCACCTCGGAAGGATGGAGGGCTGAGTCAACCTTGAGCCGGTGAGATTAGAACCGCTGAACTGCAGATAACAGTCAGCTAAAGTGGCCTGCAGTACTGCACCCTAACCACTGCGCCACCTCGGCTCATAACTATGTCCTGGGTGTGCAAATGGACACCACACATTTCCAGAAGGTAGGTATGGATAACAGCATTTTCTATTCACCTCCTGCCCACTCCTAATAGGCGTATGTTTATGTGCTCTGCCTTTGAAATAACATTTTCTAGCTTCTGGCACCTCAAGCATTGTTGTCCTATTGCATTACACCTACTGCTACATAATACTTTCTTCTAGCTCTCATATTTGATCATTTACTATGGAGAATAAGAAAGAAAACCAGATGGACATAAGCAAGATCCTTCACCAAAGCAATAAATGTATTTTAAGACCAGTGGTGGGATTCAAATAATTTAACAACTGGTTCTCTGCCCTAATGACCAGCTGGGTAGGCATGGCTCAGTGGTCATGTGACCATGTGGGCATAACCAATTAAAATGTCACTCAGGTCGATGCTTAGAAAGTTAACAACTGGTTCTCCCAAATAGGTGTGAACTGGTTGAATTCCACCGCTGCTTAAGGCTACAAGAAACAGAAAATATGTGGAGAAAGCTCAGAGAGACTCTTCCTAATTCACATGAATTAAGAAGTGAAGGAGGTACAGCACAATCAGACTTGAAACCTTCTGTTATTTTAGACATTCTCAACAGACATAGTTTTAGCCTTCCTTTGAAGATGATTCCTGTTCTGATCTACTGGTAGGCTTGAGGCTAGTGCCACCTCACCTAATGCTAATTCTATGGCCAGTGCCAATGACAATGCCACTAGTACAAGCACTAATACATTCCTTTCTTGCATTTTCCCAGATTTGGCCCTGTAACCTTTGCTGCAGCCATTATTCCAGTGGTGTTAAATAATGCGGTGGTTATAATTTTTGCATGATAAGTAAAAGAGTATGAGCTTGAAATCTAGCAGAAATATTTTTCAATTACTGTGTCTGAACTACCTACATTATATTACCAAAAAGTCTGTCTACTAAGTGCATTGTTGACATGTTCAAACCATTTTATTTGTTTTTAATTCGCCTTCAGGTAAAGTGATAAGATTCCTTTTTTCTAGTACTAATTGGTTTGGATTATTTGGGAGCTCGAATGAAACATTTCTATCATGAGTGATAGCAAAAGTGATGAAAAGGTGCCCTGTTTTTTTTTTTAAAAAAAAAAACAGTAATGGACAAGGGGTCATTCAGAGAAAGAAAAAAATAGTAGTTAAAGAAAAATAAATTTTAACCAAATTTTAAAAACATGATCGTCTGCATCTCAGGCAAATGTTAGAATGGGAAACTCATATTAATGCAGTTAAAGAGGTTAAACAGAAAAAGGGGAGAGGAAATTTTATTAGTGATTGAGATGAATGGATGGACAGGGAGATGGATGGATGGACAGGAAGACAGATGGATGGATGATAGTGATAGATAGATAGATAGATAGATAGATGATAGATAGATAGATAGATAGATAGATAGATAGATAGATAGATAGATAGATAGATAGATAGATAGTAGGGACGTGCAGTCACTAGAGGCAGGGGAGGCGGGGCCTCACCAGTCTCCTAAGGGAAAAGAAAGAATTTTAAATATTTTTTTTAAATAATTAAAGCCAGGGTAGTTGCTACCAGATTCAAAGTCACAGTGGCTTGGTGTCTGCTCTCAGTGTTCACTATGGGAGGAGGCCAGAGAACTCGGAGCCTCTTTTGCCTAAGGAATTTTTCGCCTTTTAAAAGTTAAGGAGGAGTTAACAAGCCAAAACTTTCATATGCAAAAGAGGCACTGATTCTCCCGCCTCCTGATCGGGGAGCAGCGAATCATGCCTTATGAGCACGCTTACGTTAGCACGCTTACGTTGGGCGGACAAGAGGAGAGTTGAGAGAGTTTCCACAGCTGGAAAAGGTGGATCGGATGGAGGGAGGGGGGGATTCAAATTTATTGTAATTTAATTTGTAATTTTTTTATTGTGAGGTCTGTGTGTGTGTGTTTTTTTTCTTTCTTCACAGTGGTGGGGTCGGAGGAGGCGGGGGGGGCAAGTCGGCGAAGCGCGGAGGCGGCAGGGACGTTTTCGCCGCTGTGTCCCAACAGGCCAGGTGTCTCGCGTTTATGTCCACCATAAACGTGAGACACCTGGCCTGTTGGACACAGTGGTGGCGGGGGAGGAATGGGCTGGGTGGGCTGGCTGGCTGGGGAGGGGGGAGCCCTTTAAAGCCCTGCTGCTGCGCCTTCCCAGCAAGACTTCCTTTCGGCTCGTGGTTTCCCTTGTCTGCCTTAACCAAAGCTTGGCGCCCTGCCTATGCTTTTGCGCTCTCCCTCTCTCAGCTGTGCAGTAGCTCCGCCTGATGCCCGAAGGGCTTTGCAGGAAGAAACGCGGCTTGAGGCGCAATGACGGTCCTGGCGGTGGGGCGCACGCCCGTTAAACGCCTCTCTTGGTTCCCTCCTCCTCCTCCTTCTTCTTCCACAGCCTGTGCGATGTTGCTGCCGTAGGCTGAGAGCTGCTGCTGAAGCTGCTGCACAGCTGAGAGAGGGAGAGCACGAAAGCAGAGGCAGGGCGCCAAGCTTTGGTTAAGGCAGGCAAGGGAAACCACGAGCCAAAAGGAAGTCTTGCTGGGAAGGCGCGGCAGCAGGGCTTTAAAGGGCTCCCCCTCCCCAGCCAGCCAGCCCACCCAGCCCATTCCTCCCCCGCCACCACTGTGTCCAACAGGCAAAGTTGCTGGGAGGAGAAAGTTTGGGCTGCAGAGCAGAGTTTGAACTGCCGAGTGACGTACGGTGAGCTTCATGGCCGGTGAGGGTCCCGCTCTATGGCGGATGTGGCGCTGGGGCTTCGGTAGAGCCTTCACGCTTGCCTCACTGGCCATGAAGGTCACCGCACGTCACTGATAGATAGATAGATAGATAGATAGATAGATAGATAGATAGATAGATGGATGGATGGATGGATGGATGGATGGATGGATGGATGGATGGATGGATGGATAGATAAGATAGATAGATAGATAGATAGATAGATAGATAGATAGATAGATAGATAGATAGATAGATAAGATAGATAGATAGATAGATGATAGACAGACAGACAGTTAATACACACATTCATATATTTTGATGCTTTAAATTTGTAAATGGTTTCTCCCCCCCCCCCAGAAAGTATATATTTACAGTAAGATTTATTCCCACCAAGGAAAGCAATTGACAATTCTTTTCCTGGCATGAACATTTGGAAGAAATTCATCCATTAAGAAATCACAGTAACTTGCAGTCAAGACTGAACTCCCAACCAGCTGCTATCGAAACATCCCAATTTAGTTCATAGTCCAGATAATGTCAGAGTAGGAGGACAGGAACAGCTCAGAGTGCAATGCAGAAATGCTCTCAATATAATCAAAGTTAAGTTCATAGTGAAAAAGTGCTGATGTTTGTTTAGTTAAAGAAAAAAAAACATTTGGAGCATAGGATTTTTGGGATGTCCAAATAAGCAAGAAGGAAAGTGACAGAATGTAAGGATTATTCTGACATCATTATTTTCCAACCAGGGACAATGTTATTTTTCTCCCCAAGAGTTTCTCCTAGCTAAAAATTAGGCAGTTGGTTTACTTTTATGCTCTTTGAAGCATTAACCTCTCGGTTCCACAAGTGTCCCAACTGCAAAACTAACTTGCAAGCTAATATCATGGTTTCAGCTTCTTCATGGTTTCCGGTTACAGAAATTTTAATTGAAAGCCAGGGTCTAACCAATCCATCGGTTTCTACTAGTTAAAATGAGCACAGCTCTGGAATAAAACCCATTAGCAGGCTAACTCCCTTGGGGACGATGAAACTGAATAGCTTTCTTCTGGCACAATGAAAAGACTTCTTTCTCATACCTTGAGGCTGCATCAAGTCAAGTGACATTAGCAGTGCAAGATCAGTTTAAACCAGAGCATCATGCATATCCACCCATACAGCAGGGAGCTGAGAGACAACACCATTCCTTACCAACTTCAGATTTGCATCCCGATAAGGCATTATTTTGTCATTTCCCTAGGCTGTAGCTGTGGTTGAGGATGAACAGAGGAACTTCAAAATTACTAGACAGACGGTCTCCTTGGACCAGGATTGTTGATACTGGCTCTCTGGCACTTCTTGTGGTAGAGTTTATATCTTGATAATGTTAAGATTTAAATCTGCAACTTTTTGCCATTAAGATAAAGTGCTCACAGTAAAGGAGGGACAAATGAAAAATGAAAACAAATTTATGTCTTTGGTACATATCCAATTTTATGTTTTCAGCATTCAGATATCACAAAGGAATAGTATCCTGCAATACCTTAAAATGCTTCTTTCCCTGTACCTTTCCCCCCTTTCTTTATCTTAAGATACTTTAGAATTTCTGACAAAGTGCTTTTATTGGTGTTTGAGCTAGCTTCAAGGTTACGAAGAGATAGGGGGGGCACTCCTGCTTCCTTTCTGTTACTCCATACCTCTCGATCTCTGTCCTGAATCCCAATCCTTACCCGCAGCCAAAACAAAAAGCAAAGCAACAACAACGGTAACCCCACCATAAGAGGATGCGTCCCATTGGGATTTCATTGAAAATTGGGAAACAAGGCAGGCTGCAACTGATGAGAGAGAACATCCACCTTTCTCAGTAACTTTGTAGATGTAGTAGATGACCAGGCTGAGCTCAAGGTAGGGGTCAAACACATCATTCATAAGTCATATGTCACTGCATGCTCACAAGGGATCTAAGCCCTGTCCACCCTGAATGCCTTTATTATCTCCCTCTCATTTCCCCTGACTGTTAGTTGGTCAGATTCTTGCAGAAAGCTTAAGCTTACAATAAATCTTTATTTGATCCGCCTGAATCTCCTGATGTCCCTGGCTCTTGACATTAATCACAGGCAGCCTGCAAGATCCAATGTTCAAAATGACAAAAGCAACCTTGTGCCCTTGTCATGCAAGTTAGATCCTTTGCATCAAAGTTATGTGATGTCATGACACATGCACAAGAGGGGCAGAACTTAATATTAGGGCACCATTTTCATATTTCCTCCCCCTTGATGTAGATATACCTGGGATCAAGTTAACTGCAATAACGCAAAATGTTATCTCTGCAAATATCATAAAAATATTGCTGCTATTTGTATGAGGGGGAGGGAACATTCCTTTTCTGTCAAATAGAAAAAAAGAAGGTCAGGAAAAAATGTGGGAGACCATTTTCAACATAGGATGACCTCAAGAAAGCTGAGGAAGGGGAGAAAATGATTGTCAGTCTCCACAGTGATAGAGAAGTTACTTAGGGTTACTGAGGAGAAAGCCCAGCTGAATTCACTGAATGGATTTTTTTAATTGAATCCTATTCTTGTTTTTCTACCAGTTCCTTGAAGTTTTTCATTATGTATAGAACAGAGCTTCTGTTTAGCCTTTAGAGAATACATGATAATTATGAATGCCTGAGGCATTTTACAATAGATTTCTAGGAAAATCAAAACTACCTTAATAGCTCTTTTTAAACAAAGGAGAGAAATGTGATTTGAGCACTAACCATTGCAGCAGGAAACTATCTTTCCCCATTAGCAAGTCCTTAATGTTACTACTATGATACATACATTATATTATTTCACTTACTGGTTATTGTTTTTTTTAAAAAAGATATTATTAATGCTGTTAATCCAAACTGTGAGCAGGGAAAAAGCTCAAAACACCTAGACAATAAATTAATTCCCCTATGTAGAATTATTTTAGCCGACAAGAGTGAAAAGTTAAATCTATCCATATTGTGCTCCTATGGAAAAATGTCACAAAAACAAGCATCAGTCTTGTTCTGACTCATAAGCTGTAACGTCAAAATTCGTTTATTCAAAAGGATATTCAGCTCTATATCGATACTGAGGTTTTTAATAGGTGTGTGCACTGACCACAAAATTCAGTTCGGACCAAGATTTAACGGGTGAGGAACAACCTGGTTTGGTTGAACTGCTTTTGTTTAAAAACAATAGTAAGTGCACTTCATTGCATTATATAATTTCCAATTCATAGGATAGCTCCTTTATGGATAAAAAACAATTATCAAAAAAGGGGATGAGATGGTTCTTGTCCATTACTTTTTCCCCTGAAATCTTTGAAGTTCTGGAATTAACTAGAATTAGTAGAAAATATATTTAGGGAAGGTGCAACAATTTCTAATTTTTATTTGCAGAGTTGAAGAAGGCAGGGATGCCACTGAAGCATGCAAATAAACAAAATATAAAATGAATCTTAATGTTCTCAGAAACATTTCAAATTCCTATTTTTGAATTTGCTTTGAAAAATGTCATATTCCTTGCTAGTAATATAGCAATAGAATGATATCACTTCTTTAGCAATAGCAATAGCACTTAGCACTCACCGTGCTTTTACAGCCCTCTCTAAGCAGTTTACCGAGTCAGCCTATTGCCCCCAACAATCTGGGTCCTCGTTTTACCAACCTCAGAAGGATGGAAGGCTAAGTCAACCTTGAGCCTGAATTTGAAGATTTGAACTGCCAAATTGCAGGCAGCTGGCAGGCAGCAGAGGTAGCTTGTAGTACTGCACTCTAACCACAGCAACACTGAGGCACAACCCAACAAAACCTTGATGGATATATGTCACATTCAAATAAATTTGTTTTCTAAACTTTTTCTTGCTTATCTGGATACAACAGCCTCAAAGTGGCTAACGGAAATAAAATGAAGACAGTAACAGTATTCAGTAACAGGCAGCTTCTGAGATATCAGAGTCTATTTACCTGGACCAGCAAAGACAATGGAGGTAAACAGATTGGAATGGAACAACTTGCCATGGCCAACTTACTGCATCTAACTCACAATGACCAATCTGCCAATGACCAATCTGTCCCAATTCGGCACAGGGCAACTTGACATGGTACAATTAAACAATTCAATTTAATTATTTAAAATATTTTAATTTAAGTCATTCACACTTTATTTTGTCTCTTCTTTTGCATCCTTTCTTTCATGATTTTATTCCACCATTTCTTTGCTATTAGTATAACTCTTGTTCCACAGCAAGTTGTCCTCCAGTGAGTTGCCCATGGCAAGTTGTCCTAGACTGAATCAGATTTTCACCATACTGAAACTCATAAATATTACAGCCAATCTTCAGGTTATAAGATATTCTAAAATATAGAATAGACAAGCAAAATCATTTAGGATTAGGTAATACATGATGTGATAGCTCAGTGGCTAAGACGCTGAGCTTGTCAATCAGCAAGGTTGGCAGTTTTGGCAGTTTGAATCCCTAGTGCCGCGTAACAGAGTGAGTTCCTGTTACTTGTCCCAGCTTCTGCCAATGTAGCAGTTCGAAAACATGTAAAAATGCAAGTAGAAAAATAGGAACCATCTTTGGTGGGAAGGTAACAGCATTCTGTGCACCTTCAGTGTCTAGTCATGCCAGCCACATGGCCATGGTGACATCTCTGGACAGCACTGGCTCTTTGGCTTTGAAACGGAGATGAGCAAGGCTCCCTAGAGTCGGGAACAACTAGCACATACCTTTACCTTTAATAGATGTAGTCCTCAACCTATAGCTGTTCATTTAGGGACCATTCAAAGTTACATCAGGGTGTAACTCAGGAGTGCCGTCAGCCAGACAGTGTCAGCTAGTGACTCCCAGGGGGAGAGCTTTCTCTGTGAGAGCGCCTTCCCTTTGGAATGAGCTGCCCCTGGAGCTTCGTATAATTTCTGACCTCCGGTCCTTCCGACGCGCCCTAAAAAGTTGGCTTTTCCAGCAAGCCAGCCTGGCCTGAACAAAACAAATTATTGATTATTGTTAATTTTAATTGAATTTTTTAAATGTTATTGTTAATCTTAATTGGGTTTGTTTTTTGGATATTCTATTTAATTTTTCTTAACTTTTGTAATATGTGTATTTTTAATGTTGTATGCTGCCCTGAGTCCTTGGGAGAAGGGCGGCATATAAATCCAATAAACCAAACCAAACCAAACATCAGCACTGTAAAAACATGACCATTTTCACATTTATGACCATTGCAACATCCCTATGTTCACGTGAGCTATATTCAGATGCTTGGCAACCAACACATATTTATGATGGTTACAGTGTTCTGGGGTCATGTGATCCCCTTTTGTGACCTTCTGACAAGCGGTCAATGGAAAAGCCAGATTCGCTTAACAACTGTGCCACTAACTAAAAAAAATATAGTGGTTCATTTAACAACTGTGGCAAGAAAGGTTGTAAATTGGGGAAAACTTGAAAAATATTTCACTTAGGGGTAAATTGTAGTTGTAATTTGAGGACTACCTGTATATTTGGTAGAGTCAACCTATGTTGTGTAAATCTAGATACACTATATTGCCAAAAGTATTTGCTCACCCATCCAGATAATCAGAATCAGGTGTTCCAATCACTTCCATGGCCACAGGTGTATAAAATCAAGTACCTAGGCATGCAGACTGTTTTTACAAACATTTGTGAAAGAATGGGTCGCTCTCAGGAGCTCAGTGAATTCCAGCGTGGAACTGTGATAGGATGCCACCTGTGCAACAAATCCAGTCATGAAATTTCCTCACTCCTAAATATTCCACAGTCAACTGTCAGCTGTATTATAAGAATGTGGAAGTGTTTGGGAACAACAGCAACTCAGCCACAAAGTGGTAGGCCATGTAAACTCGTCCAACACCAGTGTGTGACCTCACAAATGCGCTTCTGGAGGAATGGTAAAAAAATCCCATAAACACACTCCTAAACCTTGTGGACATCTTTTCCAGAAGAGTTGCAGCTGTTATAGCTGCAAAGTGTGGCCCAATGTTATATTGAACTCTATGGATTAGGAATGGGATGTCACTTATAGTAAGTTCATATGCGAGTAAAGGCAGATGAGCAAATACTTTTGGCAATATAGTGTATGTTCATGAAAGGATGTCCCCTAATGGGTGATTAATGAATTGTGTATGACCAAAGCAAAATAACAGTTAATCAAAGTGACTTTCATGAATGAAGGCAGATGTATGTGTCTCAGGATAGTATTGCAGGATCTGGTCACTGGTTTAGCCTTCAGAGCTTTCAGATTCATGCTGGAGCCCATCCTCAAGGAACTTCTCTGTAGAAGAGTGTGTGCTCCGGGCTATTTGGTGTGTGGTATTTCTATGGTGCCTGTTGTGTTTGGCTTTTTAGATGTTGATTGTGGTTTTGTCAAGAGATCCAGGTTTTCAAAGCTTTCTCTAGTTTTCTTGGAAATAGAACCGTTCCTGAACAATGAAGATAAATTTTAAAATCTCCAAAATTATTGATGCATGGTCCAGCATAGTTTAAAAAACCACAACCTTAATATAACTGTGAATATTTTATGGCTTATTCTTTTGGCAGTTAGTAGAGATACGTGTTCTCTGATAAAAGATGCAAGCAATCCCAAAAGAGTTTTTCCTCTTTTTACATGTGATGTTTTTCCTTCAGAATCCACTGAGAAATATTATCTTGAGACTTTTGCCTTGGTACTTCAACATTCTGATTCTATTATTTAGTCCCCAGCCACTTATGTCTTTAAAGCCTGCAATAAACACCTTGAATGGGGCCAGATATTAACCAATGTTGGTGAAATAAAATCAGTAGTACATCAAAAACCCCAGGGAAGGCCTATGTAAAAAGTTATTTCTTCAAAAGGCACTAGAAACACAGCCCAGAGAATGCTCTCCATGTAATCAATTAAAATTTACTTATGGTTCAAGTCCAAACACAAGAAATAAAGATCAGCAGTGCAGTAATTTATAAAAAGAAATACAAAACTGCAAGAAAGTCCTGAAACAATTTTAAAATTACACTGAGTAGCAGCTACTGTACTGTTAAAAAATGTACCACTTTTTGAAGGTTTCTGAAGAGTAGTCACCCACATAATGACCTCCTGGTTGCAATGGCAATTAAGCATTATTTTTTAATAATTGTAGGTATTAACCACATTGTTAGGTATATAATAGGCATTTTAATAGCACAGGTAAGACAGATTCTTCTCCAAGTCTGTATAAAAAGAAATTCCGTTTTCAAACTGGACACTCATTTATTTACCAGTTGTTTTCCTAATAAATGGTGCCCCAGCTCAAACCAAGATAGTCTCTTGTGAGGAACATGCCTAGGGAAAGTCCATGAGAGGGCTTCCCATTTATTGAATAAGAGCAGAAAGTTAAAACATTGCTTTGAGTGTCCACATTGTATAGCAATCAGAAAATTATTGCACCCTGAGTAAAATCCAGGTGTTCCAGCAACTCTACAGAACAATTAACCTTTTGGTTTCTTTCTCAAGTTGGAGATCAAACAGATTTTTAGTAACTCATGAGTGTTACAATCTTCATATAATAGTTATACAGTTACATGAAATGATAAAGGTACCATGAATCTTTCTGTTCTTAGGTTTTATAATATTTTTCTTTGTTTTAGACAGGATAAATTCTACTTCTTATTAGTTGTTATTCTACTTCTTGATTTTTGTAATACTATATAAGTCAACAAACTTCATATATATTCTAAGGCTGAGCAATAATTTTGCAGCTACACCATTTTATATTGTATAAGGTTGAGACCTACATCATACTGTTTGCACTTATGCACATGTTGTGAACTTAAACTACCATTCCACAAATCTTAGACTTCCATTGCAATATTTCATACTTTAAGGCTTTACAGCGTAAACTAGAATATGAAATGTGTACAGGAAGTGCTGGAGTTCAATTTGTATAATGTTGAGCTTATGATTCTTTCACTCCATTGTGTGTTTTTGTGTTGCAGTCATAGCCAGAATAATCTCGAATGCAGTAAATCAGTGAATATTTGGCTATTGTCTATGAGTGAAACCATTTTATCCAATTATTGTCCCTCGTCAATTGAGAGTGGGGGCAGATTTTTTCTAATCATTTCATGAACTTCTCACACAACTGTCCATTCCTATTCCTTTAACTGAGTTGATTTAATTGGAAAGAGATGCTGGTAAGTTTTTTCACATTGACTCATTGTACAAATTCAGAAGAGGATAGATATGTTTTCTGACAGCACTATAAAATCAACAGTTACATCTACCTTTCAGGTAATTATTTTGAAGTGTATACTCTTCTCTAATTGCAACTATCTTTTATTATCATTATTATTTAATAATCCAGTTCTAATAATACCTTTGTAACTTTTATTCTGAAGGTAATGTTGGCATGATATGGGAAAATAAAGTGTTCCAGATCTTCCATGTGAGGGTGAATGTATATCTTTGATGTTTATTTTACCTACAATGCTAACAAAAATGAGACACACAACCATACTACCACCAGCATATGTGGAATCTCTACTGTTACATGTGCATAGTGTCTTCTAATGCAGCGATTTACATCAATATGATCTTTATTCTTAATATATACTTCTCAAAATGAGATGCTACCCCCACTGTGAATGCCAAAATGTTTTCTCAGCATCACTGCACATTGAAACAGCTTTTATGATGTTGGATAAGCAGGGCAATCTCTTCTGAGATTAGGTTTTTAGATTAGAATAGCTATATTTGTTTGTTTGCTTTAAATTTCTTTAGGAAAGATTGGGTCGCTTGTATTTGAAAAAGCCTAAAAGAATAGTAAACTGCTGAGATATTTTTTTTACTGCTTCTTGTAAAAGTGCAAAGATAGCAACTTGGATTGTTTTGATGAATCTTTCTTGAAATTATAAAGGGCAACCACTAATTCTTTCCATAAATAGTAAGTATAGGTAATATTTCTTTGGTAATAGATTTAACCTTTATTATTCAGTTTGGTGACAGAATTGTTTTTCCTGAAGAAAACTTTAGTGATATTCTAATGGCTATAGAATGCCATTCGGGGTGTGTGTGTGTGTGTGTGTGTGTGTGTGTGTGTTTGTGTTTGTGTTTGTGTATCTGTGTGTGTGTTGCAAACTTCCTGACATCATGGCCTTTCTAATGGGGAAAAACAGGGGTAAATGATGAAATGAACAATACATCATCACAATAGAACCTAGAGTCTTTTTGTACTTGAATCACAACACTGCAGATAAGTATGTAAAGAATACAGCTTGCCTAGTGACATTTAAAAACACTTTTTAAAAAATCAATCTAATGGACTCTAAACATGCCGCAGATTCCCATACTCTCAAATAAATTCCAAGAAAAGGTCATCTTACCATGGGATCCCATCATGGGTAGGCATGAAAACTACACAAATGTGCTACCAGGCATATGAAACAGAAAGTAACTTCTCTTTCCTTAGAACAATAAAGTAAGCTGTGAAATATTGCAGATAGAAACTCCAAAGAGTTCCTATCTGTAATCATAAAACAATCAAATTTAAGTTTCTTCTTGGGAAAGAAAACTTTGGGGAAAAAAATGAGGAAAGTTCTCAGCCATTGTACTAATTCAAACATTTCTACTGTCCAGTATGCAACCTGATAACTTGTTTTAAAGATGAAATATATAATACGGAAAAAGGCATAGAGGTGGTCCTTGGTGTATGATCACAACTGAGCCCAAAGTTTCTGTTGTAAGTGAAAATGTTTATTAAGTGAATTTTACCCCATGTTATGATCTTATTTGCCACCTGTGTTAAGTGAAACACCATATCTGTTAAATTAATAACATGTTTGTTAACTGAATTTAGCTTCCCTATTGACTTTGCTTGTCAGAAGGTCCCCAAAGGGAATCACATGGACCCAGGACACTGAAAAGGTCATAAATATGAGTCAGGTGCCAAGTGTCTGAATTTTAATCACATGACCATGGGGATGCTGCAATTGTCGTATGTGTGAAAAATGGTCATAAGTCACTTTTTTCAGTGCTGTTGTAACTTTGAACGGTCACTAATGTAAATTGAGGATTTATAACAGCTTTTACTAGTCGTTATTCTAAAATATAAACTGATTCCCTCTGCTCTCTCTAGGAATAATATATCCTTCCACTTTTGTACCTATAGGGTTAACGTGGAAACTTATTGCTTGACAATCATGTAGCAGTCAAACTTCATCACCTTCAGCAGAAATAATTTATGGTTTAATCTTACATGCAGGCATATTAAATTAGCATTACTCATCAGAACCCACTTATTAATAAAACAAGCTGAATTAGCCACTGGAGAATCGTATTTGGAAATTCAATGACAATTTTACATTTTTAATAAAGGTTCTGAAATATTATTGCAGAGCAGGTGGTGTGAAGCAACGTGGTCAAATTTGACATTCATTAATATTTGAAGCCTGGAACGTGACAAAGGTGAAAATTGATATTGATTTTTCTCTCCCTCTAATATTTGGATGAGTTCTGAAAAGTAAATAAAATGAGATAACGTGACAGATCGGCTTGCACTGATTTCTTTGATTCCACTCTCTGAACACACACGTATATTGCTGTGATTTTTTTTCCCTCCGTCATGTTCTGAATAATGCAACACCCATAGTCTTACAAGTTCAATGCATTATAAAACACACTCAAGCTGGGTTTCAATCATATTAGACAGAAAGCTGAATTTTTTATGAGGGATTATTTAAAACAAAATACATCTCAGGCCCCACAGTCTTGGAAACCAAACAGTCCTGAGAGTTCACTGAGGAAATGTCAACGCTATGGAGAATTTTTCGATTTGGCGGGGAGGGGAAAATTAAAGTGATCCTGTTTGATGTATATTAACCATATCAATATTAACAGCCTTCTGTTGAATTTCAGAAGTGATTGGAAACCAGCCTTATTATCAGCCTTGGAGATGAGAAAACTCTGAACGTATCTGTACACCTGCTGAACTTGACCTGCTTTTGGGAAACCTCAGGCAACGTGGCTAATCTGCAAACTTCATTCCGGCCATGTTGCTTCAGCCTCTTTGAACTTGGAATAACAAACAAACCAAAAAGATATGGCTTGCCTCGCCCCCCTGCTGTTCAAACTCCACAATTCTCTTTGTGAGTCCTTCTGCAAAGTAATCTCAACTCTACTGACCCTGGAAGGGGGGGGGAGTTGCCAACTTTTAGCAGTAGGATAGATTTTTCTGTCCTCCTATCACAGTTTTGTCACTAAAAGTCATAGATATTGACAAGAAGATCTAAAAATAGAGTAGCACTTTACAACATGCGAACTATAATTTCTACAATCCTTGATAATTGTTTATTCCAGAGGGCTGATGGGAGTTGAGCCGAGGTGGCGCAGTGGTTAGGGTGCAGTACTGCAGGCCACTTCAGCTGACTGTTATCTGCAGTTCAGCAGTTCTAATCTCACCGACTCAAGGTTGACTCAGCCTTCCATCCTTCCGAGGTGGGTGAAATGAGGACCCAGACTGTGGGGGCGATATGCTGACTCTGTAAACTGCTTAGAGAGGGCTGAAAGCCCTATGAAGCGGTATATAAGTCTAACTGCTATTGCTATTGCTATAGTTGGTTCAATTATACTGAAAATCTTCAAATTCTTCTTTCACATGGGAGAATCTTTCTACAATCTGAGCTCTTCTGCAAAGAATGGGGTTGAACGGAGTTCTAACGAAAGATATCATGTTTATGATAGAATGCAATATCTGAACATGCTTTAGTCAGTTAAGTACAAAATTAGACAAGAAGGGAATCAATATATCAACCCAATTTCTGGTAGTTCACATAAGGAAATATGATGGTAAATGTTTACAGGACTATTTCCTGGGATCATTCAATATGGGTCTTGGATGAAACTCTACAAAACTGTTGCCACTGGCAACTGATATTGACAACAAGATCTAAAAAAGAGTGACATCTCAAGCCTGTTTTGATTTTTGAACATCTGGATCTGCTCATATATGGTCCAGGAGCTCCATCTTCCTCTCTCTCACCCCAAATGTTAAATATGGTTCTTGCCCACCAAATGTTCTTTCCTGTCACATTATGTTGCTTTTCCCTTTTGCAAAAAGAAAAATGAAAATGTGAAGTAATCTTATTATAATATGTCTGTTTCCAAATCTAACAGAGCCCACTGTATTTTTCATAAGATGTTTCCTGTTCCACATTCACAAGCATAAATAAGATTTATAGGCTCAGTCCCTGTCAGTTTTCATGGTTTCTTAACGCTTGCAGGTTGTGGGTTCCTCTGACTAAATGTATAGAGTAAAAGGTTGCTACCCCAGGCCTTATTTCCAAGAAGGAAATTTCAATCGACAGCAGCAGGAATGAATGAAAACCAGAGAAATCAACCCAAAGAGTTTCTGCAAGGTATTCTACTTCAGATATTCTACTCTCCAACCCCTGCGCCATGGCCCATTATTGCACAATGGCCCATGGGCATGTAAAGCTCCATTTGTGTGAGTGGCAGGTGCACACGCCTGGTTCTTGCACATATGGAGCTGTTCACACTCATGCCACTCACACAGAACCACTCCCTCACCACCACCACTACTGTACTACCAAAATGGAAAAGTTGGAGGACTGCTGTTCTACTTTAATTAGTGAAAGATATTGCAGAAAATATGAGTTATTTGAGATTTTAGACCCAAATCAAATTATCTTTTTTTTTTCTTTTTGAAACACACACAGAGACATAGAAACAATGGAAGTCTCAGTCAGATTCACTGAAAGTAATTTTCAGCAATGTTTGTCTTGAAGATGCACTAACAAGTATAATGCCTAAGTTTCGCTTATACTAGCATTTTTCAGCTTCAGCAACTTTAAGATGCTTAAGACTCCCAGGATTGTCCAGCCAGTCATGGTGGGAGCAGAGGTGGGTTGTTCCCGGTTGAGCCTGGATTGAGGAAACTGGTCGTAGCGGTGGAGGGAGGCTCTGCCTACCTTCTCAGACACTTCTGTGCATATAATTAGCATTGCTCACAAATGTGCGTGCACGAGCGCACCACTAGTAAAAAAAAATGTAAACCCACCACTGGGTGGAAATTGAAGTCCACATGTCTCAAAGTTCCTGAAATTGAGTCTTACACTGCCTACATTTAAAACGTCACTATAGATTGTTTAACAGTCTGGCTGTGAAGCAACATACCTACCCATCTTTAAATTATGATCCAATTAAGGCAGCCAATGCATGCCTAGCCACTGTAAATAAATCAATGGTGCTCTTTGAACTGATTTTTTTTTTACATTGCATGCCTACTTTATTAGCTGTGGCATATTAGTCCACTATTTTCTGGAAAGTTTAGGATTGCGTGCGTAGACCAGTTTATGCTCACAAGAGTAAATTTTGGCTGAAATTAGTCAAATTGGGGCTAGAACCCAAGGCAAAAATGTATGGCCCCACAGCCAAGATGGAGCCCAAATGATTATTTGGACCATGGCAGATGATAAGGATAACAATAAAAAGGTTCTGATCAATTCTTGGGTTGACATTGGCATTCTTAGTTTCAAAAGAATCATCGTTATTCTCCATGCTATCTTTTGCTGTATCTTTCCCTTGTCCTTCCTGAAACAAAATGATGCTTAAGTCCTCAGATAAAGATAAGGTCTGTAAGATATTGTCTTCATGGTCTAAAGCTACCTACTTATTTCATTGGATGAATTCATTGATTTTAATATGGCTTTAACGGCTACATTGTGATAAGAATCTGACTGTTCCTATATGAACGGGAGTGAATGTTCCTGAACCTCAGGCTTACATTATAGTCACATAACTCTTGAAAATACTTTATTGGCTGCTCACTGAAATGTGAGGTTTACTTCTCCAGAACACTGCTTGTGTTCCTGAATTTTGCACAACTGGGTCTCAGCAAAACATATTTCCCCCCTCTGCTATAAAATTACTTAGTAGCGGAAGGTTGACAAATACAGAACTCATTCTTATGCACATTGCACATGAGAATTAGAGCAAATTTTAATTTCAACCAAGATATAACAACATAATTTCCTTTGGCTAACAGGGGCAAGAATTCTTTTTATTAACCTACGCAACCTTCACATCACCAACTGAAAAAAAATACTTAGTATGCTTCAACTTTAATTCCCTAACCCCAACACTTTAATATTAATAAATCCGCATACCCTAGCAATTAATACCCAGAGCCAATAGAGAATCGAGCAGCTAAGACCAGCACTTATTAATATGCTTCAGAGTCAGAAAATAAAACTTTACAATGAAAAATGTATTACATTGGTTCTAACTTTGATTCTAACTTTCCCACATAGGAAATCCTTTCTACAGTATATTATTAGATATGATGTAATCTTTTGACAGCAAACTGGGCCTTGTACAAAGGTCCAAGTCATGTTTCATATTGTGCTCATGATACTTACATGCTTAAATCTTAAAATACAGTAAGTTAGAACCACGGATTCTATAGGTATGGAATATGATCAGCATTTGGGATAAATGAATATAAATCGAGAAAAAGATACAAATGATATTTTTACAAATCTCCCATCTAATAAACATACCCATTTCCAAAATTATACAGTACATAAAAGATATTATTTTGAGAAGAGGAAAACATATTCCTGGGTTGTAAATGGAAATACAAAAAGCATACTTACTTATAAGCACACATAGACAATAATAATTCATAAGACATTTCACTATTCTTGAATTGTATAAATTCATGCTCTCTGGTCATGCTCATCCATTATTCCCTCTGTGTCTATCCAAAGCACATCCAATAAAGACACCTTACAAAAGAATAACATAAAGATCAAAGAACATCCCAGTTTTGTCATATTCCTAGCTCTGTTATATATTCCTGACACTTTCCTCTTAAATTAACCTTGTGCAGGACAATATTAACTCAGAAGCAAAGTGAATGGTGTTGATTTCTGAGTAAGTGAGCCCAAGACTGTGGTCAAAGTTGCTTTTCTTTTATGATTCCACACGGAAACGAGGAGATGACTACTCAAGGAGTTGCACACTATTATTGTTGTATAACACATGCCAACAGTACAATTGGTGACCTTACCAACTGATCATGGTTCTTTTAAGCCCCCTTGTCTCTATGGATTATGCAGGCTACAAATATATTTATTTCTCTCCCCTAGGTTCCATGGCAAGCTTAAGAATCTCATTTTATTTCTGGATACTTCCAGGTAATTCACTGTTTAATATTTAAACTGTTCTTCATGCCAATCTTCCTACCTTTTGTGGTTCTCACCTGCCCTAGATTTTACCATGTTCTCCTTTTTTCCTTAATTCTCAGTAGAATGAGAATTCCCTGCCCCACCTAATGACCAAGTCCAGTGGCAGGAATACATGGGTACAGCAAGTGCTTGTTATTTGATAAAGATTGTTGTATGGCTCAAACATATAGGGCACAACTTTGTGGGTGAAGAGCTGAATACAGTTTGTGCAGTCAGTTGAAGGCTAACATAAGTGAGGCAAGCAGATATCATCAAGGAGGAAAGTGGCTATTTTGCATCTGTTTAATTTTGATTCTCATTGATAGTTTCTCTGAAACTTTATGTAACTATAAAACTATATACTTAATCATAACTTACTGAGAATCTATAGGCATTGAAAAATATCCATGATACACAAAGAGGTCTCGGAGGGCAGCATGGTGCTCCTAGATGAAGGACTGTTCATCCATGTCCTATGAATTATTATTTATAATCATATGTGGGGTTCATGTTTGTTGCAATTTAATTTTGACCCACAATTTTCCTGTGTTGGGAATACGGCATTGTACCATAGCCATGATAGACCCACAAATCCAAAATGGCTACATTAAATATTATTTAATGTATTTAAATAGTATTAATAGTATTTAAATAGTATTTAAGATATTTATTGACAGCTAGCAAAATCTTCATAAAAAGAGTCCAATTTCTTAGGTATCTGTACAGCCAGTTGAAGTGATTATGAACTAATAACATATAATGCATTCTAGATTCTTGCCTTGGTTGTCTGACTGCTAGAATTTATAAAGTCAGGAATATCTATCTATCTATCTATCTATCTATCTATCTATCTATCTATCTATCTATCTATCTATCTCATCATCATATTTCCTTCAATCCCTGCTCCAATCCCTAAAACAGAAATAAAATAAGATTATCCAAATATTTAACTTGTTCACTACAAAGCTATCATTTCTGTATGGAGGTTTTGTGCAATACAGAATTGACATAACCTTAGATGTGATCCCATTCAGCACTAATGTCCCCCCTTCTTCAGAGCCAGCATTAAAAGCTGATATCCTGCTGATGGTATAGGTGTAACCCTTTAAAGATCATCAGTTCTTTTAAAGTGAAAAGATAGACATCCACAATATTGATTTCACTTCATTTTTGAGGTAGCTTAGTAGGTTTCTGGTTCACTTTTCCCTTTAGGCTTGATAGGGCTGACATTATTATCTTGACCTATTTATAGTTTTTGAAAGAATTGGCCCCCTTATGACTTGTGGACCTCAACTCCCAGAATTTCTGAGCTATGCTGGTTGAGGAATGCTGGAAGTTGAAGTCCACAAATCACAAAGGGGCCATACTTGCCCACCCATATTCTAGGATACACTGAATAAGTTTTTCGTCTGTTCTTGACATATGCCCTTCAGTGACCATCTGTTTAACATTGCAAGATTGTCACTGATAAACCTAAGACTAAAGAAGGCATTTTACTTTTCCATTTCCCCCAAAATCCAATGACACTTAGAAATATAAAGACAAAATGTTTTCTAAAGAGGCTTACATGGTCGCAAGAACATGGTGGTGGGATTCCAAATCTTTTCCTACCGGTCCTATGAAAGCTCACTTCGCGTGCATAAGCAAAACTCAAAGACTGCCCTTGGTGTTAGAGCTAGTGAGCTGAGCTTTTTTTTTTTTTATGTCAACTGAGGTGCGGCAATCCGCTCTGAGAATCAGCGGAGCTAAAAAACCAAGGGAATATAGGACAGGTTACGATGGGGGCAGGAGGGCAGGGCCAACCAGGGGTGGTATTTACTGGGTCTCTGAACTACTCAAATGCCAGTTCACCTGAACCGGTCTGAATTGACTGAATACCACCTCTGGCTCGCTGCCTTCTGGTAGTCATTGTAATTGAGAAGTACCACACAAGATACACAATGTGTAAAAATAGAGAAATATCCCACCATGATAGGGATGCAAAAATCTCATGCTTGGGGATATGACACAATATATGTACATCTGTATCTCTCTTCTCTGAGAGTGAAGGTACATATACCATTGGGGCTATCAGAAAGGCATATACTGTCCCCTATCCCTTAAGTTCTCAGAAGTTGTATATATAATAATGAAAAAAAACAGTAATGTTGTGTCTCTTGGTGAACCTCTCATTGAATGGTATGGCATATAAAGTACCAATCATTCTGGTTGATTCTATGTATTTCTTCCTGTAACTCTACTGAGCATCAGGATTTGAATAGTTGCAAATACTTATGCACTCCAGAGGTGGGTTACCACTGATACACCCCGGTACGGGCGTACTGGTGCCTGCCAGGAGCACCAGGTACCATTCTGGTACAGAGCTCTGGAGGGCCCACCTGCCCACCTGTGCTCCTTACCGATATTTGAGGCTTTGGGGGCTTCCGTGTATGGTGCCTGCGCGATGCTCCACCGAGCAGCTGGACCATTGCGGAGACATCATGAAGCAACGCGGGCAGTAAGTACGCATGTGCATGCTATGTGTGTGTGCATGCGCACTGCACGTTTTCATATGGTGGATGCCCAGCCCCATTTCACCTTACTGGTTGCAATGGGATCTGGAACCCACCACTGATGCACTGTTGTCTAAAGCAGCAGCCCCCAACCTTTTGGACACCAAGGACTAGTTCTATGGAGGACAGTTTTTTTGCATACCAGGGGGCACGGTTTTGCACTCTGCCTGGATCCTGCAGGTGAATGGGTGGGACTTCATTCATTTCTGTGGCCTGGTTCTTGGTGAGCCATGGATTGGTACCGCTCTGCACCCTGCAGGTTGGGACCCCCTGATCTAAAGTACAATGGTTGATGAATCCAATTCCTAATAGAGGATTTGACCAGTATAGAAAACATCTGGCTATGTACATCTGAAGAATGCCAATATACAACAAAACTGGTTACGTACTGCCACCTGATGGTCCATATAATTTATTTTCATTTTCTGCCATTCCCAATTCTCATTCTATGTAACAAAGGAGACAGAAGACACATGCAAGCTTCTTTCAACAAACATTGATTGCATGTTAAATTACATTTCTCCATTTGCCCCAAAATTATATAATACGATACACACTGCATTTTCCCTCTGAAACATAACTATCAGATTGTCTGATGAACTAATTTTCAGATGCATAAACTTTGTGTTTCATCTTATAATGTATCTAATCTCCACCACAAATCATTTCTCAGATAACAATGTACCATTATCTGCATACAAATATAAACACACATTCATATTCTTAACCAACACCTCTCCAATTTTACAAGCATTCTTATACACATATCTAAAAATTAATGTAAAAAAACCAAGAAGATAACACACATATATATATATTTGATATTCTCTGATTCATATTCAAGCCTTTGCAAAGCATTGCATCTATTCCCTTGCATTCTTGTCTCCCATCATGTCTTTTCATGTTCAACAATGCCATATTCATGCAAAACATTCCATAATTCAATATACTTCATATAACTTCATATAACAATTCAACTTCATATAACAATACACTTTCTCTAAATCAACAAACACATAATGCACTTTCTTCTTCAAACTCTCCCATTTTTACTCAAGTGTTCAAATATCAGTGGAAATAAAGCACAGACTGGACAGCCTCAGGACTAAATTAATAATATATTCACACAGAAATACTGCAGTCTTCTCTTCCCTATAAATACACAGTAGTGAATAAGGAACATGCAGAGTGTCTCCCCCTCCCGAAACTGTCTTTGTGTTTCAAAACAAGGAGCTCTGGCAAAAACCAAAATCAACACACACTATTAAGTCTGACAATACTCAACTGAAATCAATACCAATAAGTTTTGATTTTTTTTTCAAATATGGATCCACTAAAAGAACTGGTGAGCTTTGAAGATGTCACCATCTGAGTTGTGATGGGCTAATGCAATAGAAATAGTCTGACATGTCATGAAAACTGGCTCTTTTAGTCTCCTCATCAAAATTATCCAGAATGGAATGACATTTACAGTATATACTCATGAATAAACCAAGAATTTTAGGTGATAAAATGCATCCCAAAACTTGGGTTCTTCATATCTGGCCTCATAGCCACAACTTTCAGCTGTTCTTCTTAAGACTTAAGTCCAAGAGAATCCCCTGATTGAGTTGGTTCGGTCTGAGGCAGTGTCACCCTATCTAGGACTAGAGGTGGATAAATATTGGTACCAGAATGTCTAAGGGCCCAAAGTCACTTTGTCTTGCTTAGGTATCAAAGGCCATTGTGTCTCATCCAGACCCCTACTACAGCCTCTAGGCACTGAGACAAGACACCTACAGCATCACTGAGGCAGCCTGGGATGAAGATACCAAGCTATGTAACACCAGCATATTGATGATACTTCATCCCAAACCATTGGATCATCCAATGGCATCATGTAGACTTAAATAAGAGGGGAAAGAGAATCAAGCCCATGGCACTCAACAAAGAAGGGACTGTAGGCTGGATTTTTTCCAACAACACTGCCTTGAACTGATGCTGGAGGAAGGAGGATGTTCTGACTTAGGCTTCTTCAGCAGCACAAAGTTGAGTCCTTAGCCCAATAAACTCATTTTATTTAATTTACAGTAAATTCTTCTCCAGCAAAGTCCTGGCCCACAGTCTTTCAAGATAGTTCACAATTACTGACCTTTATCAGGCTTGGAGAGTGGCTAGGCCAATATCTTTCAAACGCTGCAATATTTGCCAAGAAGGCAGGAATGAATTAATGATCTCCTGAAAACACCCCTCCCCTTTTGCTCTTCTTTTATTCCCTATGGAAGGGGCCATTCACTGTCCAGCTGGGGCCTTTCTCCCAAGTTGACCCTTGTTCCTTAGATGTTCCCTTCATCTGGCAACTCTGTGCATGTGCACACTGGGAACAGGCTCCAGCCTCACAACTGGCTCCGAAGGCAGCTGAAAACTGTCAGATGGCCTTGGCCCCTTCTCTGTCTCCAATGCAGAGCACTCATCAGAGCCTTCTCCAGACTCCAGGACTGGCCCAAGTTTCTCCCCATCTCTTCACTGTTTGAATATGCTGCCAGCTCCACTGGCCACTGTGGGCCACAACAGAGGATAACTAAAATAATACCATGTTATCCTTCCCTAACAATGAAGCTGGTCTAGAAGCATACTATGATAGATGGTATTCAAAGCCACTGAGAGGACAAGAAAAACAAGGATGGGTGGACTACCCAGATCTTGCTCCTACCAGAGGCCATCCAAGAACATGATCAATACTGTCTAAGCCCTTTGAAGCTGCTGCACGGCTGTTTTCTCTATAGCCTTTCCTAATTTGGATGCTATCCAGATTAGTTAGGACCTATTTATAGTTTCTGGTGGAATGGACACACTATCAATTCCTTAAAAGCCAGTGGGACCATCATCCTGCTTAAAATGGAATTGACCACTTCCCAGACCCAATCACACATTGTCAAGCCAGCCTCCCTCAGCAACCAAGAAAGAAACCACTTAATTCCATTTTGCATTTAATTCCAATTCCATTTCCACCTCTTGCTGGTGCCATGGCTTCTCCATCCTGATGAGCTCCACTGTCTGCCCCCAGGGCCCCCCTTGGGCAGAACAAGGCCTCTGCAGTTTTCTTCTCTAGTTCTGGGAGATCAGCTTCTCTTTCAGGACTGCTCTCATGTAAGTGTTGCCTCTCCCAAGCCTCTTAGAAGAGTTTCATAGCCTGGGACATCATAAGGTTCTCCTCATCGGTGTCCTGCCAAGCAGCTGCCAGCCCCGATATCACCTTGTCATAACTCCAGCCAGAATTTCCTCAGGGTCATACTTCTGTCCCATTCCCAATGACCACCCGGGGCGGATGGATCATTCCTCCAAATTGAGATCCGCCAAATTGAGATCCGCCATCTGCTCCATCTCCAAGGGACATGAGGATGCAGCTGTCCCCATGTTGTCCTCCTGGTCGCTGCCTCGATGGGACATTCTTTTGAAGGTTTTGGTTTTATTTACACTCCCCTTGGAAGGTGTTAGCTCCGGGATGAGTGGGAAAATGAGATCTTGCTTAATGTCAAGCCAGCCTCCCTCAGCAACCAAGAAAGAAACCACTTAACTTCATTTCACAGAATTAAGAGTACTTTTACTGGTTATGAAAAGATAGCAGCTAAGCAAAGCAAGATCTGAGGCAAAAGCGCGCAAAATCATAGATATCAATATGTGACCCAACCCCCTCCCCTGGTAACCCCATCCCATAGTCCAATCTGCAAATCACTCAGGTGTCATGTGAGTTCCATCTTCAAAAAGCATCATCAGGTTGGTATGCAGGACAGTTGGCCTTGGCGGCTCCAATCACTATCTCCAGCATGCGCAGTAGATGGTGAGATCAAAACTCCCTTTACACAATCTCTCCTGTACTTAAAACTTCCCTTCCCAAATACCAAGCCTCCCCCTCCCTGTTTCAATGGCAGCTGAAAGCAAGTAGCAAAACAGAGGCTGACACATATCCTCTCCAGCCTTCACCAGCCAGGAGTGGCATGTATTTAACACAGAAGTGGCTGAACTAACAGATACAAGAACCCTGTCTACAACTTTAGGTTCAATGGTCTTGAATCACCCCCAAACAAGCAGACAAGACTAAACCTCCATAATCTCCACTGGCCCTGCATCAAGGTTGGAATTTAACAAAGAGTGAATGAATCTGAGTAATTTTATCTGCCAAATACCACAGTAATCAATCTGCCAGCAAATTCCTTACAATATCCCTTAAATAGGCCCCAAAATCGCTCTCACTTCTGGGCACTATCTGGGATACAATAAGGGCAAACAACTAATTATATTTCACTGTCCTCACTGCCACAATATAGGCTCTAATCATGGTTCTAGCTTCAGTTTGTTGAGCTTCACTCTTTGTCATTCACCAGTAGCACTCTAAGCATCTCTAAGCCCCTTTGAGCTTCCTTAGTCCTTCCATATATCCTGGAGTTTTTCAGAACATGGGCATTGGGAAGTCATTTAGGTACTGTCCGGAGGCTCTCCTACTCCAGATTGTCTACAAGGCTTAGATTTGTACTTAATAGATATTCTGTAACAGCCCTGAACTTTCTCTGGAAACCCAACTGTGTCCATCATTGATCTGTTTCAAGTTGATGTAATAGGTTCAGCCTTCCTGCAAAGAGGGGTGATGCAGATAATTTATTTTCTCTATTTTAGGACTCTTTGACCAGAAGAAACAGGTTGAATGAATGACCACTACTATGTGTCAGGCTCTGGATGACTTGGGACAAGCTAATAGCTGTCATAGTGCCCATGAACTCCAAAGCACCTCTAACCCTGCTTTCTGGGAAGGCAAATTGATGTTCCCCAAGGCCATAACTTTGGGGAACTCTAAGTCAACCTGATCACTGAGTCAAGAAGCTCAGGCAGGAGGGTACTTCTCTAGCACAGTGTGTGCCATCCCGACATTCCTACTGATCTTGGACTCCAATTTAATAAATGGGGTCTTCACATACAGCAATCCGAGAAGCATATTTCAGGTCCAAAACCAAGAAAGGCCTGTGGTGATTCATCCAACGTGAGCTCGTTATTGTTTCAGGTCTATAAAATCTTGCTAGATTGAGCAACATCTGTCTATGGAGTCCATGGATTTGCAATCGCTCCATTTGACTCTCCAGCCCAGGAAAAAAGACAACATGGCTGCATGGGTAAATGGGGGGAGGGGACCCACATGTGAGACATATTTTTAACTATATACATACTATATGGAAATTGACAGCAAGTCAATGGCTTCCCCCTATTGTTATTCCTGCTAATCTTTAATATAGGAAAGACATACAGTATCTATAGCCTAGATCAGAGGTCAGCAACCTGCGGCCCTGGAGCCATGTGTGGCTCTTTCATCTCTTTTGCGGCATCTCTTGTCATAAGTCAGTAAAAGGAAAAGAATGCCGTGCTAGGAGGAGACTCTATGGTGGGGGAACTGGACTTCCGGTTGACTCCAGAATTGAATCAGGGGGCTCTTGGTTAGGACCTTTGTGGCGCTATGAGCATTTAAGGTTGCTGACTCCTGGCCTAGATCCTGGTTGTAGACCTGATGTTACATGCACCTTATAACTGAGTGCCAGTAGACATGGATTATGCATGGATATTATAATGAAATAATAATAATAATATCTCTCTATTCCTCTCTCTCTCTCTAGAGAAAGACTGATTGTACAGTGTGAGAAGCCCTTATGCATACAATTTAACTTTTTTTTCTTGATTTTACTATATTAATGATTTTCCCCTCTATATCTCTTTTATTAAATAAATAGAAAGAGAGGAAAAGAATCATACTACTATCAGATTATAGACACAGAGGCTTGACCCTTTAATGATAAAAGAGCAAGCAGCGGGTTGTAAAGCCTTAATGGAAAATGACCTCTCTTAAAGATTTCTTTTAAATTTCAACATGGACCTCTGGGTCAGGAAATGCAAAGGAAGTGTTCCTGGCTTATGTTCCTGCCTTAGCATTTGAGATCCCTGCCTAATAGGGTGAGAAATTAGCACAGTAGCCTAGTCTCAAAGTAGCTGCACATATGGTGGCATCACTTAGAACCCAAGAGCAGAGAATCATTGAGAGACCCCATCCTCTCATCCCATTTCGTGGCTCCTTTTTCTGCCTCTCTCCGTCTGCCTCTGCCTCTGCCTGTCTGTCTGTCTGTCTATCTGTCTATCTGTCTCTGTGTGTGTGTGTGTGTGTGTGTGTGTGTGTGTGTGTATACACACACAGGATTAACAAGAGCGAGAGGAGGAAAAAGAAAGAGAGAGAGGTCTTCATTTCTCAAATCCAACATAAACAAGGCCTGTGTTTATCCCAGGGGGTTAATTTGGTTGGACTTTGATCCATCACATTGTGCTGGGTGTTAATATTTTTACTCCAATGCCACATCATCTTTTATCTTTTATTTATAGTCATCTTCATATTCATTTCTCAACCAAGGCTGGCACTGCAGGGGAAGAAAGCATTGATCTTTAATATCCTTTTTTCCCCTCCTCTGCCTTTTTGTAGTGCATCTCTTTGACCCTTAAGAAACAGCAAAGGGAGAATGAGAGAGAAAGGAGTGGGCAGGGAGGGAATCACTGCACAGTTTGGGAATTCTTCAGAGGGAGCTGAAGACCAAAATCAGCCTTTGTCCTCCCCGCAGGTGGCTTTGCTACAAATAAGAATATATCTATATGTATAGGAAGAGTTTGTGCCTTTGTTTCCAGCAGGGAAGTGGCCTGTGTATCGCACAGCAATTGAACTTTGAATACCAAATGATAAAGAAATCAATGCGAATGAACACCCGCCTACAGTTCCTGTTCCTTGCCACAATTTTTGCAAAGTGTAAATGCATTCACACATAGAGTTCACAGACTGAGATATCAGAGATACAGGCGTTTTGGAAAAGCAATTAATTCAGCTTGATTTTCCTTTTGATAGAAGCATGTCATACATTTCTTCGTAGAAGCTTGAGCATCATAGAAAACATAATGGTGACACAAAGCTTGACCATGCTGTCCTTTTTATACACATTTCCACCACCACAACCCCAGCTTTCTCATGAACATGCAGGCTTAGCTTTAGAGGGCAGAAAGCAGATGAGGCAGTCATTCTGCTCTTTTCCCTGAGCCACAGAGCCAATCATGGTGTGTGTGTTTGAGTATGTGTGTGTGTATTTTACAGCATAACTCCAGAATGCCTGGGCTGCTGAAATGAAAGGACTAAATTATAACTCTAGTGTCAAGTCACAGTACTTTTGACAGTGATAGTGTGCATTTTGGATTCAAATTCTGTTAAGATACAACCTGTTGTGCCTTAAAATGGCTTCTACTGTGCAACACAGTGGAGTTGCCATGGTAGTGGCCTTCACAGTACTCCACAAGGGGGGCTCCTTCTAATATAGGATTGGGATAAATACATACCCAGGCTACACTGGGTTATCAGCTAGAACACCATAAATTAGTAGCTGTTTTCAGATGCAGGAAGGAGCCTACTTCATTCTGGTTTCAGTTTTAAATGTAATGGTGAAAGATTAGTTTGTCTTTTCCTTCAAGAAGTGAATATTTTGAGATAACCTATATATTTGCCTATGCACCAGCTCACATATTTACATATACATGATCTCATCCTTTTATTTTCCTTTATTCATTTTGCCCTTATTTTCCCATTGTATGGATCCCTACTTTCATCAAATCAAATCAAATACTTATGAATTTCCAAATGTTTCTGAAACAAAGCTTCCCAGCAGTCTCAATCAGTCTAGCTAATAGTGCGGAATTGCTATGTTGATGACTCTATCTTCATATCGGAAAATACAGAGAATCTGTAAGCACTAGTAATAAAAGTGCAAACGATCTAAGTGCCAGAGCTCACTGTAACAGCATTGCCAAAAAGGCATTAAGAGTTGTCAACCTAATCATGTGAAGTCTTCTCTGGTAACATTGTATTGCAAACTAGGCCATACAAAACTTTTGCTAGACCAATTCTCGAATACAGATCATCTCCCTGGAATCCATACTGTATAATGGACATTAATACAATTGAGAGTCCCAAGGTATTTCACAAGAGGAGTACTCCACTCCTCTACTCAAAACAAAATACCCTGTGCCACCAGGCTTGAAATTTTTGGCTTAGAGAACCCTAGAACTAAGCCAAATACACAGTGGTGGGATTCAAATAATTAAAACTGGTTCTCTGCCCTAATGATTTCTTCCAACAACCAGTTCCCAAACTGTGCAGAAATTTAACACCGGTTCTCCCAAAGTGGTGTGAGCTGGCTGAATCCCACCACTGCGCCTATGGTCTGACCTAAGTGTAGTATACAAAATTATCTGCTACAATGTCCTACCTATCAATGACTATTTCAGCTTCAACCACAATAATATATGAGCAACAATAGATACAATCTCAACGTAAACCGCTCCAAACTCGATTGCAGAGAATGCAACGTCAGCAACAGAGTGGTCAATGCCTGGAATGCATTACCTCTGTTGTTACATCTCCAAATCCCCATATTTTTAATCTAAGACTGTCTACTGTTGACCTCACCCCATTTCTAAGAGGTCTGTAAGGGAGTGCATAGCGCACCAGTGTGCCTACCATCCTTGTCCTACTGTCTTCATTTATTCATACCCATTTACCCATGTTTATATTATGTTAATACCTGTGATTTTTTACATGTTTGACAGACTAACTAACTAACTAACTAACTAACTAACTAACTAACTAACTAACTAACTAACTAACTAACTAACTAAAAAAGTTAAGGAGTAAAATAAAAAAATAAGATTAGAATTAAATATAAATACCAAGCTAACAATAGCATATAGAAAAATCTAGCGTTAGAACTGGCAATAAACATATCAAACTAGTGGATAGGTTCTACCTTTAGGATCAACCAACAATAAAGGCACCAGCAGTCAAGAAATAGTCCACAGCCTAGTACTTGGTAAAACAACCATGAAAGTCTTCAAAAGTTATTCAGATACGGTGATTACAAAGATCAGAAACTGTTCAGTATTGACATTTTAAAAACTTTGATGTTGAAGGAGACTCCTGAGAATACCAGGGTCAGCCAAGAAAAAAAAAACAATAGGCCATTTAAACAAATCAATACAGAGTTTTCATTTTCAGATGCAAATGATCAGCTCATGTTGTCCTACTTTGAACACATTGTGTGAGGACTCAGCTGTCTGGAAAAAGCTGTAATGCTCGGGAAAGTGGAAGGGAAGAGAGGAAGAGGACATCACCAGCAAGGTGGTTGGATTCAGTTACAATGGTGCTGAGCAACTGTTGGGAAACTTGAAAGAACAGCTTTGGGACAGATCGCCTTGGAGAAAATCAATCTTTGTGGTTGCAAGGAATTAAAAACAACTTGATAGCACATGATCAATCAATCAGTTTGCATTTTACTTCTGAGGGACAACATTCCGGAAAAGCCTCTTTCTGGTTAATGCTAAACAAATGCTTTTAACAATAACCAGTCTTTATTCATAGGAATTTAAACTCCTTAATGGCAGTCTTTAAAGGTTGAAGAGTTATCCCAAGGAGAGAACAAGGAAAAAGTAAGTGGTTCCGACAGATTAAAGTTTCCTATTCATACCAATCCACATAATTCCATTGTACCATATATATATATATATATATATATATATATATATATATATATATATTATATATATATATATATATATATATATATATATATATATATTAGTGTCACAACCCCCTGGTAAGCCCCAATCATGGGAGGAAGCTTCCAAACTGCTTCCAACATCTGTCAATCGGCTCGTCACAAGAGTCCATCAAGACAGAAACCCAATATTTTTATAGGTATGGCTAGCTGATGAGAGCTAAATAGCTTGAAATAGATCTATACTAGTCTCCCTTATTTATTTATCAGCACAAATAAAACACAAATATAACAAAAAAGGCAACAGTAAAAATATTGGGTTTCTGTTGTGATGGACTCTTGTGACGACACAGACACACACACACACACAATATATATATATATTAATTATATAATATTATATATATATATATATATATATATATATATATATATATATATATATATATATATATATTATATATATATTATATTCTTAATATATAATATTAAGAAATAGTACAAATCCAACATCTGTACTTCTAGAAGTTAAGCTAAAATGATTGCCCATTTACAAAGGGAGATTGATATTGATTTTTATTAAGCAAACACTGGTTACCAAGTTGAGAATGTAACACAAACAAAGATTACACACTTAGGCTCCAAGACAACAATGAGTAGAGAGTCTAGCTCTGGCTTTTAAATCAGCTTTCATCAACCTGGTACAAAGCTGTTTTGTGACAACTTCTGTAAGCTGATACATCTGAGAGCACCCCATTGTTATAATAAGATACATTTTCTCTTCATCTCTAGTCTATCATTGCAATATACATTTTCTTTGACATAAGCATTTTTAGAAACATAAATATCTATCTAGCATAGCTTTATTCATGGAACAACATTAATCAATCCTACGGCACATAATTTTCTGATCTTCTGTATGATGGGACATATATGATACATCAGGTTTATATAAAGAGAGTTAGGAGTTTAAGTGCAGGTAGTCGTCAACTTATTAACACAACTGAGGCCAAAATGTCTGTTGCTAAGCAAGACAGTTTGCCCCATTTATAACCTTTCTTGCCAAAGGTGTTTGGTGAATCATTGAGGTTGTTACATTAGCAACACGGTTGTTAATGAATCTGGCTTCCCCATTGACTTTACTTGTCAAAGTTTGCAAAGGTGACCACATGACCCCGGGACATTTGCAACCCATCATAAATACATGCCAGATCCGAATTTTAGAAGAGAAGAAGAAAGAAGAAGAAGAAGAGAAGAAGAAGAGAAGAAGAAGAAAGAAGAAGAAGAAGAAGAAGAAGAAGAAGAAGAAGAAGAAGTAGTAGTAGTAGTAGTAGTAGTAGTAGTAGTAGTAGTAGTAGTAGTAGTAGTAGTTGTGTTTTAAAGCCAAGTTATCTTTGGAAGGTAATGTGAAGGCTAACTCCATTCCCACAACTGACCTCAAAAATAAGCAGCCTGAAAATGAACTAGTTTGTTACCATACAGTAACAAGAAATAAGTAGCATCCTTTCTGCTTACTCCAAAGTACAAGACTTCCAGACCATTATACTACACAGGCAGAAGAAAATGGCAGAAGAATTTAACATTGATTTTACTATAAACTGGGCTTGTGTTTTGTACATGGCAGTCACTGGATTCTTTCTTAACAGCCTTCCTAATTCTTGCAATGAGCACACTTTATCTGGCCTTGTGTACTTGATTTACTGCCTGCATGACTTCTGGTCCAATATCTGTCAAGAGAATCCTATCAGTGAAAGAGAAATGATGATATGAACACTGTTTACCTAGAAATGTGCTTGTAGCACTTTCGACAGCATCTGAGTTAAAATAAGAAACAAGTAAAAAAGGGTAACATTATCAGGAAAATGTAGATGTCACTCCTGAAAACAAAATGCTATTTTGATAGGCATGAGGTGATAGTGGAATTATAATTTCTCCTTCATGCAGTGTGCAAAGAAAGTGCAAAGAAATTAGCAATTCTTCATTTGATTCTAACTAATAGTAAGGTATAATAAAGCCCCAAATTTGATCACCCTACCTCCCCTTAAGCTTGTTCTGAGAGAATCTCACTGCTGACATTATAATATTTCATCATTCTATACGGACTGCAGAAGAAAAGCAGATAATTGAACAGACCTGGGGTTACAATAGAAAAATGCTTATGAGAAATCTTCCTTCTTTGTCCTCTTTGGTATCTCATCTTGCAAATGTCATTTGCCTGTGAGTTAAAACTTCCCTTGTGAGAAGATGGATCAAGCATGTAGCACCCCATGGAACAGATGATTGGATTATAAAGTTCATTAATGCATAGTTGACCATTCCTAACTATGAAGATACCATAATGATGAAATTTGAGTCCCATTTTCACAATGCAAACTGTACTCCAACTATATAAGGGATGGATTTTGTATTGCACATCATGCCTCACATTTCTTTACTTGCTTCCTCCTTCTCCATGCTGTTGCTGACCTTCAAAAAGCAAGGGGAAGGAAACAATAATTTGTTAAGAAAATCAGAATTAGACTGTTTCTATGAAGTTGCCTCTAAGTGAAACGGTGGCTTATAAGCCCATAAAACAACCCACATAAGGCAAACTTACATTTTTTGACCTTCCAGAGAGGAGAGAAAAAAACACTCACTTTGAATATTCCTTTTTATCACTCAAGTCATTCAACAGGGAAACTATAAAGCTGGATAACCTGCTCTGAGTTCTTAGTTTCCTCAAAAGTCTTCCATTATCTAGAGAACAACTTTTTGACCCACTTGAAGCCAAGTCTCCTTGAACCCAGCCACTGGGACCATGAAGCAGGTAGAGATATATGGAGTCCCCCCCACTGAGCTGGACTTGCAATAGACCAAGGAGACTACTGAGCCTTCCCGTAGCTGAACATATGACCTTCAATATGATGCCTCCTTAGAGGCATCTCAAAAACAGATCTACTGAACTGCAATTCACAGACAGGAAGAGCCAAACAACTTTGCTTGATCAGCTGTATCCATGTCAAGCAAGGGTGCAACATTCTACTCTCTAAACTGATCTGAGTTCAGTGGCTTCCAGAGGCCAAAGAACAATTGTTTAGCTGACTAGTGAAACAAGACCAATAGCAAGCAGCTATTGATAGAGACTATTTCCCTCTCCTCGTTCCATGATCTTCTGTATACTACTAGTTCCTAACAACCAAGACCATGCAATGGTAACCCACACATCACCTCTGTTCTTTATTCCAATCTATTGGTTGCCTATCTTGTACAGATTTGCCCTAGAGATGCAGTGGTTAGAATGTAGTATTCCAGGCAAACTCTACCCACTGATAAAAATTGGATCCTGGTGGGGCTGAAGGTTGACTCAGTCTTCCATCTTTCCAAGGTTGGTAAAATAAGGACCCAGACTGTTGGGGGCAATATTTGGGGTTGACATTGTAAACTGCTGAAAGAGTGCTATAAAGCAGTATACAGCGCTATATGAGTCTAATGCTATTGCTATTGCTTCCCATTCCTCTTTCACTTTTTTACTCCTGACTTTTTCATCTGCTTCCCATCTTTCTGTTACTTAGAAGTTGGTTTTTTCAGTCCCTAGTTATCATACTACTCATGTTGAAATCCTGATTCTCCAAAATTGACTTTCCAAGCTAAGAAAATCTCCCCACCTTTCCTAGATAAAAAGGGGAGAATTGTTTAGCTTGGAAAGTCAAACATTTACAATCTCCCTCCCTCCCTCCCTCCCTCTTTCTTTCTCTCTCTCCCCCCTCTCTCTCTTTCTTTCTCTCTTTCATTCAAAGAAAATCGGAGCATATATAAATAAAGATATAAAAAATAGATGTGGATTTTTTTTTCTTTCCTAAAATTCCACTGTAATTATTGTCCCATTGCTATTCCTCAGGGGCTGTTCATTGCTGTTCCCTTAAACTGCTTTCATGGTATTTCTCCCTAAATACTATTTCTTCAATGACTATTTCTTTTCCTTTCAGTGTCATTTCCTATTATCTGTTACTTTGACATTCAGTAATTTGTGATCTTCCTGTTTTCACTGCTATTCCCTCAATGCTATTTAACGTTTTTCAAGGCTATTCCCCATGGAAGGCTATGTCTTCTATGCAATGACTGCTACTGTGGATGTTAGGAAGAGTAGGCCTTCCTTTCTTACTGTTTGCACTTTTAGACTAGAAAGCTGAAGTCTAAATTTGTCTGGGCCTCATACTTAGCAATGTCAGAAGTCCAGCAATCATGAATGTCCTCCATCCAACAAGCCTAGTCTTAAAATCAAATATCGTTCAGTTTTTTTAGTGTCTTGAGTTTCTTTCCTTTTTTAAAACTATTTTCACCATTCAAACTTTTTTATATTGTGACATTGTAAATTGTCTATTTTTCTTCATATCTCATTTGACAAATCTAAACCAATGCCATGTATTTTCTCATTCTAACAATTGGCTTTAATCCAGGCTCTTCCAATCTATGATCATTGTAGTCCATGGATCATTGTATTCCATGGGTCATGTGACATTATATGTTTCTCTGATTAAATTTGGAAAGCACATTGTTATTATACCTATGTTATCACTAGTGTATAGTCTTGAAAATAAACATTTGTTGGGAAAATATTTCAATTGAAAAATCAATTTTTTTGATGCCAGAAGCAGTAATTTTATATACATGTGAGTGGAATGATACCCTTTGCAATTGTTGCCTGTAATTTTTAATGAGGATGCCCAGTAAGTGATGTAATTAGTGTGTCCTCCTTTCTTTCCCCAACTGTCTTTTTGTTTGTCTAATTCTCTAATTCCATTTTATAGATGGGGTGTGAGGTTATCATTTTCAAACCCACTGCAGAATATGTAGTTTTTAAATAATCTTTCACATTTCTTCATGTGGCAGAGAAATGTAAAAATGGAACTCTTGATTTTGATGGATACTAAAAGGGGAAAAGGTTATTCATCTTGGACTTAAGGAAAATAAAATTTTAATAAACCTAAAACAGTGTTAAATGGAATTCTCATGGCAGGAGAAGCACACAGGAATAGGTGTTAAAGAAGGAAGGAAGTTCTTAAAAACATAGGAACAGTTGCTAATTATTCCAAAATGGAGAAAAAACTAAGACAGTAGAAAGTGGTACAGTTGTACCAAAGGTTTAGTGAAGATTTAATGATCAAGAAACATACAAATGGAAAACAGAAAGAAGGACAAATAACTAAGGAAAAGTATAAACTGGCAGATGTGATTTGTGAAGATCATGTCAGTTTGAGCTAGAGTTAGGAAAAGATGTTAACAAAATATGTTCAAAATAAAGGAAAAGGATCAGTATACTAGCTACTCAGCGAAGGTGCCAAAAGCTAAGAGATAACAAGAGAACTGTTCACTTCTTAATGTCATACAGTCTCCTCCAATTTCACCCAGCAAGTTGAAGGAAAAAGATTGCAGATTGACCTTGACAGAAAGATAAGCAAGGAATAGCTTTAAAATCTACAAAATCAGAAGAATTGCAGCCTGAGAAATGGAATTAATGTTTTGATAATCTGGCTGAATTGGACAACAATCTATTATTTCTGAGAAATACTGGAGATTGAGTGACGTACCAAATAACAGAACAGGTCAACTATTGTCCTTATCTTCAAAAAGGGAAGAAATAAAAATCAAGGCATAACACCCCAATCAGTGCATCAGAGATAATGAGACATTTTTGGAATATATCAACAATGTTTTTAAGAGAGGTCTAAATAGCAATGACTACATGAATTGGGCAAGACCATGGCCAACTAGGGAATTCTGTGAGTTGAATTGCACAAGTCTTAAAATTGCTAAGTTTGGACAGCTCTGTATAGATCATCCTTCCACAAATCCACTTAATGCCATTTGTCCTTCCCTTCAAAATCCACGTGGAGCAATAATACCGTCTTGTAAAGTAAAACCATTGATATGATGGTTAGCATACCAGCAGGGATGTGTAGTCACTAGAGGCAAGGGAGGCAGAGCCTCCAAGTCTCCTGAGAGAAGGAAAGAGTTTTAAATATTTTTTTTTAAAGCCAGGATAGTTGCTACCAGATTTCAAGTCACAATGGCTTGGTGTCTGCTCTCAGTGTTAACTAGGAGGAGGCCAGAGAACTCGGGGCCTCTTTTGCTTAAGGAATTTTTCGCCTTTTAAAAGTTAAGGCGGAGTTAAAAAGCAAAAGATTTAATATGCAAAAGAGGCACTGATTCTCCCGCCTCCTGATCTGGGAGCAGCGAATCATGTCTTGCACTTGAGCGACTGCGCAAGTGCAAGGGTGATTCTGGAGAGGTTTTTCTTTCACCAGCCGCCATTTCTTCTGCAGCCAGCCCAGCACCGAGCGGGGAGGAGGAGGAGGAGGAGGAGGAGGAGGAGGAGGAGGAGGAGGAGGAGGAGGAGGAGGAGGAGGAGGAGGAGAAGAGCGGTGAGCCCTTGTGGCTGGCTGGGGAGGGACTCACCGCTCTTCTCCCAGCCAGCCAGCCACTCACCCCCACCCGACCTGCTCCCTGCTTGGCCGGCCAGCCGGCACAAAGACTGACCGCTCTTCTCCTCCCAGCCAGCCAGCCACCCAACCTGCTCCCAAGAATGTCAGCGGGGACGGAGGAGGCAGGGGGAGAGGTGGCAGAGCGCGGCAGCGGCGAGAAGCAACACCCCCGCCGCTGTGTCCGACAGGCATCTCGCGTTTATGTCCATCATAAACGAGAGACGCCTGTCAGACACAGCGGCGGGACGTTGCTTCTTGCTGCTGCCGCGCTCTTGCCTCACCAATGGTATCCCTCACCGCATGTCACTGCATACCAGACTTCTTGCCATCTTTAACTTCAATATCTGATCAGCATTTTTATTCTGTTGCATCTTTGTGCTCCCATACGGCCTATTTCAGTTTTAAAGACAGATCCTTTTAATTATAGGCAGATTTTTCTTGGGCCCCTAACCCACACAGCAGTGGGTACTCTTAAAGGGTTAACAGACTCAGCTTTTTGGTTGAGATTCATAGAGCATATTGTGTCCAGCCTTAATATTTTACACAGTAAGCCATATCATCTTTTATCTTTTATTTATAGTGATCCTCATATTAATTTCTCAATAGCAGCTGGCACAGCAGGAGGGACAAGGCATCGATCTTCCAATTTTTCTGTTGCTCTTACATATCCTGAGGTCGAAGCTAGCTGAAGAGATTGACGGAGCTCTGGCACCAATCCAGCAGCTGTGTGTTTCTCATGCATGAAAATCAACAACAGGAAGCTGAAATTTGACAATTGGCAGTAATATCAGCCAGCAAGGTAATAAATATAACAGGATACTCTTTAATAATTGAGTGGGGTATCTGGCATTCAGTAATGAAAAATCAGCCATGTGAGCGACAGAGGGGACAGCTTTATGTGACACTGAATGTGTGCATATGCACAGCACACACATTTGTGTCTGCATGTATGCAAATCACAATTGCTAACCTGACCATAATATTTGTCTTTAATTTACAGACCAAGTAGGAATGGAGCAAAATTGGACTGAATCAAGCACCATGTAGTGTGTGCCATGTCTTATTGATTGAATTCTTGAAAGTTATTTGCTCTTGTGGCATCTTTATGCAATACACTGTCACTCTGATTGTGGCATAGAGGGCATTGAGGAAAATCCCAAGGGGAGGGGTGGGAAACATGTATGGGCAGATCCAATACACCCTCCTCTTTGAATTCAAATAGGAAGTAAAGCACACATCTTGCAGCTTCAAATGCAGGAGCAGAATTACAAATATAATTGGGGTTATCTTCAAAAGAGTTGGGTGTATAGGAAAATAGGAAAAAGAATTGGGATGAATGAAAGTTAGAACCTAGAGCAATAGGCATTCAGAAATATTTTTAAAGAGAAAAGGCATTTTGGTTTAGTGGTTAGAGAAACTAAGAGTTTCATAGCTATAATGCCTTGGTAAGGCCACACTTGGAATACTGCATCCAGTTTTGGTCACTATGATGTAAAAAAGATGTTGAGACTCTAGAAAGAGTGCAGAGAAGAACAATAAAGATGATTAGGAGAGTGGAGAATAAAACATATGAAGAATGGTTGCTGGAATTGGGTATGTTTAATGAAAAGAAGGACTAGGGGTGACATGATAGCAGTGTTCCAATATCTCAGAGGTTGCCACAAAGAAGAGGGAGTCAAGCTATTCTCCAAAGGACATTATGGCAGGACAAGAAGCAATGGGTGGAAACCAATCAAGGAGAGAAGCAACCTAAAACTTAGAAGAAATTTCCTGACAGTTAGAACAATTAACTAGTGGAACAATGTGCCTCCAGAAGCTGTGAATGTTCCAACATTGGAAGTTTTTAAGAAGTGATTGGACAACCATTTGTCTGAAATGGTTTAAGTATAAGGTTTCCTGCCTGAGCAGGGGGTTGGACTAGAAGACCTCCAAGGTCCCTTCTAACTCTGTTATTTTGTTCTGTTCTGATCTGATCTATTCATCATTGTGCAAACACAAGTAGTAGAACAAAGTCAAACTAGAGTCTTGGACTTTAAGAGAGCTAATTTCAATACACTTAGAGAGAGCTTGGGAAGAATTCCATGGATGAGAATCCTCAAGGGGAAAACAACTCAAGAAGCTTGGGAAAATTTGAAAAATGAGATTACAAAAGCCCAGTCTAGCAAAATACCAATGAAGAAGAAAAATAACAGCTTCCAAAGGAAACCAGAGTGGCTGCATAAATAATTCCTCTGACAAATTGAAAGACAAAAGAGATAAGTATAAAAAGTGGAAAGAGGGGTACATAACTACTGTGTTTCCCCCAAAATACGACAGGGTCTTATTTTCTTTTTACTTACAAAATATGGCATTGGGCTTATTAAAGGGGGGGGTATTGTTTTGGGGTTGCCGGGTGGCTTCTCCCTTGCGAACTGGCTCCTGAAGAGCCAGGCACAGCCCCAGGAGCGAAGCAACCTTGAGGTGACCAAGCTCACGAGCAACCACCCAGAAAACCCCGTCTCCAACCAGGCAGAGCGCCATTCACTGACCTAGGGGGTATCCCTAAGGCACCAACCCATGTGGTGCTCTGCCCACTCCCCAGCTCCCGCAGCTTGGCACATTAGGGATACCCCCTAGGTCAGTGCATGGAACTCTGCCAGGCTGGAGAAGGGGGTTGCATGAGCACCTGTTCCACCCCCAGCAGGCATGCCTCCTAGCCTCAATATGTCCAGGCCCAGCTCTCCCTGCTGCAGCAGCCAAGCATAACGTCTTCTCTGGTTGCAAACTTGGCTGCCGAGTCTTTCAGCAGCAGCTGCTCTAGGAGTGCGCTCTATGGTTGTGGGCTGGCTGCTGAAAGACTCTCTGTCTGGAAGACTGTCTTACTGAGTCTTCCAGCAGCCAACCCACAAGCATAGAGCACACTCCTAGAGTGGCCGCTGCTGGAAGACTGGGCAGCCAAGTTTGGGAGTTTGGAACGGGAGAAGACGTTATGCTCGGAGTGCGGCAGCAGCGGCTGCTGCTGCAGGAAGACCTGGGCAACTCTCGCCTCCGGCCAGGCAGAACATCACTCCCCAACCTAGCGGTATCCTGAAGGCAGCAAGCAATGTAAGCACCTTTCTCTCCCACTGGCTCCTGCGGCTTGGTGCCTTTAGGATACCGCTATGTCAGTGAGTGATGCTCTGCCTGGCCGGAGGCGGGGAGGGTTGTCCAAGGGGTTTATTTTCAGGGGTGGGCTTATATTATTGCCCACACGAAAAATGTGGCAAGGCTTTAGTTTCAGGACAGTTTGTATTTTCGGGGAAACACAGTAATGCAGAATATCAGCAAATAGCCCGAGCCTGTGAAGATGAAGTGAGGAAAGCTAAGGCTTGCAATAAAGAAAGGCTTGTCACAAAAGTAAAAAATAACAAAAAAGCTTCTTCCAACATGTTAAAAACAAGAAAAAAGTTAAGGAAACAATTGGTCCATTGCTGGGAGAAAGTGGCAAGAAGGTGACAAGCAACATGGAGAAAGCAGAACTATTTAACTCACATTTTTTCTATCTGTCTTTACACAAAGGGATAAAACAGTCCAAACTGTCAAAAACAGCACCACAAAAATCAGATTAGGAACGTGTTCAAATAGGGAAGAAAATGGTAAATCAGCACCTGTCCACCCTAGACGAGTTCAAATCACCAGGACTGGATGGATTATACTCCAGGGTTATGAAGGAACTGGCAGATGAGATCTCAGAACCACTGAACTATTTCTTTCAGAGATCATGGAATACCGGGGAACTGCCAGAGGACTGTAAAAGAGCTGATGTGGTTCCCATCTTCAAAAAAGGAAAAAAAAATAGATCCAGGAAACTAAAGACCTATCAACCTGTCCTCAATACCAGGAATGATTCTGGAAAAGATAATCAAGCAACGAATTAGCAAACACCTAGAAGTAAACAAATTAATAGCCAAAAGCGAACATGGGTTTGTAAAAAACAGATCATGCCAGACTAATCTTATTGCATTCTTTAACAAAGTGACAAAATTAGTGGACCGGAAGAATGCCATCGATATAGTTTACTTGGACTTCAGTAAGGCATTTGGTAAGGTAGACCATAACCTACTACTAGATAAAGTAGAAGAATGTGGCTTAGACAGCATCACCACCATATGGATTCGTAACTGGCTGACCAACCGCACTCAACATGTAGTCCTCAATGGAACTGCATCTACATGGAGGGAAGTATGCAGTGGAGTACCCCAAGGCTCTGTTTTAGGCCCAGTACTCTTCAACATCTTCATCAATGATTTGGATGAGGGAATAAATGGGGAACTCATCAAGTATGCAGATGACACCAAGCTGTCAGGAATAGCCAACACTCCAGAAGATAGGCTTAAGATACAGAAGGATCTTGACAAACTTGAACATTGGGCACTATCTAATAAAATGGAATTCAATGGTGAAAAGAGTAAGGTTCTACATTTAGGCAACAAAAACGAAATGCACAGGTACAGTATAGGTGGTACCTTGATCAATAGTAGTAACTGTGAAAGAGATCTTGGAGTCCTAGTGGACAACCATTTAAATATGAGGCAGCAGTGTGCAGCAGCTGCCAAAAAAGCCAACACAGTTCTAGGCTGCATAAACATAGGGATAGAATCAAGATCATGCGAAGTGTTAATACCACTCTATAATGCCTTGGTAAGGCCACACTTGGAATATTGCATTCAGTTTTGGTCGCCATGATATAGAAAAGACATGGAGACTCTAGAAAGAGTGAAGAGCAACAAAATGATTAAGGGACTGGCGACTAAAACATATTCAGAACGGTTGCAGGAACTGGGTATGTCTAGTTTAATAGAAAGAAGGACTAGGAGAGACATGATAGCAGTGTTCCAATATCTCAGAGGTTGCCACAAAGAAGAGGGAGTCAAGCTATTCTCCAAAGGACATTATGGCAGGACAAGAAGCAATGGGTGGAAACCAATCAAGGAGAGAAGCAACCTAAAACTTAGAAGAAATTTCCTGACAGTTAGAACAATTAACTAGTGGAACAATGTGCCTCCAGAAGCTGTGAATGTTCCAACATTGGAAGTTTTTAAGAAGTGATTGGACATCCATTTGTCTGAAATGGTTTAAGTATAAGGTTTCCTGCCTGAGCAGGGGGTTGGACTAGAAGACCTCCAAGGTCCCTTCTAACTCTGTTATTTTGTTCTGTTCTGTTCTGATCTATTCATCATTGTGCAAACACAAGTAGTAGAACAAAGTCAAACTAGAGTCTTGGACTTTAAGACAGCTAATTTCAATACACTTAGAGAGAGCTTGGGAAGAATTCCATGGATGAGAATCCTCAAGGGGAAAACAACTCAAGAAGCTTGGGAAAATTTGAAAAATGAGATTACAAAAGCCCAGTCTAGCAAAATACCAATGAAGAAGAAAAATAACAGCTTCCAAAGGAAACCAGAGTGGCTGCATAAATAATTCCTCTGACAAATTGAAAGACAAAAGAGATAAGTATAAAAAGTGGAAAGAGGGGTACATAACTACTGTGTTTCCCCCAAAATACGACAGGGTCTTTAAGAAGATGTTGGATAGCCATTTGTCTGAAACAGTATAAGGTTTCCTGCCTACGTAGGGGGTTGGACTAGAAGACCTCTAAGCTCCCTTCCAACATTACTATTGTAAATGTATTGTATTGTATCCTATTCTATTCTATTGTTACATCTTAGGCACAAAGCCACCTAGGTGATTTTAAACCATTTTTTTATCTCAAGGTTGGAAGCATGGGCAAATAACTTCTGAAAAATAATGCCAAGAAAACTTTATGGATTTCTCCAATGTAGTGACCAGGAGTCATCTATAGATATGATGAAGTAAGATGCGGCCTACAAAGGTTTGTGTAGTACTGTCCAATTTTTCACAATCCCATGGACCAACATCAGGGTCTTTTCCAATGGGTTCTCACTTGTCAAAGAGAAGAATTTGAGTTTCAGCTTCAGTATCTGTTTTTCCAAAGAACAGTCAGAGTTGATTTCCTTACAAAAGTTTGTTCCTTTTAATCAATGTCTTAGTCGAAAAAGGTGCTACTGATTTTTTATTTCTTTGCCACCTAGACTAATATTGCTCTCCTCCTACAAAACCAAAAGAGTGTGTTTACAGTATATATGACTGATTGCTAGACCCTTCGAGAATAATTAGGGATTCAACAGCTTTGTAAAATTACTGCAATTTGACATGTCCTTAACATAATACTCTACTATTCTTGGTACTTCACCTTCATTCTTATGACGGCTTACACATTTGCTTCATTAAACATTGTTTTCATGTACAAAGTCAGATATTTACTTGTTAATCTCGATGCCCTCCATCTGCTATTTTAATCATCTTATCTTTGGTTATCAATTGTGCTTCTGAGAAGTTTTCTCTTCTTAAATCCATCGTTTTTTCTCTTTTTCTTCTTCCATGCCTTGAAATCCAGGGTAGAGTTCCTGTCCATCTAATTCCCTTTTCCATACTCCCCTTTTCCCACTTTCAACCATGTTCACTCCACTGGTAAAGTAATCAGTTGTCTTGTCTTTATAATCATTTTTCCCTTCAATTTTTGGGACTTTGACCCCATCATTTTTTGCTGTTATAAACTCTATTTTTTCCATCTTCTTCCCAATTCTCTCTATTATTTCTAATAAATTTTGAATTCTGGCCAAGATGTTTTGCAAAGTTATTGTTTCTTTTGAATATTGTGCCATTTTGGCAAGCTGGTAGATACTGCCACTCTGGCTTTCAAGGCTTCTTATATTCAGGTGGATTTTTTTATTTACAACCATAATAGAGTCAAAATTATTCCATCATAAGTCTTGATGGTCATAAATCAAGGAATTTTAATGACTTACCTATCTTATGACTTTATTGCAGTGCTCATGAAGTCAATGTCACAGTCGTAAAAAGGTTCCATTCATTTCTAGGGGATTATTATTATTTTCTTGCCAGAATAAGCCAAAAAGGTCAAATCCTGGCAAAAAAATTGTGGTCATGAGATTGCAGAATGCTATAACTGGCTATAAAGGTGAGTCAGTTGCCAGTTCCAAAATGCAATCAACCAGGAATACAAGGAGTGCTCCATCATGTCTTCAAATCATCCCAAAGCCACCAGTCATTAATTGAGGACTACTCTATACACATAAACATAGGAGAGAGAAAGAGAGATTTCAAATCATTTAAGAGGTTGAATACAATCCAGAAATGGTTATGCATACCTGGTATTCATGTGGAATTTCTATTAATAAATAACAATTATAATAATAACAATGAAATGACAAGGGATATAGTTAATTATATATGTGTGTATGTGTATGTGTATGTGTATGTGTATGTGTATGTGTATGTGTATGTGTATGTGTATGTGTATGTGTATGTGTATGTGTTTGTGTATGTGTATGTGTATGTGTATGTGTATGTATACACATACACATAGACATAGACATAGACATACACATACACATACACATACATATTTAAAGTCACAACCCCTGGTATGCCCAAATATGTCCATCGGCTCCTCACAAGAGACCATCCAGACAGAAACCCAATATTTTTACTGTTGCCTTTGATATATATATATATATATGTGTGTGTGTGTGTGTGTGTGTGTGTGTGTGTGTGTGTGTGTATGTATGTATGTATGTATGTATGTATGTTGTATTTGTGCTGATAAATAAATAAATAAATAAATAAATAAATAAATAAATAAATAAATAAATAAATACAACACAAATATAACAAAGGCAACCGTAAAAATATTGGGTTTCTGTCATGATGGACTCTTGTGACGAGCTGATTGACAGATAATGGAAGCTTCCTTCCATAATTGGGGCACACCAGGGGTTGTGACACTAAATGTTTGTGTGTGTGTGTGTGTGTGTGTGTGTGTGTGTGTTTGGGTGTCTTTACTGCCTCAATAAAAGAAATTGGGATACAAATAATAAACAGTGACTTGGAATAGAGGATTAGAAATTTTGTTATCAATCATAATTAATTCTTACTTAGAACACGTTATAAAGGTATAATGTTAGTGGATGATATTAGAAATATAATTAATAATTAATGAAATGTCATTATGTGGTTGTGTTTTTAATTTTGGATTATTTCATGCAAAAGGACGTTAAAACGATTATAGTCAAATGAGAATTGTGGGATGTTGATAGTAAGATATATAAAGATTTTTGATTTAAAATATACAATGTGATATGAACTGTAAGTAATGACTGTGGAAGAAATGCACAAAAGTTATTTGTAACCAATAGACACACTTCTACAATATGTAACGAAAGATGATTTTTTTTCTGTGTTGTGTTTGTCTGTTTAACCAAAAATAAAATAAAAAATCTTTTTAAAAAAACCTACCTGTAATCTTGAGAAACGAGTGGCCTTCATTTTAGACTACTTTAAAAAGCTTTCATTTGAAATAGTGGATAGATGATAGGAATGTAAATAATACCAGGTCCAATGTTGAAACTCATAAGAATTTGTTGTATTTCTGGATTCATTAAACAGTGTACTAGGAAACATGATAATGATATTACAAAACACATGTTTACTTTTCCTTGGCTAACACAAGGATTGGACCACGAATGCAACAGAAGTAAACAAATGCAAGGCAGATCGTTCATTACAAGATTCGTTGCGGACCTGCCAAGCAACAGAGAAGTAGATTGCTATTTTGTATGACATTTCTGGTATAGCATACAGTTCTAGCAAAAATTATTGTTAGGAAATGGACAATGTTTAATAGTGGAAATCTATTTGTGGGTTTATTGAAATGCATGGAATGTGCCTTTCCTACTGAATGCCTGCATGCCCATTCTTATATAGACTTGTAAAACAACATTTAGGTGCTGAATTGTAAATGCAGGCAGTATAAGACACAGGCAGTATTTTCCTGAAGCCAGCTTGTATTGGTTGTAGGGGCCAATTATTAAATTTTCTGGCATTTCATGAACCAGTGGAACACAAAGGTAAGTGACACTTAGACCGTGGATTAGCTGCTTGGTAGATAGTAAGGCAACAAGGCAATGGGAATAGATCTGGCAGAGCCAGATGCTATACATTTACTAACATATCGTGGGGTTGATTAGCTTGATTGATCTAAAATAATCTAATCTAATCTTTTAAATGTAGTTTTTCTCAAATTTTACAATATGTGGCCTTTGACACACATTTGGCATGCTGTCTGGGGAATTCTGAGAGTTTAAGTGCACAGACCTTAAAGTGGTCAAGTTTGAGAAGCACAGTGGTGGACCATCAACAGAGGCCTTTCTGAAGCCTATAAACTTAAGAAAACTATGCTTAGGACCTTTCCTAGACATTATCTTAGACTTGTAGAATCTTAGAATTGTAAGAATCTTAGCATTATGTTCAATGATATTCAGTCCCAGGCAATGTTTTAATCTTGTAGCGACTGAGTTCAAAGTATATTTGCATAGGATTGTGCTGTTAATTTTTTTTGGAAGGATCGTTAAAATGTTCTCCATATCATCTGCTTTATACATTTTTATAAATCGAGGAACAAAACATAGCTGTGGAAATGCTGGTTCAGGACCTTATCTAATTTGGGTCATAAAATTAAAATTTAGATTTGATAGCAGGCAATAAATTGAGGGTAACAGGGAAAGCAAAACTGAAATACAGAGGCTCTTATATATTGCTTTTCAAGTGCCTCTTTGACAGTAATTATGAATTGCCTTAGAGCTCACCAACATGATCAGTTCATGATAATATAGTACTTTAGCCTGTAGATTGGGAATCCCATCTCCTAAATCTTCCCACAGAGAAAAATTCAGGTATATATCAAGTCCGAGAAAAGGCTGCCACTCGAGCTGTTTCCATGGTCTGTACAATTCATATCTTGTGAAATTTTCCTGCAGGAGGAAAAAAGATGAAGGCAGACATGTAGTCTCCATAAACTGTAGTCTGAAATTACACTCTCTAGCAAGATCAGTGGCACATTTCCTCAATTGTAGATGATTATCATTATTACTTTTTATGAGCATAGAATCTTGTCTCATTTGCAACCTTTGAAGGGCAAAACCTACATATGAAAGGGTGGCTTTCCCAGAGTTCAGCTGTCTTTTTCTCTCTTGCTCTCTCCAAAGCTGACACACAACAGGGAATATATAGAGCCTCTGATTTGCAGAGCAATTAACTTCACAGGAAAGCCTATATACACTTTTCACATGAAAATTGCACCTTCTCAGGGTTTACATGTCATGGTATCTGTTACAAATCATGCTACAAGATTTTTTATTTCCCTTCTTTCTTTCTCTCTCTCTTTCTCCCTTCAATGCTCACTCTTTTTTTCTTTCTTTCTTTCTTTCTTTCTTTCTTTCTTTCTTTCTCTCTTTCTCTCTTTCTCTCTGTCTTCCTTCATTTCTCTTTCTTTCTTTCTTTCTTTCTTTCTTTCTTTTTTTCTTTCAATTTTTTTTAGTCTAAAAGCAGCCTGTTGAACTATAAAATGCCTTTCCATGCTACATGATATGGGTGGAAAATTAAAGCATGCAATTTATAATCTGTATCCATCTACATTTATTCCTGCTCCAACATCAATTTTGCCACTGAATGTATTTTTCCATCCTCTTTTTCTCCTTTCCTTTTATCTCAGATGAATGTTATCATGTGACTTGCTGTCTTACCCTATTGAGTTTCTCATTCTACTTCAAAGCACCACTTTCTGTCATAACACTAAGAAAAGGCCTAATAAGTCCTAATCTCATGCCATTCAACTACGTTATGATTCCTGCCATTGCTTGCCAACTCTTAAGGCACTTTGTTGACATTTTCATATGACTCCATCCATCACAAGTCGGCATTTTTGCTGTGCTGTTGCTACTTAACAGAGTTATCCAGCTTCTCTTACTGGGTCCATTATTTGCACATCAGTCTCCTGTAAATGAGACACTCAGGCAATTCCTATTGCAGGGAAGAGATGCACTATTGGGTTATATGCATATTAATCTACCCTCAGTAGCAGAAGCACCCAGGGAAAAGGCATCAGAAAGGTCAAGGGCGAGGCATCACTTTGATTGCATAGTCATTGTCACCATCATATCTTCTGTGACCCCTCCCCCCATTTCTGCTGAGTTGTGAAGCTGATAGATCATTTTAGACCTTGAACCTAATAGCCTCATGTCCTACTATTGAATGGCCCGCCCTTATTTGTGTGCTTCAATCATTGTGATGCACTGTTTATTAATTTCTTCCATTTTGCCTCCGTTGCAATTCTAAGCTTTACAACTGTGACTGTATGAAGAGCACGGAAACCTGGACTAGGCAAGAAGCAGAAGTATTTTAAACATGTCTAGATTTATATTTTAAATCATTAAATCATTTATCATTAGCAGAATGGTAGATATAAAGCAGAATTTGTTGCTTCTGCTCTGCGGCTGAGCACATTTATCTGGGAATCAATGTCAAGGGAACTGATTTCATGTAAGATAATAAAATAAACATTGTGTTTTTGTGGAAAAACTATCTTAATGTACATGGTTTATAGTTTATAAAGAGGAGGAGGAGGAGGTGGAGGAGGAGGAGGAACAGAAATGGTATAAAGTAGAAAGTAGAACATATGACAGAGATCCATCCATCTTTTACAGCACCACTGTCCCTAAGTCACAGCCCAAAGACAGGTATCACAGATAGACATCGGTTCATATAAGTATCCCATCTTTTAAAGGGCTTGGTGCTTAGACAACTAAGGAATCTACCATTTAGAAATGAGTTCAGTATGTATGTGTGTGAGAAGTGTGTGTGTATCTTAGTTGTGAATGTGTTTGGAAAGCCGCTGAAAATTCCAAAATTAGGCTATGTCTAATAATAACTGAAAGGAAAGGAATGCCCAACTGAATACGAAGGGTAATTTATGAAACGTGGGCATGTTCTTCACTAAAGTGAAGGAGATGATCATGAGTTTCCTTCTAAAGAAATAAAGTAATCCAGTTATTGTTATGACTGTCAGGGCAAGTTGCTTGAAAAGGTGGTAAATGAGCAGCAGAATATTATCTAAACCAGAGAAGACAACTTGATGCTCTCCAAATTTTCTGCCCACGGTTTTCTAACTATGCTGGCTTATGATATTAGAAGTTGAAGTCCAGGATAGATACAGTATCTCCCTATCTGTAATCTGTTCTGCTTCAGTCCAGCTTCAGGTCTAGATTTGTATGGTAATTGCCTTAATAAGTCAGATAGAAGATCTGTATGTCAAGGGGAAAATGATGGAGAAAGCAAAATTTTGATTGCTCCTCTAGATGTGGTATAGATTCAGTTAGTTGGTTGGGACAGGAATTTCGATTAGGTTTTGCTACTAACTACAAGTTTCTCTTACATGCAACTGTATCCTAAAGTCTGAGTCTGAACATTATATTGTCTATATTGGGTGGCCCTCAAAGTCCCTCAAAATTCTCAAGCTGTCAAAATTCAGCAGCAGAGATCAATTTTATGCAGCAACCATTTTGGCTTTTGAGATTGTGGGGGATGAAAATAAACATGTGAAGGAACCTGTGTTAGATTTAATGCATGTGGGAACTCCCAGATTACTGAACCCCATCAAAGCAGGGCCAGATGGTTTATGATTACTTTCTCTGGTGATATTATTACTTCATTGCTAATTGTTCAATGGGCCTTAGAGGCCAAATTATTTTTAAAAATTAGAATTCCCTTCAACCAGTTCCCTTCAAATTTGTTTTGATCTACATGTTGTTCTTTTGCAGGATTCCAGTGGTTCCAGTTCTCCCTTTTATTAGACACAAAATATTTTCCTTAAATAGTTTTACGTGACAAGAGCATTCTAAAATCTCTTTTGATGTCTTCTGTTCTTTATCTATAGTCTTCATTATTTTTCTTAATAATACTCTCTTACTTTACAAAACATTGTTCACATAATTATCAGTTTTGGAATAGACAACAGCATGTAGCACTGTCAGTCGCAGAGTGTGGCACTACACAAACCTTTGTCTGAGGTTGTTTCTTTTAGCAGAAAGGGAAAACAAAAGATAACACTGATTGAAATGTCTACACTCTTCTCTCTGTCCTTGAATTTTAAATCTTCCTTCTTTCCTTAGAGCATAGATTTTTAATTGTCTATAATAGCTACATAAGGAAAACAATAAGATAAAGAAGTCTGCCATTGTTACACTTCTACCTGATGTATTTCTGAGATGTTCCACATGATGTAAAAGTAAAACATCATATGTATGATAGATTTAAACAAGCCTGCTTTTTATCCACAATCTTATGTTTTAAGATACCATTCGAGGATGTTTGAGAAATACAATAATTCTTTGTGGCTAACCTTGAAGATGTTTTCTTCTAAACACTGAAGAGGAGTTTGGCAAAGAGTCACTTAAACTAAGAAAAGAACATAATGAGCTCTTAACCCTTTTGAATTGAGGTACTGAGATGTGGAATTAAGCAATAAAGCAACTACTTAAATGTGATTTGTTTCCTTTTTGTAATGTTCTCTACAAAATGCCTAACAAGCTAAGTCATGTGTTTATACATTCTTTTCTTCCTCCTGTACTTCTGCTATGAGTCTGCTATCCCAGATAAAATATGCATGAAATGGCAACACGAAACATATAACACAGCTTTACAAATGAATAAACTAATAGATAAATAAGGAAATCTTGGCTTGTTTTGTTACCTAACACGCAGCTCTGCTCATTGTTTTTATATATCCCCCACCAATTAAAAATTACCCCAGCCAGTAAAAGATTTTCTTTGCTTGTAACAGGGCAATTATATGAAAAGATTTTCAACCAACTGTATTCCGTGAAGCAAATGCCACTTTAAAATTAAAAAGTTAATTTTAAGTGAACAAAGGTTCATCTCTTACCTTCAGCCTTCTTTCATTAGTGATTAATGTATTTTATGCTGATTAGGCATGTCTTTTTTCAGGCTAGATTTGAGGAAGCAGAAAAACTTTTCATATTATCCTTATCCAGCTCCCTCTTGTTGTGTGTTCCTAATTTCTTCAGTTTCATGTGATGATCATAAGAATTAGACAAATAAACATGTCATAAGAAAGTCTTTGCTGAAGAATCTTGACCTACAAGAGTGTTGCATTATGGGAAAACTATAAATTCAGTCCTCAAATATTTCAGTAATGCCTTTCTTTTGAATATACAACCTTAAATCATCTAAAGTCAATATTAAAATAAAAGTCTTGATTCTTTTTTAAAAGGCCAGATATAAGGTCTCCAAATCCACTGAAAATTCTCCATTTCAGCTGTGGCTGAAGAATTCTGGAAGTTGAAGTCTTAAAGTTACCAAAGTTGGACACCCCTGCTCCAGTGGGTGGTCATTTCAGGGGACTGAAGTTCCTCGAAGCTTCACCCCTTTGACTCAATACTTTCACGGGACCACCAGCAATTTTTCCCATCAAGATTAAATGAATCAGCTATTTCTAGGGGTCAACAGCGTCCTGAAGATAACCATAGGACCATATGATGAAGGGTTCTATAGGTTAAAACCAGCAATTTAAATTGCCCTGGAGGTCTATAGGAAATCAGTGCAGGGCCTTTAACATGGATGAAATGAAATCTCATTGCTAAGGACCTGATTGTACCTGGTTTAGTGCATTTTGGCATAAATAAATCTTCCAAGGTCTTTTAAAAAAAAACACAGCTCCAGACAGAGCGAATTGCGATAATCTTAGAGTGTTCTTAATACAAGTTCCACAGTATGTAAAGACTTTAAAGTCTTTATTGCCTTAGACATAGTGCAGAGGTGGTATTCATCAGGTTCTGACAAATTTTGGAGAACCAGTAGCGTAATTCAGAGAACCAGTAAATACCATCTCTGACTGGCCCCGTCCCCATCTATTCTCTGCCTCCGGGGTCCCAGCTGATCGGAAGGAAATAGGTATTTTGTAGTAACCCTCCCCTGGAGTGGGGAGGGAATGGAGATTTTACAGTATCTTTCCACTGCCACGCCCACCAAGTCATGTCATGCCCACCAAGCCACGCCCACAGAACTGGTAGTAAAAAAGTTTGAATTCCACCACTGATACAGTGCTCTCACAATGCTCCATTTCTTCTTCTTTTCCATTGTTCTTCCTGTCATTACAATGGCATAGGCCTGGTTTGTGGAGGGACCATACAGTATTTATCTTCTCAGCTGATTTGATGTGGCAGAGTTGGTACTCGCTAGGTTCTTTAGAATAAGTAATGTTACTCGTCAGGAACCCAGAAACATACTTCTCTGTTGTGGCCCAGCAGGAGCCGTTGGAGCTGCCACCAGACTCTGACACTGAGAGGCCCTATGAGTCGGCCCTGGAGGATGTGGAGGACCCTGGACAGGGTTCCGACTCCAAGCAGGGTGCAGAGAGACTGGTTGGCCACCAGTGGCGCCTGAGCCTTGGATCAGTGGGGAGGAGACAAGGGAAAAACCAACAGTGAGTTGTTCTGGATGCACGCCATCAAAGAGCTACTCGGCATCAAGAACAACTACATAATTACAGGAGGTAATTACGCTCAGCTGATGATCATTAGGCTCCTCTCCAGACTATAAAAAAGACTGCTTGTGCCACACCCTTCTTGCAGAAGTCAACGCTTTGACTAAAGAGAAACGAACTTGGCAGGCTGGATTGCTGCCAGAGTTTGTCTGAATTGCTGCCAGGATTTGTCGGCCTTGCTGCCAAGGTCCTTATCTGTTTGTTTACTTGGTTTTCAGCCACCGAGATTCTGGTCTTGTTATTAAAGGACATTCTCATTAAGCGTGTCTCGGCTTTCGTTACTGGATGGAGGAGCGGGTCAGAACACTTCTCTATCACAGTATGTCTGTGAATAAGTTCCCCAGAAGATCCAGATGACCTTATGAAGGACTGATCCCATGCAAGCATTTTCTTTTCATTTTTTCCTTCTTCTTTTTTTTTCTCTTTCTTCAGGATAAATCATTATAAGGGTGAACTTATTGCGGACTAACCTCATTAATTAAATATTTGCACCATTGACTTTGACTTGTTGCACTATCTTTCCAAATATAAATGCTTTCACAGTAAATAAATATTTGTTGAGCACTTCCCAGTTCCATAAAGGCTGGTAACTGTTGTTGCATTTGTTTCTTTTCATGACTTTCCGATATTGAACTCTCAGACCATTTTAAAAATGATCCATCATAAAAGCAATTGTGAGCCATCACAAGTGTTGCCCCATACAAACCACCATTATCTGCAAAACTTGTAATTTTCTGAAGATAGCTTGATCAAATTTCAAAGTGGGTAAAATTGACAGGGATGAATAGTTACCATCCATCTCAGAAATTGAGCAAGTAAAGTTTCTCCAGCTGATAAACTTGGAATCTCTTCTACTTTATTCTAAATCATACCAGAAAGTTCATTCTGATATACACCAAACACAAAGAGTAACACAATAGAAATATCAAAATTTTCTCAGGCAATTAAACTTTATGCCAAGTTAATTCAATTTTGTTGCTATATTATTAAGTCCTCTAGGAAAAAAAAGTCCTTCACCTAAAAGTAAACCCCTTCCTTCAAATAAATCATGATTTCTTTCCCCAAACTATTTTCTAACATGGTCCCCTTGTTCTTCTTTTTTGATATATGAAATATCCAGCAAAAAATGTCCAAAGTCATAAATCTGTAGTGATAAAATTAATCCTATTGTTGAAGAGAAATAAATATTTTATTGCAGTTTTATGAGTTTTTGTTCCCCTTTCACTTGCAAGTAGGTGCTGTTTAATGGTACAAAGACATTGTGTTGCTGAAAAATATGCTAAAAACAATATGCAATATTAGAATTCAAAACACACCTGTTTTTCAGTTGCTGAGAAAAAAACAGTCAGAGATAGCTCATGCAAAACCCAAAAGACATTATCCATAGCAACAATGGAATTATTTTGGATTTCCAATTTTGATAGAATTAATTTTTCCCCATTTACACAAAAAAAGTATGAAATTGTTGATGATTCCATGAAAGGATGATCTTCTTAGATGGGTATCCTTGTGATAGCAATAGCACTTAGACTTACAGTGCTTCATAGTGCTTTACAGCCCTCTCTAATCTGTTTTCAGAGTCATCATATTGCTCCCAACAATCTGGGTCCTCAATGTTTCAATTTTGGAAAGATGGAAGGCTGAGTCAACCTTGAGCCACTCAGAATTGAACTCCTGGAATGAGATAGCCTGCAGTACTGCATTCTAACCACTGTGACATCATGACTCTTTTAATATAATGTATTCACATACATATGGATGTATAGTGTATAGACCTGCATTAAAGTTGTATTATTGAGATTAGACTGGCTGATTATGCCAATATTATATGAAGACTTTATATTTATGGGGAGATGTCACTGAACCTCTTCTGAAGCATAGGCAGGGCAGTTTTCATCTTAACTGTTATGAGATAGAAAAAAGAGTAGTACTTGGATACATCAAAAATCACTTTTATGAGACTTGATTGAATCAACATTGATTGGCTGATTTTGGACTATCAAGTTAATACTAACTCTTAGCAGCCACATAAATGGACTTTCCCCATGAAAATCTGTCCCCAATCTGACCTTTCAGTTCTTCCAATACTGTACCTACCAGCCCTGGAGGCCATTTTTTCTTTGGATCTTCAGGGCTGCCACACTTAGTGCTGTGAGAAAACAGGATGGGGGATTGCATGGAGTGGTAGAGATATATAGCTATAACAACATTCTTTTCTCTGGGAGTCAAGGATGATTCAACCTGCACCTGGAGTGGCATGAATGGGAGGCATTTCTAGTTGGGATGGTGGAGTGATTGGACCATATGATGGACACGTGGGTGCAGGGGAAGGGACTTTGACTTTCTTTTGGGTGGGGAAAACCCAGAAGCTTTCAGATTTGGGTTTTCCCAGATGTGCCAATATGACATCTCTAATAAAATGGAACTTTGAGGAACCTCTAGCCTCAGAGTCTTCTTTCATTGGGGATGTTACTTGGAACCCTGACAGCACCATCACCACTATATTTGAGTCCATCCACCTAGCTACTAAACATATTCTCTTTTCTTCCACTTTTCCCAGTGCCAAAGAGAAAATATTGGTATTATTATGATTTTGGACTAAGTGCTTGACGCTCTATTTTTCTACTGAAAAGACTAACTCTCCCGTCCTGTCCTCCCTTCCCGGTTAAAGAAGATTAGAGAAATCTCCACATCTCAATCCAAATTCAATCTCTTCAGTAAATTCACAGGGACCATAACTTATGTTAATGAAGTACACCACAATATAATACAATATTCATTCAGTCAGACATTTTCTTTGAACAGAATCAGCAGAAAATCATATAAAGATTTAAACATAGTTTGCTTATGTTAATAATCACAACTCTATTGAAGAAACATAAATAAGTTATGTTTTAAAGTCTATTTCAATCATGTTTATTGTTTATTTTCTAGAAAAATTGTTTGAGCATCTAAATCAAGGCTGTTCAACCTTGGCAATTTTAAGACCTGTGGGCTTCAATTCTCAGAATTCCTCAGCCAGAGATGCTGAAGTTGAAGTCCACAAGTCTTCAAATCTTAAAGTTGCCAAGTCTTCTACTTAATCTAATAGAAGTCAATTTTGTTGAAATCATTTCAACTCACCCATCTCCCTTGGTTGGAAATGTGTGAGGTTGAGCTACCCATTTGTAATCCCTACTGGATCTGTCATTGACTCATTCCTGTTTCTGTAAGAAGTTTGTTGTCACTTCCCATGCTAACCAAAAAGCATTAACTAGTCCTCTCTAGATTGTTCTTCAATATCAGTCTAGGTGTTAAGCATGAAAAATGAAGTTTGCACAATGAAACTGGTTTATTGCTATCATATCTATGCACAGGAATCTTTTCAACCAACTAGAATGTGGTTGGAGTTAGATAAGGCTCAACAGAATCCAAGGGAAGTTGGACTTAGTTTGCTTACAGCTATGTAAGGATTCTAGGATGATACCTCTTTTAACTCCAACCCCAGATCTACTACTCCTTCTCCTACACTAGGTCTGCCTAACACTAAGTCAATGAAAATTCAAAACCAATAAAAAGTAGTAAACTGGCCGGCCAAGTAGTCAAGTGATGGCTAGGAAAGTTTCAAATGGTGACCACATGACTCCAAGGCACTGCAACCATCATAAATAAATTCTGGTTGTCAAGTGTCCAAATTTTGATCATGTGGTTGCAGGAATGCTACAACAGTAGTAAGTGTGTAGAGCAGTTGCAACTCACTTTTTTCATTGCCATATCTTCAAAAAGTTACTAAATAAATGGCTGGGAGTTGTGGACTGTCTGTATATTGCTCTAAATATTCTAGAATAACCAAACCAATTCAAATATTGTCCTTTAAATATATGTTGGGTAAAAACATTGATCTTCATGAATGCATTCTCACAAAATTCATTTCAACCTATAATTCAGAATTGTTGTGCCAAAGATCCTAATAAAAATATAAACCTACAAAAACAATAGAACTGATGAATACAATGGGTTTTAAGATTGAAAAGTGGGTAAAATATTTGGGTATCACTATGACAAACAAGAATTATGGCATTTCAAAACAATTTATTTCATGGAAATAAGTTTAAAAAGATATATTAAAACAGGATAAAATATAACTGTCATTGTTGGGGAGAATTTCTGTGATTAAGAGAAATATTTTGCCTAGAATGTTATTTTTGTTTCAGACAATACCTGTTTTGACAACTAATGTACCAATTAAAGAATGGCAGAAAGATACATCTAAATTTGTGTGGCAAGGGAAAAAACACAAGTTAAACCTGAGGTATTACAAGATGTAAAAGAAAAAGGAAGATTGGGTTCATCCGATTTGAAATTATACTTTGCAACTTCTTTAATTTGCAAGAAAAAGTAGAGGTTGCTGAGAAATAGAAGGCTTTAGGGTTAAGAAGGGCATGGCTTTTGATCTGAGAAGCATGGATATTGATTGTACAACAAAGCAAAGGTTAATGGAGATTTTAAAAATATTTTGTTAGACATGCCATATTGTGAATATAGAATAGATACAAAACCAGATTGTGCCTGAAAATACTTTTATGGTTCTCAGCACAAGAACCATACTATAAAAGAGAAATGATAAGTAAACATAAATGGCTAGCTTATTGTGAGATCTTAGAAATTTGTCAAGAAGAATGTAAAATAAAATCATGAGACAATCTAGTGGCAGAAGGATATATTTGTCAAAGGCTCTTTTATCTATAATTATTAGAGATATGTAAATTAAACAAAATACATTTTGGTTTTGAATAGTGTAGGACTGCTGAAATAGAACTATATACACATGATGAACATATTATTGCTAAAATGTATAAACTTCTACTGAAATTTGAAACAGAAGAACAAGTGAAAGGATGTATAAAAAGTGGGCTAAGAAGTTTCGTTACAATATACAAATGGAATAGTGAGAACAGATGTGCTTGAAAGGACTGAAATGTACATTAAGTTACAATCTGCATTATATTGTATGATGTATTATTAGTACATGCTTCCAAAAAAAAATGTCTAGAATGAATATAGCTATTTCAAGTTTATGGTATACAACAAAAGGGAACATTTTATCATGCTTGGTAGATATGCAAAAACTTCAGAAAATTTTAGACCCAAATAAATATGCTAATTAAGAAGATTTTAAACATTAATATATAATTGAAGCCAGAGGCTTTTCTTTGGAGACTGATTGATAAAAAGTTGGAAAAATGTCATGGCTACATGGTAAATACAGCAAAATTATCCACAAGTGGAAAATTTTGATGTTACTCACAATGGTGGAATGGATGGTGACATTGATGAAACTTGTTGAGATGACCACCAAAGTGATGTCTTTGATATGACACCCCCTCAAAAAAAATTATTACTGATTAGAACCTCCTTATAGTCTATTTGCATAAAACAGAAAAAATATATTGATGATATAAGGTTTAGATCAGGGGTAGTCAACCTTTTTATACCTACCGCCCACTTTTGTATCTCTGTTAGAAGTAAAATTTTCTAACCGCCTACCGGTTCCACAGTAATGGTAATTTATAAAGTAGGGAAGTAACTTTGCTTTATAAAATTTATAAAGCAGAGTTACAGCAAACCCCTACCGCCCACCATGAAAGCTGGAATGCCCACTAGTGGGCGGTAGTGACCAGGTTGACTACCACTGGTTTAGATGATTAAAAAAATAGGTTATAGACAAAAGAAAATCCTGTTGTAATAGAGTAAGAGATAATTTTATACTTACGTTTATAAAAGCTCCAAAAACTATTGGAATCTATTTCTTTATCTTTTTTCCTACACTTTTGGCTTTTTTTCTTCTCTTCTTTTCTCTTTTCTCTTTATTCTAAATATTTGTTTCTGTAGTTTTGATCTTTTCACATCAAAAGCTTTATAAACCTATATTTAAAAAGCACATTGCATTAAGGATCTGATATTCTCCAGAACAGGTGGTCAGTAATTTAGACAGCTTGTACATGATGGTGAACCTGTTGATTGCTTTGGGGTCATACTTGGCATCCATTATAGATATTCATATTTCTGTTGATGTTTTAAATTGTTTTTAATATGTTGTGAGATGCCCAGGGCAAACATGAAAATCAAATAAATGCATTGCTCTTGATGGTTTTGTGCAGCTTAGATAGGCAAGAATAAATGTAAGGACTTCATATTGTTCCTGAATCTATTTCTATCTTCTGCAAAGGATGGGCAAGTTATGATAATTAGTATGGATATTGATGAGCAATTTTACACACACACACACACACACACACAGACACCCACAGAGTAAATGAGGACTATGGAGAGGATGCACAAAAGTTTTTTAACCAAAAATAAACAATTTCATACAGAATACAATTTAAAGATGTAATATTACCGGATGGTTTTGGGATGATGTGATGAAATGCCATAATGTAAATTTATTCTAAACTTAGAATATTTCACATAAAAGGAAGTAATAATGGTTGTAGTCAAATAAATGTTTAATAATGATAATAATTGCATGCATATATATTGGATTGATAATATCAGATTTTATATAAATTGTAAGTGAGGACTGTAGTGAGGAGGCCTAGAAGTTTTATAATTGACACACTGTATGTCAATACTGTATGTATCTGGAGGATGGTTTTTATGTTTTATGTTTGTTTACTTTTGTTTGTTTAAAAATAAAAAAATAAAAAAAAGATTTACAGAATCAGTTTTCAGCTGCGGTCTTAAACAATAATCTGAGCCGAAAGTATGATTAGTAAGAAGATATGAGACATTCAGAGAAAACAAAAATGAGAGGGTTATTTATGCTCATTCTAGTGTGTCATAAATAAGGTGACCAGACGTCCCGCTTTTGGCGGGACACCCCCGCTTTTTAATGCATTTTCCCGCGTCCCGCACGCTTTTTTAAAAAGCACGCTTTTTTTGGCGCTCGCAGCTCCCGCCCATCAGCTGCTAGCTTGCTGGGCTGGCTCATCGTTCTGTTCTATCTGCTACCTAAAAATTTAAGCCAGCCCAGCCTGCTGCTCACTGATTTAATTGGCCAGGACTCCAGCCAATCAGTGAGCTGGCTGGGATGGAAAATTTTCCATCCCAACCAGCTCACTGATTGGCTGGACTCCTTAGCCTGAGGACGCCTGCGCGAGTCTCCATTTTCCTTTCGTCTTTTGGGGTTGCAGCTGCGCTCGTTGGTGAGTAATCTAATCTAATCAGAGAATTTTCCGCTCACCGCGGCAGGAGGAGAGGGTGGGGGCGCTGGCAGCCGCCCGCAGAGAACGTCCTCTCACTTCCGGGGCTCCCGCCGCCTGGCAGAAGCCCCTGAAGCGCGTGGAAGTTCTCTGCGGGCGGCAGCCACTGCGCCCACCTCTCCTCCTGCCTCTTTGTCAATGGGATCGCCGCCTCCGAGAGCGTGGGCACAGCGGCTGCCGCCCGCAGAGAACATCCTCTCGCTTCCGGGGCTCCCGCCACCTGGCAGAAGCCCCTGAAGCACGTGGAAGTTCTCTGCGGGCGGCAGCCGCTGCGCCCACCTCTCCTCCTGCCTCTTCGTCAATGGGATCGCCGCCTCCGAGAGCGTGGGCGCAGCGGCTGCCACCTGCAGAGAATGTCCTCTCGCTTCCGGGGCTACCGCCGCCTGGCAGAAGCCCCTGAAGCACGTGGAAGTTCTCTGCGAGCGGCAGCCGCTGCGCCCACGCTCTCGGAAGCGGTGATCCCATTGACGAAGAGGCAGGAGGAGAGGTGGGCGCAGCGGCTGCCGCCCGCAAAGAACTTCCACGTGCTTCCGGGGCTCCCGCCGCCTGTAATCCTGAACAAAGAATTACACTTAATATTGAAATGGAAAAGAAAATATAATGAATGAAAGAAGAAGTATAGGAAGGAAGGGAAGGAAGGAAGGAAGGAAGGAAGGAAGGAAGGAAGGAAGGAAGGAAGGAAGGAAGAAACAAAGACTGTTGAAACAGAAAAGATAATATAAGGAAGAAAATGGAAAGACGTATAGGAAGGAAGGAAGGAAAAAAGGAAGACAATGTTGAAATGGAAAAGAATATAAGGAAGAAAATGGAAAAAATTATAGGAAGAAAGGAAGAAATGTACTTAATATTGAAACAGACAAGGGAATGAAGGAAAAAATATTGGAAGGATTGAAAGAACAAGGTTTTCCTTGTATGGGATTGATAGTGTCATTCTTAAATTTATTCCCCAAAATTTTTCCCATTTGTCTAGTTCAATGTTATAGCCAAAGTTCTGTGCCCATTTTATCATTGGTTCTTTTACAGTTTCCAATTTCCTCTTCCATTTGATACTTCAAGAGGAATTTGTATATTTTCCCTATCATCTTTCTGTCCAGACTTTGAATAATTTTATTCAATTCGTGTGGTTCTGTTTCAATACCATATATTTTAGTGTCTTTATTTAGTTTTAATTTGGAGGTAGGTTAGCCAATCACCTTTCATATTCTGATCTGCCAATTCTTCAATTGTTTTTAAATTTCCCTGTCTGTCAATTAGATCTCTGTATCTTAGAATTTTGTTCCAATCTGTAAAATTTGGGTGTGTCGTTCTTTCTGTTGGTGATAGCCAATTTGGGGTTTTCACATAGTGGATTTTTTTGATTTTGAGCCATTGTTGCAGTAAAGTTCTAATTAAATGATTTTGAAAGTATTTGTGCGTTTTATGTTTGTCATTCATTCCATAAGAAATTATGCCAGCCTGCCTGCAGGTCATGGCCTTCTAAGATCAGAATTCTTTTATTCTTTAACTCAATCCAATCCTTCATCATTGTCATTGTTACTGCAGTTGCGTATATATAGGCTCCCTGTGTGCTTCCATCCATTGCTACGAAGATCTGCTGACTCTGCCTGCCTGCTGGTAAGTGAGCCGGGTTTTTTCTTTTATTTTTTTAATGTATTTTAAAATAATATGTTATTTATTGTGCATATGATTTTTTAAAATAGTGGTATTCTGTGTTGATTCTTTTTTTAAATTGTCTTAGACTATTTAAAAAAAGATTCTATCCAAAATAAATTGAAACAAGCCATTTTTAAAATTTCTATGCACAATACTTTGAAATGGACTCAGGAGTCATGATTGACACTGAGTGAATTTGCACTTTTAATAATCAGGAAGATACAATGGCATTGAAAAAAGTGACTGATGACCATTTTTCACACTTAGCGACCGTTGCAGCATCCTCATGGTCACGTGATCAAAATTTTGTTTGGCAACAGATTCGTATTTATGCTGGTTTCAGTGTCCTGGGGTGACCTTTTGACAAAAAAATTTTTTTTTAATAAAGCCCCCCCCCCCCCCCGGTCAAGGGCGTCCCTCTTTTCCAATCTGAAAATCTGGTCACCTTAGTCATAAAGGTTAAGGCACCAGCTAGAAACTGGTAGGCCATGAGTTCTAGTCTTGCCTTAGGCCCAAAGCCTTGACCCAATAACCCAGCAATAGCAAACCATTCTGAGATATTGCCAAGAAAACCGCAGAATTTTTACAGACAATTCCTAAGAGGAAAGACTGCCTTGAAGGCCCAAAACTATGACATTAACCTACATCCCATCCTTGTACTTTCATTTTCCAATAAAAGTCTCAAGGACAATCTTGAGGACAATCTTATTTGTTACTTGCTGGCAGACTACAACCCTAAGGTCACCAGGAAAGTCACAATATTTCTCACTGCTCTTGCTGCCCTAAGCAGGAAACTATTAATTTTCTCTTTACATTAAAGTACAATTTTATTTTGTTCTTCCGTGTTTCCTTCATTGCATGTAGGTCTTACCTCCATCATATTTTATTTGTCACTGACCAATATTATACTCAAAAAAATGTGTTAAATAGTTCTGCTTTCCCCATGTTGCTTGTCACCTTCTTGCCACTTTCCCCCATCAATGGACCAATTGTTTCCTTAACCTTTTTCTTGTTTTTTAACATGTTGGAAGAAACTTTTTTTGTTATTTTTTACTTTTGTGGCAAGCCTTTCTTCATTATGAGCCTTATCTTCCCTCACTTCATCTTTACAGGCTCGGGCTATTTGCTGATATTCTGCCTTAGTTATGTCCCCCCCCCCTTTCCACTTTTTATACTTATCTTTTTTGTCTTTCAATTTATCAGAGAGTTTTTTATGCAGCCATGCTGGTTTCTTTTGGGAGCTGTTATTTTTCTTCTTCATTGGTATTGTGCTAGACTGGGCTTTTGTAATCTCATTTTTCAAAATTTCCCAAGCTTCTTGAGTTGTTTTCCCCTTGAGGATTCTCATCCATGGAATTTTTCCCAAACTCTCTCTAAGTTTATTGAAATTAGCTCTCTTAAAGTCCAAGACTTTGTTCTACTACTTGTGTTTGCATAATGTTGAATTCCAATATTGCATGGTCACTGGCCCCCAGGGTTCCTATGGCTAAAACACCTATCATTTCATCTCTGTTAGTGAGAATTAAGTCCAATATGACTGATCCCCTTGTTCCCTTCTCCACGTTTTGGGAAACAAAGTTGTCTGCTAGGTTTGTTAGGAACCTGTTGGATCTCCCACTTGGTGCAGAGTTTGTTTCCCAGTTGATGTCAGGGTAGTTAAAATCCCCCACTACTATTGTGGTGTCCTTCCTACATACCTTAGTTAGCTGACTAGCAAAAAGTTCATCTACTTCCTCTGCTTGGTTGAGTGGCCCATAGTATAGACCTATGGCAATGTCATTCACCCCAACCTTTAATATTGATCCAAATGCATTCAAGATAGTTCTCATGATTGTTGTGCTCTATTTCTGTAGAGAGGTAATTATTTCTTATATATAGTACAACTCCACCTCCTCTTTTATTTGGTCTATTTCTTTTAAACAATTTAAATCCTTCTAGCTGTATGTTCCATTTGTCGGTTTCATCCCACCAAGTTTCTGTAATGGCAACATTATCGTATTTGCCCTCTTTTACTTGAATTTCTAATTCGCCCTGTTTATTCCTCATACTCTGTGCATTTATTTCTCATAAACACTCTCTCTCTCTCTCTCTCTCTCTCTCTCTCTCTCTCTCTCTCTCTCTCTCTCTCTCTCTCTCTCTCTCTCTCTCTGTATGCATACATACATACACACACATTATTATCATTGTTAATTATTTATTTGATTATAACTATTATTATTACTTCATTTTATGTGTAATATTCTAAGTTTAACTAAATTTAAATTAATTTTTATTATAGCATTTCATTACATCATCCTGTATCCATCCAATAGTGCAATCTTATATCTCTTGACATTTGTAGTATTTGTGTTCTAATTGCTTTCTTCGTAGATCTTATATGGGCTTCTCTTGGCAACTTGTTTTTCACTGCATATCTTGTAAAGACTCGAAATTCCTCATCTGTTCCTTCCATCAACTTCCCTCTGGTTATCACTGATGCTTATGCAAGAATTTCTATCATTACTTCTGCCAAATTTTCTCCCTTTTCTTCTATGTTCTGGAATCTGAGGTAAAATTCTGATCTGTCGCTCTCCCTTTCCAATATTCCACTCTTGTCTTTTTCAACCACGCTCAATCTGCTGACAATATCTCCAATTTTCTTATGTCTTTGTTCATCTTTTTCTTCATTTTTTGAAATCTGTCCTCATATTTCATCATCATTTGGTGAATATTCTCAATTTTTCATCTATTTTTCCTGTTCTTTGTTCAATACTCTCCATTCTCTTTTCAATGATCTCTGTTCTTACTTGTATTTTTTTGAATTTCTTGCATAATCATCTGCAATGTCACTTCCTTTTCTTTTTCATGTTGTGAAATCATCTGTATTGATCTTTTCCTCCAGAAAGTAAACACTGCCACTATATAGAATCCAAGGCTTTTTTATTAAGTTCCAAACAAGTTCACTGCAATCTTCTCTTTTTCAAGTCAAGCTTTATTTTCACTCCAGCCCAGCTACTGGTAGTACCCTGGAGGAGCACTTATATAAACAATCTGTGCTCATCCCACTATCATTTTCAATAAACAAGCTCAGAGACTTTGAAATGTAGATCAAATGCTCAAAGGAAGAAAAGAAAAACAATGATTCCAAGCCTCCAAGCCTCTAAGTGGCAGTGTTACTTCGTTTCCTCTACTTTTACTTCCCTATTTATATTCCAAACTTAGGGGAAAAAAGAAAAATTCTTAAAAAGAAAGTGCAATAGAGCGTTGAACAAAGAAAAAAGTCTTAATCAATAAGTATTATTAGAAAAAAGAGAAATAGAAGAAAAAATCCAGTCCCGTTTAAAAAATAAGAAGTGTTTGTAAAAAATTCCACCAATAAAAAGATTAAAGAAAAATAACACACTAAGTTTGACTCAGGCTTAATATCGTCACTTAACCTCTTCTGTCTTCAATTTTAACTTTACTTTTGATCTTTTTGGGTGTTCTCTTCCCTAATAATAAAATTTATCTCACCAATTCGACACACTTTCTCTCCTGCTTTCTTTCTGTTTTGGCGCTGTCCCAACTTTCAGCAGCTTTAATGGCTGCTTCTCTGTCACTGGAAAAAAGGGCCTCTCCTGGATCTACCAGGGACGTTGCGATGTCCCTGGGATCAGCAGATGTGCCCTTCTCTATCACCGTCTCTACAGTTTAGGTCCAAAGGGACCATCCAGCAGCAGATATATCAACCTTTACAATTTATGTAAGTCTTTTAAATATTAATTGCATTTCAAAAATGCTAAGATGTCAGAAAGCATTCTGAATGCTCCTGTATGTAAAAATAGGGATCAAAGATATTGCCTTCCTTCCTTCCCCTTCCCTCCCCTCCCCCTCCATCCCTCCCTCCCTTCCTTTTGTGGCCCACCAGTGGCCAGCGGAGCTGGCAGCAGACTTAGACAGTGAGGAGGTTGGGGAGAAACATGGGCCAGTCCTGGAGCCTCTGATGAATGCTCTGCATCAGAGACAGAGATGTGACCAGAGCCATCTGACAGTTATCAGCTACCTTCGAAGTTGGAGATAAGTGGGGCTGAAAAACAGCTGGAGCCTGTTGCTGATGTGTGCATGCACAGAGCTATCAGGAGAAGGGAACATTTAAGGAACAGAGGTCAACTCAGGGGTAAAGGCACAAGGGGACGCTGAATGGCCCCTCCCATAGGCAATAAATAGGAGCAAAAGGGGAGTGGTATTTGCAGGAGACAATTAGTTCGTATTATTAATGGGAAGATTTGCTTATCTAAGAGACTCCTTGCCAAGTATTTCCTTGTACAACATTGATGCTGGAATCTATTGGCCTGGCAACTAACCAAGGACTGATAAGGTCTGTGGTTGCAATTTGCCCTTGAAAGACTTTTGCTGGAACTTTGCTGGATGTGAATACTAGGAATTCACACTAGCCAAATAAAAAGGGAGTTTTTTTCGGGACAAGGAGTCTGTTTCATGATTTGGTGAAGCCTAAGTCAGAACACTTCCTTCTTTTGCAATCAGTAATCCAGCAAGCCCTACTCAGAATCTCCTCCTATTAGGAGGTTCGAAGATGTAATGGGAAGAGGCTTGATCAGGAGATTCAAAGATGTAATGGGAAGAGGCTCCACAGCAATGGGCTGCCTTGCTGTAAAAGTTGGAAACTCCACCCTTCACCCCAAGGTAAGAATGGTCCCTTCTCTAAAAGCTTTCCAGAAAGATGTATGAGCTAACTTTTGAGGTAGGACTTTTAGGACCAACTGGAGAGCCATCAACGCCAAATGTGTTCTTTTCTTATAAAGTATTGCATTGTTTTATACATTTACTGCTGAATAATTATTGCATGTTATTACAAACTGTAAGGTGCCCAGAATCCAGCTGAGACAGTGTATAAATTTTATAAATGCATAAAATGCTGTTAATTATTCCCACCCATTTAGCTCTAGAGGAAAGGCTTTCTTTCTATCAGGATGTTAGCAAAGCAATGCATTTTGAGCCTCAAACCTACTTTCCTGATAGCAAAGCTAAACTTTTAATTTTGACATTCTGTAGAAAACTAAATGTGTACTTTTCTCTGTTAACAAATTATGTTTTTTTTCATCGTAAGAAAACATTGCACAAATGTTTAAAATATGGGAAAATATATTTCCCCATACCCAGGGAACTTACCTTTACTGCATTTCTGCATTTTTCTATAAAGTGATTTCATTACTGTGCCAGAATGTTGGCATATATTAGCGGTAGCTCTATAAGACTAACTAACAGATGGAACAATTAACAGTTTTCCCAATATATTATTATTAAACTATGTAAAGTTTCTAATCTTAAAATATGTCTTCCAGCAAATACTCCCTTTTAAAGCTGTGGTTTCCCCTTCCCTTTTTCAATATTTCCTCACTTTCATGTTTTGTTAAAATATAGTCATGTGTTTCACAACAAAATAAAACAAGATGATACATGAACTCCCATTCAACAAAGAGAGAAGCAAATGCTGATTCCTGAGAACATCAGGCATCCATGAAGGAGTGAGACAATGATTTGCTAATGAAACAGCTTAGCAGTTCATAAACATTAATTTAGTCTTAAGGAATAGGACCTGTTTATAAATAAAATATATTCAAAATTGAAATGAAAAACAAGTTAAGTGCAAGTGATAGAGCAAAGCAATTTAAAAAAAGAGATGACTTTGGATTTAAGCAACAATATCCACAATCACATGCAAATATTGGCACACCCAAAAATATTAGATGAACATTCATTCATCTACTTTAGATATTTCTTTAAGACCTTTTATGTGTGGTAAATGAATTAGATTTTTAGCTCCATGGTACAGGCAGAGGTTTTAGTCAATATCTGAAATTGAGAGCTTCCTGAACAAATCTTTGGTAGAGCTTTTTCCTGAAATGGATCAAATACAGATAGTCCTTGACTTATGACCACAATTGGGCCCAACATTTATGTTGTTAAGTGAAACATTTGTTAAGTGAGCTTTGCCCCATTTTATGACTTTATTGCCACAGTTGTTAAGTGAATCACTGCAGCTGTAAAGTCAGTAACATGGTTGTTAAGTGAGTCAGGCTTCCCCATTGATTTTGCTTGTCAGAAGATTGCAAAAGGTGATCACAGGATCACAGGATACAGCAACCGTCATAAATATGAACCAGTTGCCAAGTGTCTGGATTTTGATCACATGGTCACAGGGATGCTACAAATGTTATAAGTGTCAAAGCCCCTGAAATGTTGGAACACTGCTAACATGTCGCCACTAGTCCTTCTTTTCATTAAACTAGCCCAGTGATGGTGAACTTTTTCAGCACCAAGTGCCCAAACCAGAATGTGTGTGCATGTGTATGTGCCGGAGCGCTGGAAACCCAAAGACCAGCTTAATGGTGCACATGCGCACACTGGCCAGGTGGTCTTTGGGTTTCCAGCATGTGCATGTGTGCCTGCCAACTGGTCTTCACATGTGCCTGAGCACCCGAAACATGAAGACCAGCTGAGCGGCATTCACATGCCTGTTTTCAGGCCATTTTTAGACCATTTTCAGGTTATTTTTTTGGATTTTTTTGCCCATTTTCAGGCAATTTTCAGGCTGTTTTCCAGCACTCCAGAGCCTGCAAAGACCAGCTGTCAATATGCACCCCAGAAACCAAAAGAGCAGCTGGCGAAAGTGCACCTGCCTTCTGCGTGCCACCTCTGGCATGCGTGCCACAGGTTCACCATCACAGAACTAGCCTTTTTTCAGCTTCTTTGCTATTATAATTGAGCTTTTCCATGCCCTTGTAAGGATCATACCGTTGATTTGATTTTTGTGTATTCCATCTGGTATTGTCCTTCTATACAGATAATCTTTTCTTTGTTTGAAACTGTGAGAGCAATGGAGTAATCACAAACTGATAACTCTTTCTCCTGCTTAATTCCTGTTTCCAAATCCATCCAAACTAACTTCTGTTGTCCTCTTTACTGTTTGACATTCCAGGAAAGCTCATCTTCCTTGCATGTTCAGTGGATTTCAGATTGAACTTGACTATAAAATTTTGTCAAGCTCACTTTCAGCAGTGATGGGAGCATTAACTTGGATAATCACCATGTTAAAATATTGTCTGCAAAATCTAATTGATACTATTTGGTCATTTAATGCATTGTACCCAAGTAATATCTATGTAAGTTACATCCTGCCTGATTATGAAAGCAACACATTTTTCCTGTTTTTCATATCCTGAGTAGTAAAGAACAGAACAGAAAAACAGAGTTGGAAGGGACCTTGGAGGTCTTCTGGTCCAATCTCCTGTTTAGGCAGGAAACCCTACACCATTTCAGACAAATGGTTATCCAATATATTCTTTAAAATATCCAGTGTTGGAGCATTTACAACTTCTGGAGGGAAGTTGTTCCACTGATTAATTGTTCTAACTGTCAGGAAATTTCTCCTCAGTTCTACGTTGCTTCTCTCCTTGATTAGTTTCCACGCATTGCTTCTTGTTCTACCCTCAGATGCTTTGGAGAATAGGTTGATTCCATCTTCTTTGTGGTATTGTAAGCCCCTGAGATATTGGAACACTGCTATCATGTCTCCCCTAGTACTTCTTTTCATTAAACTAGACATACCCAGTTCCTGCAATCGTTCTTCATATGTTTTAGCCTCCAGTTCCCTAATCATCTTTGTTGCTCTTCTCTGCATTCTTTCTAGAGTCTCCACATCTTTTTTACATTGTGGCAACCAAAAGTGGATGCAGTATTCCAAGTGTGGCCTTACCAAGGCATTATAAAGTGGTATTAACACTTCATGTGATCTTGATTCTAAGAATATGACCTTCTGACTGAATGTGTCCAATTGGAGTCCACTTTAATTTACTGATTCTTGAGATGCCAAGGTGCCATTGATTTGTTTTACCTTTGTTGAACTTTTCCATATCGATACGTCTTGAGTTGCTTCGTGTTCCCATACCATTCTGTCTTTTTTTAGCTTTTGATTTTCTTTTCCTGCATGGCAACATCAGCAATTAGACATCAATCCATTAGTAGTCTCAAAGATCCTTAGCTGTTCCTCAGTAGCATATTAAGTGCCATCCTATCTAAGAGCCCATCATCTGACACTATAAAGTCAATCATTTTATTATTATTATTCTGTTCACTTGGTTTTTCTTTGTGAAATACAGAAGAGGTTTACCAGATGTTTTTTCTTCTTCTTGCACAATGTGAAATGATGTCTCAAAAGTAATTGAAAGTGATCATCTGACAAAATTGATAAGAGCCTGCTTGATTTATCTGGACAATTAGGATGACCTTCACTACTTGGATGACCTTTCTGGAAATATATAGGTAATCCTCGATTTACAGAAGTTCATTTACTGACCGAGATTACAATGGCACTGAAAAAAGTGCCTAATGACCGTTTTTCAAACTTATGACCTTTGTAGCATACCCATGGTCATGTGATCAAAATTCAGATGCTTGACAACTGACTCATACATTTTTTATGATAGTTGCAATGTCCTGGGGTTATGTGATCATCTTTTGAGATCTTCTGACCAGAAAAGTCAATGGGGAACCCAGGTTCATTATACAACCATGTCAGTGATGGGTTGCTGCCGGTTTTACTACCAGTTTACTTCTCACATGCTTTGCGCTTGCATGCGCAATTCAATATAAATTGTTCTTCACGCATGCACAGAACAATTTATAGTGAACTGCACAGGTGTGGTCACTAGAAAACAACATGGCAGCAGCATCAGTGGCGGGGAGGGAACTAGTTTGGGGGTGTGGCAAGCCTGGATCGCTGCCAGTTCTGCGACCCAGACAAAAATACCACTACCAGTTCAGCTGAACTGGGCCAAATCAGGAGCAACCCAACTCTGAACCACGTCACTAACTTAACAACTGCAGCAATTCACTTAACAACTGTGGCAATATAGTTCATAAAATGAGGCAACTTAACAGATGTCTCACTTAACAACAGAAATTTGGGGCTCAATTGTGGCTGTAAGTTGAGGCCTACCTGTATATTGTTTAATATACTCCCAGTAGTCTTTACTTACCCCTTTCAGCTCCATTGCTCAAATCCCCACCTCATTTCAGCCCTAGCAAGACCTTATTAGCAACACTAGGGGAAAGTTCCTAATTAGTTCTTTATTAATAAAAATGTTTATTAATCTTAAATTACTATTTGTTGTGTATTAACATAACAATAAATAACAGAAACTGCAGGAGTAACATTAATATTGGAGAAAAAGCAATATTTTGAACATCAAACACATTGTGGCTGATATAAAAGGCAAAAAATAATTGCCTAATTATTAATCTTGTGGTAACATTATCTGAAATCTATTCATATCCATCAATAAGAAGATGGATGTCTGCATTCTATAATTAAGGTATTTTGGATTTTTATATTACATATAATGAGAGGTCATTTATGATAAACATCTTTTAAAGCCTGTCAGATCAAATTCCACTAGACTCATCAAACATTAAAGAACAAAACTGACCTAGTAGATTTGCTTTTGACAAATCACATGATTTTTATTTTTGCTGTGCATATGAAAGTTAGTTGTATTCTGAGTTTTAATTGGATCAAAATTTTAGGCACACCATTCAGTGCTTCTAAATTATTATCTATAAAAGTAAATGTTTAGGCCAGGTAATTACCCCCCCCCCCACACACACACACAAACAACTTTGTGGAGAATATAGAAACAATCACACTGGATCTATCCACAAGTCATTATTGTGTAGCAGTAGTGAAATACATTTACTTAGTCTATAAACAGGTTTAGAATCAACCATATTCTCTAAATCATGATACCAGTGATTCACATTCAGATCTCTACTGTCCAGAGAGAATCTTACAAACCTGTTATTGCTAGAAAATCTTCCATCTCAATAGTAACTACATCCAGTTGAATTTAACTTTGAGAAACAGTGGGATCTGCTACAGACAGTTCCCTGGATTAAGAACAAGATCCATTCCTAAATCTGTCTTTAAGTCAAAATTAAGATGCATGTAATTTTGGAACTCATACTTGTGAACAAACTGCCTGTTACTAAAAATGGCCGACAGCAACAAAATGAAATTCAAAGTATAGAACAGTACAGTACAAGTAGGTTAAAAAAAAAACTTGAATGTATAGGCACAGTTTAGGTGAAACCTGGCTCAGTGGCAATAACTGAGCGAGGGACCTTGGAGTTCTAGTGGACAATCTCTTAAATATGAGCCAGCAGTATGCAGCAGCAGCCAAAAAAGCCAATGCAATCCTAGGATGCTTTAACAGAGGGACAGAATCAAGATCATGTGAAATACTATTACAGCTTTACAAAACACATCTCCAATACTGCATCCAGTTTTGGTCACCAAAAAAAGATGTTGAGACTTTGGAAAGAGTGCAGAGAAGAGCAACCAAGATGATTAGAGGCATGGAGGCTAAAACATATGAAAAACAGTTGCAATAATTGGATATGGCTAGTCTAATGAAAAGAAGGACTGGTTTGTATGATATTAATATTCCAATATTTCAGGGGATGCCAGAAAGAAGAAAGGTCCTATTTTCCAAAGCATTTGAAGGCAGAAGAAGAAGCAATGGATGGAAAAAATTGTGGGTCTCAGGCTGATTTCTACTGTTACCTATGGATAACTAATTGGAACTCTATGGTTTTAATTACTTAACCTTCTGAAGCTTTTGAACTAAGATTGCACAGGTATCTCTCAAGTCACTACATGCAAATTATTATTTATTGTGCATGAAAAAAATGAGCAGATGATACAGTTCCCAGAACATATAAATATCTGCAGACTGACTTCTATGAGGGGAAGGAAGGACATTTTAGAGGGCATTTTCATAGCTCACATAGATGATGATGCATGCATAACAGTAAAAGACCTTGTAAAAAATCCTACTTTTATTCATTTCAGCTTATAAATGGAAACTTGTCTTGGAAGGTCCCATCAGACTCTGAAATTTTATAATAGTCTTAAACTTCGCCAAAGCCAACAGCAATAATAAAATAGGCAAAATCTACAAGAAAGTTATGGAAATTTGTAGGAGCAGAAATAATATCAGGATGACATTTGATTAAATATTTAATTAAGTTAAATACACACCGGTGTCTTAATGCAGAATGTTTTTTTAATGAATGTGTTCTACCAAAATGAAACTAAAACATGTCACCAATACTTTTTTTTAGATCATTACATTTAATAGCTCATATATGATCTCTTGTATAGTTGCCATCTGATATTATACATCCTTGCAAGTCACATGTTCTGCTTTTCTCCTTGTAGACCTCTGTTCAGGAAGGAGGAAATAAGAAGGGGAGAGAGAAGAATATGTTACAGAGACTAAGATCTAATCCATTGGGAATTTGATACAAAATGAAAACAAGCAAAAATTGATATCTATATTATAAAAGGTCAAAGAAGCCTTTTTTTACTCAAAATCTGAAGAACAGAATAACAATGGGGATGAGGGTTGCAATCAAACCAAAGTTCATTTACAACAGCCAAATTCAATTTTTAATGAACGTGCTTCATAAAAACCTCAGAAAATAGACACTTTCCTCAGTGATAGGAGAAACAATGGAGGAGTAGCACTATTGTGATTGCATTGACAGGTTCTATTTTTCAATAGTTCCAGAAAAGGCCCAGGGACTTACCACATACAAAGTGCTTCCTTAAATTAGGTTCTTGCCCAAACCTTTTATTTTGATTTTAATTTAAAAGTTGCCAAGGGACCAGGATTCTGACCAGGAACTTAAATAAATAAAATATGATGTCTGAAATGTAGGTCTGTTTGAGTCAACCCTGACAGGATTTGAGATTATGAGTTGAAAAAATCAAATGCGAACATTTTTGAAATGTAATTTAAAAAAGGAGAATTGTCTATCTTCTGTTTTGGAGAAAATGTCAGGAGTATCCTGACTTGGGTTCTTAGCAAAAAAAAAAAAAAAAAACCTCAACTCCATTGGAGTGAAAGGTTCACTTTAACTAAATTCAAGCGGTTACAGTATAAGCAAAGCTAGATCTGAGTATTCCCATGCAAAGCCTGCATTTTTCTCTCTACCCGGGTCCTCCCCCTTTGACCAGTCTGTCAATGTCCAATGATATTCAAATTAGATATTATGAGAACAGCTTTGAGGTTTGGTGCCTCTTTGGTGGAGTTTCACATTCCGTTCTCATGGTACTGTCCTTGATTAGTTGATCTGTTTTGGATTGACACCTCTGGCTCCTGTCACCCTGTCATTCACCTGCCCTTTACTTCCCCAATCTCCTTCCCCACCCTGCGTTTTATGGTAGGATGCAAGCAGAGTAAGCTGAAGATGGCAGGCCTGACAAAAACTTCCAATACACAAAACTGCTTCATTTTTTGACAAAACAGGATAAAAATAAGTGAGATGGTAGATAATTTCCAAGTTTCAGGTGCAAATCTGCTAGAGCTGTGATGGCGAACCTGTGGTACGCGTGGCACAGGTGGCACATGGAACCCTGTCTGCAGGCATGCTAGCCATCGCCCCAGCTCAGCTCCACCACAAATGTGCACACGCTTCCCGAAAGCCAGCTGATTTTTGGGTCTCTACCACGCATGCGGGAGATGCACAGCCCACGAGGACACAAAGGTTAGCTATCACTGTGCTGGCAGATGCATTTTGAAAATATTCCTCTTCCCTGCCCTATAATCTTTTTTAAGGCAGAGGTAGCAATAATAAATAAAGGACAACAGAACAGCTCTAAATGATCTGAAAAAGAATGTATAGACACTGGGGAGGAAAAAGGAAGGAAAAGGAGCAGAATATGTTCCATATTCTAGGTCTAAGATCTAATTCACTGAGAATTGGCTATAAAATGAAAACAAACAAAAATTGATACCTACAGTATATCATAAAAAGTCAAAAAGGGCAATTTTACTCAAAATTTGAAGAAGCACAAAATAACAATGTCTTTATAGCACATATTCTTTTAAAAAGTGAACCTCACTGTTGTAAGTGAACTTTCAACCCCAATTAAACTATATATATTTCAAAAATGTTTTTTTTTAAATCAGTCATTTTACTTTTCCATTTGCTTTGTTGAACATCAGAGGTTTCATGTGATATTAAAGAAAGAACATTGCCTGCTTCCTTCGGATATGTGTTATGGTTTTGTCAAGGCTGCTTCCGATCAATTTTTGGGAAAGAAACCCTTGACTCCATAGATTGAGAGAAAAGGTATTTTTACTAAGTACCTTTTATTAGGAAAGAACTGATTGCAGCAAAAGTCAAGCAAAACACGTGCAAAAACCCCAAACTGAAACTAACCCCTGAGCTTAACACACACACCCCAGTAGCCAGGCAACCAGCATTCAGTCGTTGGCCAGGAAGATGTTTTGGGAATGTCTCTGGTCCAGGTGCATCATTCCTCTTTCGTGCATCCCAGGATGATTGGCCTTGAAGATGTTCAACCAGCCAAGCTGGCCTCTCTGAGTCCAGTCCTCCGCATCACTTCTCAGAAATTCTTTCACTTCCTGCACACTTCCCCTCCAAAATACTCATTGCTTCTTCCCCCCCCCCCATTTCTATGGCAGCTGGCAACAAACTTGAAAGAAAACAAAGGTGACCAGGTTGACAGGTTTGCTGCCTAGTTTGATCAGTTGTTTTCTGGGACACCAAGAGAATTGTCACAGCTAATCGGCAAATTTGAACACTTCTGGAAATAACCCCACATACCTGGAAGAACTCAGAGTGTTTAGGATTGTAGGTTGGAGACCATATCTGTGTGAGTCTGCAGAAGGAACTGAAGCAAACCTGGAGAGTCAAAATACCATAGAGACAGGCAGGTGAAAAATGCTGGCATAAGTGTCCTTTTTGGTCTTACCTTGCCCTTATGTTTATAGCAGTAAAACAGTTGAATCAGGGCTTGTGAATGTTATTCCGGCATTCATTCTTTCATTTGTTCATTCATTTATTCATCATTGTCAAGGGATTTCACATTTGCCCCAGTTGGGCAGTATTTAAAATCAAAGCCCCCCTTTACCTCTGTTTAGATTTCTGAGAGGCACAATGAATTCACATGTCATGTGCAAGTCCTCTGTTAAGACAAGATAAAACAAAGTTAATCCTTCCCTTGAAGGAACAAGAAAAGAAGTTGAGAGTTGAGCAAGTGAACATCATAAAGCTCTTATAACCACCTGATACAATTTGTAGTTTGAAACAGTTTCCTTCATTGATTTCCTAATCTGCTTCAGTTGGAGTACTGATTCAGTTGAAGTACTGTTGAATTGAAGTACCAATTCAAGATGGCTTCAAAAATAGCTTGAAAACTACACCAAAGAGGTCCATTCACACCAAACACCTACAAAGTCAGATCCTCTCCTACATTGGAATGTACCAAATTACTATCCTATAATTCCCAAATCTAGGAAACTTGTTTGAATTCCTAAACTCCAATTTCAAAACAAAAAAGACCAGAAAAGGGAGAATTTGCTAGTAGCTACATTTTCTGCATTGCATTTTAATTATAAACTCATTGACTACCCGTATTTTCCATTCTTTAGAATGATGAAGATATGTGAAATCCAATCATGTTGCTTGCTCATTTATGAACCAAAATCTGTGCCTATGATGTCCTGAGTATAGCTAACTAATCAGAAATTAATTATCCATCTTCTTAATTACCCTTGGTGAAATTATATGTATTTCATCTATTCAGGCCTCTGCATGTGGTGAATTTGTCAAATGCTCTATGGGACACTTTGACCTATATGAGTTTTTCACAATTCCCTTTTTGTTTATTGCAAAAGTAACCAAGTCCGATATATCTGAACTTTCAGTTCTTGGGAGAAATGTTATATCTTTTTATTGCTATTAACATTTTTTTCTAATGTATGTCCCTACATTTGGCTATGTTCACATAAAACTCCAATACGATGAAATAATAAAAAAAAAACTGGAGTTTGTACTTGCTTTAGGTGTACCATTATCAGGAATCATTAACATTTGGACCAAAATGAGCTTCAAAAGACTGTGATACCTGTGGCTACCGAGGGCTCATTGATTCAAGGAGGCTTTAAGCTATTTTAAATTGAGACCATGCAAGTTCAATAAATAAATTAAATGAACAGTGTCCTATGTCAGGATTTAAAATATAATCCTGTCAGGAAGTTTCCTTTTCTTAGGAAAAAAACAAAGCACTCCATCAATAATGTGTGGGTAACTCTGTGAATACAAAATACAATTCAAAATAAATCATCTAATGTGATAAAGAATAGATGGCACCTTTTGCAGATATACTGAATGATACAGGTCAGATCTGTGTAATGTTGGCAATTATCCCCACATTGGATGTGGCCTGTTTGGCTGTTCCACCATTAATGCAGAGATCAGCAGGAGACCCAGAGTTTTTCTACTATCTCTGTGCAAAGTTGGTAATTCCCACATCCATGGTCTATCACAGAGGTACATTTTGCCTACTTCTTTGAAGCTGCTGTCCCCTAAATGAAAACAAGGCTATTCTGGATTTGTCTCCATTTAAATCTAATCACGGTGCAAACATGCCCTTACTGTAATACTATTAAATGAAGGCTCCTGTTAAGGTATTATTATATTGCCCTCAGCCCATGAATGAAATTTAAACAATCCTTAATGGCAGTGTTTTGCTCCTCAGGCTGACATAAATCCATAGCTGCTTGAAGGTGTGAGAAATAAGATAGAGAGACAGCCCAGCATCTCTTGGTCACTTCATGGTGCTTTAGCTCCTGCCATTCTCTTTGGCTGCCATCTGTTTTTGGTATTTTCAACACGGTGGGCAGCTCTGCAGTCCATTGGCAACTGTTTCAGTGAGAGAGATGGCATGTGGGCTTTAAATGATGGCTGAACAAAACAAGATCTCCAATGACATTTCCAGCAAGTGGGGAGAAAAGGATAGGTTTTGTGGTTTGCCAGCTGTCTGCCTCTGCTATGACAAGTGGACCATTCTCTTTTGATATGCAAAATAAAGCAGGACAAACCAGCCAACTATTTGTCAAACTTGCCACCTTTCTAAACTCCACCCCATCCTTGTGCTATTGTCCTGATTGGTGGATGGCTCCATGTTGATTGGTGAAAATCAGAAAATGGGAGGGCAGCAAAGCCAGAGGATTTTTTTTTAACCAATCATTGGCTTAGCATAAACTCCACAGGTAAAATCAGGAGAGCCCCTTTGGCAGCAAGCAGTGGCAATGGCAGCAATACCTTTTTACGCCAGTATGTTCTTTTGCCAATTCAAACATGTGGAAAGCAGTGTCCCAGATATAGCTGAGAACTGGGGGGAAGATCCTGTGTGAAGAATGGCAAGAGGAAGTTTTGCCAATTGAGCATTTATTTTCCCACTTTATTTTTCACCCATAGGAGTGAATTGCAGCAGGGCATGGATGTGTGAATAAATAATTGCTCCAGAAAGCATGGGAAAATAAGCTTTTATGTTTTAAAAGCTGGCCATGGATATCAACAGGCCTGGCATTTTAACACTTTTTTTTTAAATGATAGCAAATATTCTTCTACCATCACTTAAAGATGAGAAACAACAGGAATCAGATGCTTAGGTTTTCTCTTGGAATGATTTCAGGTGAAAATTTAATTGATAACTCGGATTAGGACATGCCTTCTAATCATGAACTAAAGGTAAAGGTTCCCCCACACATGTGCTAGTTGTTTCTGGGTCTAGGGGGTGGTGCTCATCTCCATTTCTAAGCCGAAGAGCTAGCGCTGTCCGAAGACGTCTCCATGGTCAAGTGGCCAGCATGACTAAACACCAAAGGGGCACGGAGTGCTGTTACCTTCCCACCAAACATGGTCCCTACTTGCATTTTTTACATACTTTCGAACTGCCAGGTTGGCAGAAGCTGAGACAAGTAACAGGAGCTCACTCTGTTACGCAGCGCTAGGGATTCAAACCACTGAATTGCCAACCTACTGATCGACAAGCTCAGCATCTTAGCCACTGAGCCACCGCGTCCCTACCATTTGGTTAAATGGAGGAAGAAATCACTTTTTTTTTCAAATGCTATCAACCCATACAGTGGCACCCAAAAAAGGGTCCCAAAAGCGATGATTTCAGTCACATTGGATTTGACAGCCAGAAAGTGTTGCATTTATTTTTTCTGGGCTATCTAAAGTATTCTCTAAAGGAGACAGAATCAGAAACACTCCAAAACTCTATTAATTATTTCAGTGATATACTTTCTGGAGTTGAAAACAATAGGATTTAGTTTTGTATTGTTAGATTCTGCACAGAATGGTCTGGTCAGGGCCTCTAAATCTGTTGTGCTGATTTTCAACTTGCAGAGAGGATGTTTGAATATTTATTATTTTTTCATTTAATTGTATTCCAATGTTATTATTTTTATAAATAAGGCAACAAACTTATTCAATAGACCTTCCTTCTCTTATTTTCCCCACAACAACAAGCCTGTAAGGTGGATTGGGCTGAAAGAGAGTGACTGGCTCAAGGTCACCGAGCTGGTTTTCATGGTTATGGCAAGACCTGAACTCACAATCTCCTACTTTCAAGCCCAGTGCCTTAACCACTAGACCAAACTGGACCTCAATATCGTCAATTTTGAATTGAAATAATTTGTTCGTTTTTTCCCCTTTATTCTGTGGCAGGATTGTGCTTTACTTAGAACAAAATGCCTCCACTGTCCAGACCAGTGGTGGAATTCAGCCAGTTCTCACCTATTTGTGAGAACTGGTTGGTAGCTTTCTAAGCAGTTCGGACAACCGGTTGTTGGAAGAAATCTCATTTTGTTTTTTTCCACTTTACAGGGTTAATCCTATAAGGAAGGCAGGAAGGAAACCTTCTGGTGTTGTTTCTAGCCTAATCTTTATTGCCCTGCTTACAGAAACTGCCTCTCTGGTTAACCAATTGTAAGAGCTAAGGTGAAGCACCCATCAACGTGAATGATGTTGAGTTGGCCATGCCCACCCAGTAACATGATCACCAAGCCCCACCTACCCTGCTGATCATTAGGGCAGAGAACCGGTTGTTAAATTATTTGAATCCCACCACTGGTATGAGTGATGTCAAGTTGGCCACGCCCACCCAGTCACATGACTGCCAAGCCACTCCCACTGATCACATGACCACTGAGCCACTCTCACAAAACTGGCCACACCTACAGAATAGGTTCTAAAAAATTTTGAAACCCATCACTGGTCCAGACATAATCAAAATATCATGAGAAGAGAGCAAGGAAAGAAAAGAAAGAAGAAAAAAAAGTTTGAATTCTTTTTGAAAGTGTGCTGAGTCTCAAACTGCAAATATATTTCTATGTATATCTCTGCTCTGCTGTCAAGAACTCTGAAAAGGATAAACACTTCATAAAAAAAATGCCTGCCACAGAACCAAACGTATTGAAATGACTTTTTATGGAGAGATTGAAAAAAGAAGAAGAAAGAAAAAAAATACATAAAGCTTGTTTTTCTGGAGGGTTCAATTATTTAGAATGCTGGTAGCAAACTTTGATTGATAAAGCTAACCTTTCCTTCCCTGGCTATAGTTTGATCACACAATGATGAGAATGAGTTAGAGAATGGAAGAATAATATTTGGATTTCAACACAATAATGAAAATGCAGAGACTGCCTTTGACTTTTACAAGGTGAGAAATGATTTCACATTTCCAATGTAGGGAGGCAGAAATCTCTTTTAAAAGCTAGTGAGGTTGGATTTGTCGAATGTACTTCTATTATTTTCATTATTTACAAGATTACTTGATTTTTTTTCCCCCCTGGCATCTTTCTCATAAGATATCAAAGACAAACCTAGCCAGAAAAACACAATTCTTTTCCACTGCATTAATGGCTCAATACCCAAGTGCTTAATATGCAGATTGGATGCAAAAAATTGCTCAGGAACACACCCATGCGCTACTAATCCTGTCTTCAGATGAATCCTGATTTTTTTAAACCATTAACTTTGTATTTCTTTGATTACAGCCTAGAAACATCATATGTGACCACTGTGTATATAAAATATATGACAAGAACATTGTTTACAATGTGAATAAAGATTTTATAAATCCTTGGCTTCCAGCTACAGTTAATGGGTCTTCTCTGTGTGTTTACTATAGCATCTCTTCCCAGTCATACATTAATTAAACTTACTGATTTTCCCTAGCTCTCTGCTGAATGAGTAAACCTTTCTCTTTTCTAATACAGTATATAGATGAAAAATATAATTTACAGTATTTCATTGGTGATAGCTAAATAGCTGCTTCTCAGAGATCTGGTAACAGATTATTTTGGTCAGTCATGTGGCAGCATCATGCAAATGAATTAATTCATTCTAAGTTGCCTTCTGCCAACCACCAGACATCTGGCTTCCTTGTTATTCAAAAAATACAGAAAAGGCATAGTATAGATAAACATAGAATATAGAATAATAGTGTTGGAAGGGACCTTGGAGGTCTTCTAGTCCAATCCCCTGTTCGAGCAAGACACCCTATCTCATTTCAGATTTGGAGCACTACCTGAGCACTTAGCACTTAGACTTATATACCACTTCACAGTTCTTTACACCCTTCTCTAAGCGTTTTACAGAGTCAGCAAATTGCCTCCAACAATCTGGGTCCTCATTTAATCCACCTCGGAAGGATGGAAGGCTTAGTCAACCTTACAGCTGGTGAGATTCAATCTGCCAAACTGCTGGCAGCCGGTGATCAGCAGAAGTAGCCTGCAGTACTGCACTCTAACCACTGTGCCACTGTGACTCTTGTCAAAATGTTTCTTCCCATTAAGAACACAATGCAGGGAAAACATAAAATACCTATGGGAAGGTCAAGCTAGGTTCTACAAATGCAAAGAATTTTGGCTTTGGTGAACATTCATGCAGGCTCTCAGATCTTTTATAGCAATAGCACTTAGACTTATATACTGCTCCACAGTGCTTTACAGCCCCCTCTAAATGATTTACAGAGCCAGCATATTGCCCCCAACAATCTGGTTCCTCATTTTATCAATCTTGGAAGGATGGAAGGCTGAGTCAACCTTGAACCGGTGAGATTCGAACTGCTGGTAGCCAGCAGTGAGCAGAGATAGCCTGCAGTACTGCACTCTAACCACTGCACCACCATGGCTCTTTATATTGGAGATTGAAGATAATTATATTGACTGAGCTCCTGCAGCAGTTGAGAGTGAAATGGACATTTGAAAGGTACTATAGCTGAAGTAAATATTGGCTCAGTTGAAGGTATATCCCTGCCTGTGGGAAGTAGCTAAGAAACTCATGAAGCTATCCTGTAAAGCAATAAAGCACTCCAGCCCAAATGGATAAGAACACTTGAAGGGACCTAAAGGGGGGAAAGTGCTTACCTATCTCAGCAGGAAAAATGCACCAAGAGATCGAATTTGCAATGGGAAGGAAATGGATAAAGGATTATGTCATCCATTTATGTCCTTTTTTTTTTTTAAATATAATTTTTATTAAACATTATTACCTTTAAAAAACAGAAAAAACAATACAGCGACATCAATACAACGACATAAGCAAGACAAATCATACATAACAATATAAAGTAAAACATACAGATACAAATGCCGTTTTAAACATACAACCCCCCCTCCCCCCCCACGGTGACAGTCATTCACAGCCCAGTTTTTCTTTCTTTCCTCATTATTAGGTCTCTAAGCCACATCTTCTCATTGCAAGATTCAGGGATCTATTACGGTACCTATGTTAACTTTCCCCATTTTAAGTCCCTGCTGTTGTCCTAGTCGCCCACATATACCATAGGTTCCAACTAAGATAATATTCTGTTTCTCCTTTGTCCCTCAGCCAACCCGTCATTCTGTCCATTTCTGCACATTCGTAGATCTTTTTAATTAAAGCATCTTCCGGCGGTATAGTGGTGGATTTCCAAAATTGTGCATAGGTTATTCTTGTGGCCACAATTATATGCAGGCTCAAATGCCATATTGAACTGCTTATGTTATCTGGTTTGATGCTTAGTAACAGGTTCTCAGGTCTCCATTCAATGTTTGCCCCGGTAACCTCTTTTAACCATTTTTTAATCCTTTTCCAATATTTCGTGGCCTCAGTACAGGACCACTAAATATGGTAGAATGTGCCATCCTTTCTTCCACATTTCCAACACAATGGAGATAACCCAGGAAACATCTTAGCTAGCCTCGTTGGGGGGAAGTGCCACCTATAAACCATCTTGTATATATTTTCTTTGAATGCAATAGATGTTGTAAGTTTAATGGTCTTACTCCATAGATCCCACCATTTGCCCATTTCAATTTCATAACCTAGGTTTCTCTCCCATACTGTTAGAAGGCTTTTGTCCATCTCTTCATTAGTGTCTTGGCAGGTCAAAAATTGGTAGATCTTCGATAACATTTTTTTGTCTCCACCAAACAAGATCTTATCTAGCCCCTGAGGGTTTGGGTAGATCCCGAAACGTGCCTTATCACTTTTAAACCTGTTTCTAACCTGTAAATATTCCCACCATTCCAAATTCCTGCCCTGTTGCTCTAATTCCATCTTTGTTTTTATGTTGCCCTCTTCTGTCATGATATCTTTATATGTTATGTTTCTTGTCCAATTAAATAAACTCGGATGCGTTAAGGCCTCTAATGGTGCCAACCAACATGGAACCCTAAGATAATATTTTTTCCTCATTTTTTCCCAGACCCCCATCAAAATCTTCCGAATATAATGTCCCATGAAGTACCTATGGGGGGTGTCTCTTTCTTGCCAGAGGGAGGCATGCCATCCCTGGGGGAGGTCATGTCCCTCTATAGCCAATAGGCGCCTTCTATTCAACATCACCCAATCTTTCACCCATGTCATGATTGCTGCGTTATAGTATGCTTCCCAGTTGGGTACTCCGAAGCCTCCCAGTTCTCTGCGTTTTTGTAAAGTTTGGGCTTTGATTCGTGCTTTCTTGCCTTGCCATATAAACTGTGTCACTATTGCCTCCAAGGATTTAAAATTTTTTTTGTCCAATTTAGTTGGTGCCGTTTGAAACAAAAACAAAAATTTTGGTAATACATATGTCTTGACTGTCGCGATCCTGCCCATCAGAGACAATTGTTTGCTACTCCAATTAGTCATATCTTTGGATACCTGTTGTAGCAATTTCATATAGTTATCTACCTTGATAGAGGAACATCTCTCCGTCAGCCAAATTCCCAAATATTGTACTTTGTGGGCCATGTTGATCCCTAACAGGCTTTGTATTTCCCTTTTCTGGTTCAGAGTCATATTTTTAATTAACAGTTTTGTCTTCTCTTTGTTTATACGTAGCCCCGCTATCCTACCGTACTCCTCTATTTTACATAAAAGTTGTATCCCAGACGCCATAGGGTCCTCCAGGATAAAAACAAGGTCATCGGCGAAAGCCTGGACCTTGAATTCCTGAGCTTTAGCTCGTAACCCTTTAATTTGTGTATCGCTTCTCACTGTTCTAAGAAGGGGTTCTAATGTGAGGATAAACAGTAGGGGGGATAGCGGGCATCCTTGTCTTGTGCCTTTACCAATCACAATGTCACCCGCCTCTTCTCCGTTTACCAATATTGTCGCGGTTTGTCGTACATAAATTTAAAAAACTTTCTCCAAACTTCATGTTTTCTAGTTGTGACAACATAAAATTCCAATTTACCCGATCAAAAGCCTTTTGTGCGTCAAGAAACATAAAGGCCACTTGTTTATCTGGCTGAGCTTCATAATATTCTAAGGCATCCAAAATAATTCTGACATTGTCTTTCAAATGCCTTGACGGCAGGAAGCCATTCTGATCAGAGTGTATAAATTTGTTAAGGAAAAATTTGAGTCTATCTGCCATTTATGTCCTTTTAAGGATAGGCAATCAGACAATCCAATTAAGACAACACCTGAAGCTGGTTTAATTTGTAGTGGTCTTTTTCATATAAATCATTTCTTTAAAAACAGCTTATCTCAATGCAGGATAACATATATACATTCTGTATACATAAAGGTAAAGGTTTTTCCTGTCCAGCTGTGTCCAACTCCAGGGAACAGTACTTATCTCCATTTCTTAGCTCAGGGAGTCAGTGTTATCTGAAGACACTTCTGTGATCGTGTGGCCAGCATGACTATATGCTGAGGACAGAGGTAGCATTCTACCACTTCAGACTGGTTCACCCAAACCTGTAGCAAAAACTCTGGGTGGGTCTGCCCACCTGCCCTGGCTCTATTTTGTCCTATTTAGGATTTTTTTTTTTAAGCAAAGTGCATGTGTGGAAGGCTGGGTGCATGCATGGATCAGGCACGTGTGACCGGAGCGAGTACACGTGCACACACACTTTTGTGAACCAGTAGGGAAGGTAAGTGAAAACCACCCCTGGCTGAGGCTCATGGAACATTTTTACTTTCCCACCGAAGTGATACCTATTTATCTACTTGCATTTGCATGCTTTTGAATTGTTTGGTTGGCAAGAGCTAGGGCAATTAATTGGACATCACCCTGTTGTGCAGTGTTCGGATCTTGAACCTGAGCTTGGTTTGGTTTGGTTTGGTTTATTGGATTTATATGCTGCCAGCATCTTTTAAGTGCTGAGCTATCACACACACGCCCCATACATACACACTTACATATATCATCAACAATAATTCATTATAATCTATACAGATTCCTTGTGTATTTTTATATCTTTTAGAAAATCATTTCCACTTTTAGTATAGTAGTTATAGTATACCTGTTCACAAAATTCACCAAAAACAATTATTGGAATTTAAAAAAAAGCTTCCTTTGTTGCATAATCACTGACTGTAGTAGAATTTATGTCTCCAGTCACACAAGGTCCCACAGAATTAGTAGAGAGCACTTTAAAAAAAAAAGCATTGCCTTGTTTGCAATGTAACACTGCCATATGTGTACTGTAAATAAATGAACATGAAAGATAAACCCACCCAGCTTAAAAAAAAGCACTCTCCTACCCGCTAGGCACTGGAACATGAACAGAATGTCATCGGGATCAAAAGGATTAGTCAAAAGACAAGTCTTGTCTAACAGGATGGTCGTGGGTATGAGTTGATTAGTTCTAAAGCCATTTTCTGATATTTACTCAGTGATATCAGCGATCATGCTGTAAGTCATTATTCTCAGCAAATGGTGTTTGAAGATTTGAAGTGATTTTCATTTCAGAAAGCTGTATGGACTCAAAATCATCAGGGGAAACTTTATTTTCTTTTTCCCTGTTTGATTCTAAATGTGAAAGCTAGTGATCACTTTCTTGGAGAAAAGTTGCACATACATGCTTGGTCCTCAGTGACAATAACATCAAGTGATAACACGTGCTAAACAAGTTGTTATAGATCAAGCACCACAGGTAAGCCTCCCATATGACCTTGCCTTACTTCAAGCCGAATGCATTTCCACAGAACCAATTCACACCTTCTGCTCTAGGTTAAACAGTGATAAAGCCACTGAATGTAGGGATGTTGTGTAATGGACATACTTGTGTGAATCAGTCTTTATTCCACTCTAGGAGGTGACAAAACATCCTGAAGAGCCAACAAATCAACCTAGGGTTGAGTTCCCATGAATTGTTCATGCTGTGCTGTTACTCTGTGTAAAACTGTATAATTTATCATTTCAGTAGGACTCAAGTAATATGGAGATATTTTCAAACAGCACCTAAGAAGAAGAAGACCCCATGGATAGGTTAATAGCAGCATTTTGCAGAGATGGACCAATGCTAACCCTCTTTTCAGCTGTTAAGCTTTATGTTGTACAATCTCTTTTTTAATAGTAATTTTATTCAAGATTATAATTTACAACAATAAAAATATAAAGTTAAAAAAAAGAAAAATAGAAGGAAAAAATAAAGAATATAGTAAAGACCAAAAAAGAAATATATAAAGAAATGATTCCTCCCTTCATCATAAAAAATATAAACAATTTTTGTACCTTATCACATTTTCTTAAAATACAACAAATGATCTCTTCTACCCATATTCCATCTCTTATCTATAAACAAACCCATAACACTTCGTCATTTCAGTCCTTCTATCAATGAAAGTCCATTAAGGGTTACACATCTATTTTAACCTTGATCAAATAAAGCAACTTTATATTCCTTCTTTTTTCTTCTAACAATCTTAACCTGTCTTAGAATTTTATTTCTTTTCATGTTTTCTTTGTCCTTGCTTACAAAATAGATTAATCCTATTTTTTAAATCCAATATAGGAAAATTATTCAGGTCACTCCCTTGGTTTGTTATCTGAACATCCCTTTTAATTGTTAAGACATCAGTTTGTTTTCTTTTATATGTCCAGTATGACACATTTTCCATCTAATTCTTATAGTGTGTGTGTGTGTGTATGTGTGTACGTGTGTGTATGTATAGCCTATAGCTTATAGTCTTTTAAAAACCTACTTTCAGATCAATTTCAGTCACATCAGATAATACTTGTTCTGCTTCGATAGCATCTTTTAAACATAGTGTATCTATAAAGGCACACAGTCTTAAAATTAACTTTTGTGTCCATTGATCAAAAATATATTTCAATATGTACAAAATTAAAATATTTTGCTCAGTTCTGTATTAGTAAGTTTAATTTGAATGTTCTTCTCCTTTAATTATAATCTCTAGTTTAGACACTAATCACTAATGTCCAATTTTTATTTTATTATTTAGAATATAAAATAAAAGCCTTTTTCCACAGGAAAGACTCTTTATAATTAATTCCAAAATCTTATATCAAATTTATCTGTACCATTAGTCTGTGAATCTTTCTAAAATCAAAAAATCCTATTGCTTAAATAAGTCCTTGAACTTGTATTTAAAACTTATTTCACTATGGATTCAGTCATTGCTGAAATGCTTGTTGATTGAAAGATTTTTAATATTTGAAAAGCAGTTAATGAGCAATTTGTAAAAATGGCTAAAAAAGGAAGTTCTGTATGTGACCCAGTGTCCTTTTAAAGACTCTGGCTACAGTATAATATGTTTCTTCCTTCATCTCTCAGAGCTATAAACCAACTGCAGATCAATGTCTTGTAGCCCCCCCTTGTGAGGAAGAGCTGTCTGGAGTACTTGTGGGGCCTCTCAAGTTTTTTCCTTGTTCAGAGAAAAATCATGAAGAGCTGGCCTGCTAACAAGCTTTTCATTCTGGTGCAATCATCAGATTTCTTTTTCACTGAGTTTATCATTTCCCCCCCCCAGAAGTATATAACATACAATCTCTCAATTAACTACATTTCTTTTATTCATTTAGCTTATTTCCAAGAAATCCACGCCTCTTTGGTTGAAAACCTAATTAGCTTTCAAAGCAGCCGCCTGCATGATGAAACAGTCAAATTAAATCACAACTAATGAAACAAAAGTGAAGACAACTATAAAATCACAGTGGAAAAGCAGCCAGTTCAAAAAATAGGTAACAGTATATAATAGCAAGAGCAATAGCATTTAAACTTATATATCACTTTACAGTGCTTTCCAACCTCCTCCACCTCCTTCTCCTCTCGTGCACACCCTCCCGGCCCCACCACAGCCAGCCAGGGGGGCACGAGAGGAGGAGGGGAAGGAGGAGGGAAGCCTCCACCACAGGTTGTGCTCATTCCTCAGCCAGTTCGGATTTCCAAAAGGAAGAAAGAAAAACATGAAAAGTCCCAAGGAGAGCATGCAGAGAGAGAGAGAGAGAGAGAGAGAGAGAGAGAGAGAGAGAGAGAGATACACAAAGAGAGAGAGAAAGAGAAAGAGAGAGAGGGGGGCATAGAGAAAGGAGGGAAAGAAAGAGAGAGAGAAAATAGAGATGAGGTAGAGAGGGGGATGAGAGGGATGAAGATAGAGAGAGAGGGGGAGATAGAGAAAAAGAGAGAAAGAGAGAGATGAGAGAAAGAGAGATGAGAGGGAGGGGGAGGGAGACGGAGAGAAAAAGAGAAAGATGAGAGAGAGAGATGAGAGAGGGATGAGGGAGAGGGAGATAGAGAAAGAGGGTGATAGAGAGGGAGATAGAGAAAAAAAGAAAGACAGAGATGAATGAAAGAGAAAGATGATAGTGAGGGAGGAAGAGGGAGATAGATAAATAGAGAAAAAGAGAAAGAGAGATGAGAGAGAGAGAGAGAAAGAGACATGAGAGAGAGGAAGATAGACAGAAGGGAGAAAGAGAGGTGAGAAAGAGGAGAGAGATGAGAGAGGGGGAGAGACAGAGACGGGGAGATACCTATTTTCCATAGAAAGAAAACACAGGGAGTCACAAAACCTTGGTAGACATGGCTATGGGGTGATGTCATGTCAAGGTGCGCAGTGGTTAAATGCAGCACTGCAGGCTACTGCTAGATCAGCAGGTCAGCGGTTCAAATCTCACCGGCTCAGGGTTGACTCAGCCTTCCATCCTTCCGAGGTGGGTAAAATGAGGACCCAGATTGTTGGGGGCAATATGCTGACTCTCTGTAAACCGCTTAGAGAGGCCTGAAAGGCCTATGAAGCGGTATATAAGTCTACTGCTATTGCTATTGCTATTGACTGGGTAGGAGTGAGTGGCATTGAGTTGGCACATCCACCAAGGTTTTGTGGTTCCCAGTGTTTTGTTTTCTGTGGGAAATGGGCCCAAGTGGCTCTTTGAGTATTTAAGGTTGCAGATCCCTGCCTTAGACCATTGTTTTTCAACCTTGACAACTTTACGATGGCTGCTGATGGGAATTCTGGGAGTTGAAGTCCACACATATGAAATTTGTTGAGATTGAGAAACACTGGCTTAGACAGTCTCTCTTAATTCCCCACATAGTTTGAATGCATTCTTTTTGGCCAGCAATAGTACCACTTGGCTTCCTTATTTTTTTGATAGCTCTCAGAGTAAGGAACTGCATCTTAACAATAATCTGTACTAAAAAGAAGCAGCCTTTTGCTTGAAAAGTAAGTAATAGATTCCTTTTCCTGTAATTTCTGTACAGACTAATGCAATTTCTTGGAGATCTGCAGGGGGATGTGTTGAATACTAGCGCGGGAAGTAAGGTCCCCCTTTCTGATTGGTTCTTGGGCGGAGCCGGTCTAACCCTCTCTCCGATTGGTTGAGTTACTCGACGCCCTATTGGCTCATTGTTCAAACTTGGGGGTATAAATGTTTGGCGCGAACCACGCCACGTTGAATCGTAGTTACTATGAGCTGAATAAAGGTTACTGCTTTGCTACACCTCTTGTTGCGTCCTCTCCCTTCGCTCCAAGATGCAAAACTGGCTACGAAGGTGGGATGAGATTCCCGCGACCACGGAGGAGAACAAGCCAGCTTGCCACCGCGTCTGAAGCAGCACGAATCCGCTCCTCAGGTTGAGAACTCCGGCAGCGAACGCAAAATTTTCTTGCCGTCTTCTTCCCTCTCTGGCTTCATACCACGATGGCATCATCGCTTCCTCCCTTCGCGCCGTTTGGATCTGCCGGAGAATCATGGGACGGTTTCATGGAGCGTTTCGAGTGTTACCTAATCGCATCGAAGAACCGGGCACAGACTGACGAGGAGAAATGCAGTTTCTTCTTGTCCTGCTGTGAGCCTTCCATGTTTGCCTCTGCGAGAGCTCTGGCCGCCCCGAGGCCAGCCTACAAACTTGGGTGGGACGAGCTGATGTCCAGGTTGAGGGACCATTACGCCCCCTCACCTTCTCTGATCGCACGTCGTTTTACTTTTCGCCGCCGAGTGCAAAAGCCCAACGAATCCATCAGCCAGTTTCTAGAGGCTTTGCGCACTGTGGCCGCTCAGTGCGATTTTGCAGACCTGGAGGAGAACCTCGTGGAGCAGTTTGTATGCGGGGTCCGCGACGTGCAATTGCGCAGCCGTATGCTCCGGAACCACAAAATTACCTTGGTGCAAGCCGTGGGGACCGCACGAGCAGCAGAGCTCTCCGAACAATCCACGGCCGACATCGAGCGCCTCCAGCTGAAAACCCCCGCGCAAACCGCTGCAGCGCCTTCCACCCAGACGAACCTCGTCGACGACCCCTCTCCTTCGGAAGATGAGGAGGAGGAAACCGTCGGACAAATGAGGACGCAGCCGAAGCGGAGGCCACACCAGCAACCACCGACGCCAGCTCAGCCAGCCTCAAACGCACCTTGCCGCGGATGCGGCGGCCGCCACAGCCGCGCATCCTGCCCGTTCCGTTCTGCCGTTTGCCGCCGCTGCCGAGGAGAAGGACACCTCGCCAGGGTCTGCCGGGCTCTCGTGCCGGCCCCATCGTTTATGCAGCCCAGCGACCAGCGCCAGGCACTGAAAGGCCGCCAACAACCACGTTCTGCGAGGCGAGCTGAGGACTGCCATTCAACCCACCAGCTCTCCAGCGCCGACTGCGTGGTCTACCAGGCTTCTCACGTTCCCGCCGGCCATCGCAAAATTAGCACCGTCGTCCGTCTCGAAGGTCAGCTTTGCCGAATGGAGGTGGACTCTGGGTCTTCCCGTTCCCTTCTATCTTGGGCTTTGTTTTCCCGCCTTTGCCCCAGGGTTCCCCAGAGTAAATTGCGCCCCGCTGGGGTTTCCCTTCTAGATTACCAGGGAAATGGGATTCCCACGGCAGGAATATTCCACATCCGGGTGGAATACGGAGATTTTAAAGGAAAACTTCCAGTTTTAATTGTTAAGAATGACCTGCCCGCTCTCCTTGGGTTGGATTGGTTCCCCGTTTTGGGTCTCACCATAGAAGGGGTGCACAGGGTAGTTCCCCGCACCGTAGATAGTGTGTTAGACGAGTTTGCAGATGTGTTCGATGGGAGATTGGGCTGTTATAAGGGCACCCCCATTTCCCTTTGCCTCGATCCCCAGGTCGCGCCCATTAGGCTGAAGGCACGCAGGGTCCCCCTTGCGTTGAGAGCAAAGGTAGACGCTGAACTTGATAAGCTTATAGAGCAGGGGGTAATCGAGCCCGTAGATCATGCCCGTTGGGAAACTCCCATAGTCCTCCCGGTCAAACCCGACGGATCGGTGAGAATATGTGCCGACTATAAGTCGACCATCAATTTGGCCCTGCAGGCAAATCCATATCCCGTTCCCGTAGTGCAACATCTACTCCACTCCTTAGGGCAAGGCCGTATTTTCGCCAAGCTAGATATGGCACAGGCCTACCAGCAGCTCCCCGTAGACGATGACGCAGCTACAGCCCAGACCATCGTCACCCACCGCGGGGCTTTCCGTTGCCGCCGTCTTCAATTTGGCGTTTCGGTTGCCCCGGGGATTTTTCAGAGCCTTATGGAGCGGTTGCTCCACGGGCTCCCCGGCGTCGTTCCTTACTTTGACGACGTCCTGGTCGCAGCCCCTAGCCACTCGGAACTCCTGAAAATACTGCGGGAGGTTCTTACACGTTTTAGGGAGGCAGGACTGAAACTAAAGCGCAGCAAATGCGAAATTGCTGTTCCCCAAGTAGAATTTTTGGGATTTCTCATCGATGCACAAGGCATCCACCCCACTCCCTCCAAAGTTGCCGCCATTAAAAACGCACCTGCACCCACCTCTAGGGCGGAATTGCAGGCGTTCCTGGGGCTGTTAAATTTTTATGCCCCTTTTATTCCCCACAAGGCCTCGCTAGCTGAACCGTTACATCGACTGCTTGACCGGTCAGCGGCCTGGAAATGGGGTAGCCGTGAAGCGCACGCGTTCGCGGCTATAAAAGATATTTTAACTTCATCGGCAGTCCTGATTCAATACAGCGATAAGATGCCCCTAGTCTTGACATGCGACGCCTCTCCCTATGGTATAGGGGCGGTCCTGAGCCATGCCCTCCCGAATGGCTCAGAGGCCCCCATAGCTTTCTACTCCCGGACACTTTCTTCAACGGAGCGGAACTACAGCCAAATCGATAAAGAAGCCCTGGCTGCAGTGTCCGGCATTAAGCGATTCCATGACTACCTTTATGGTAGGAATTTCACCCTTGTCACGGATCACAAGCCGCTCCTGGGGCTACTAGCAGGCGACAAGCCAACTCCCCCCATTTTGTCTCCCCGCATGACACGCTGGACTGAGTTTTTAACGGCGTATTCGTATACGCTGTTATACCGTCCGGGTAAGCAGCTAGGGCACGCAGACGCCCTGAGCCGTTGCCCCTTGCCACAGACGGACACAGCCCACGTGCCTTCTCTCTCTATTTTGTCCATTGCTTAATCTGACCTTCCCGTCTCTGCTGCGGATGTCGCAGCTTGTACAAAGGCTGACCCGGTCTTATCCCAAGTAGCTTCATGGGTTTTGAGGGGTTGGCCCGCGGAAAAGGTAGCGGAAGGATTCCGACCGTTTAAAGCACGACAAGCCGAACTTGCCCTTCATGGGGGTTGTCTTGTCTGGGGGGATAGGGTAGTGATCCCCACAGCCCTGCGGGCACGAATCCTGCCTGCACTTCATAAAAACCATCCAGGCATAGCGCGAATGAAAGCTTTAGCCCGCAGCTATGTGTGGTGGCCCTTGCTAGATTCGGAAATTGCAGATTATGTAGGTCGATGCAGGATATGTCAAAACTCTAGGCCGAATCCTCCCACAGCCGCCCCCCGGGAGTGGGAAATTCCTAGAGGCCCATGGTCCCGTTTACACATTGACTTCGCTGGCCCCTTCCACGGCCGAATTTTTATGATAGTAGTCGATGCTTACTCCAAGTGGGTGGAGCTGGTAATCATGACCTCCACTACAGCAGAGAGTACGGTGAGGGCCCTTCGTAAGATGTTCGCCACACATGGGCTACCGGATGTGATAGTCTCAGATAATGGGCCCCAGTTTACCTCCACCACGTTCCAAGAATTCCTGGCCGAACAAGGAATCAGACACGCAGCCACAGCCCCTTATCATCCAGCTAGTAACGGCCGGGCGGAGCGCGCAGTTCGCTCAGCCAAAGAAGCCTTGGGCCGCATGGACCAGGGCGACTGGCAGGAAAGAGTGGCGGCGTATCTCTTGAGCCAGCACTCTACACCCTGCCCAACGACTAATAAAAGTCCTGCGGAGCTCTTGATGGGAAGGAGATTGCGAACCCCCCTAGATAGGCTACATCCACTTTACGCAGGGGATCTGCCGAGCAACCTAGGGGCCCTTCCTTCCCATACGTTTAAGTTAGGGGATCCCGTATGGGCCCGTTCCTTTTCCGGGGATCCACGGTGGGTTCCCGCAACCATCACAGCTCTGACTGGCCCCTGTTCCTTCAGGGCCGGTCTGGCCGACGGAACACAATGGAGGCGCCACCTGGACCAGTTAAGGCGATGCCTCCCCGCGGAAGCAGACGGCCCGAGCCTTTCAGACACTCGCTCTCAGCGTGAGCTACCCTTGATGACCTTTTCCCCAACGGACTGTCTCCATTCGGGGAACGGGGGACAAGCCGACTTCTCGGACAGACGTGCCTCATCCGGCTATTCCTTTCCGCGAAGCCCTTATCGAGACTCTGAATCTACATCCCAACCAGATTGCAGGGGGCCACTGTCGGACACTCCTGTTGCCACGGAGACGCCACCTTGGACAAATGGACACTGGGCACGGGGCCCCGGGCCAGCACCATCTCTTGGGGCCGCGCCGCAGACTCACCGCCCCGCCACGGACACGCCTCCGCCGGCGGTTTCCCCCTCGACGAAAACCGCCGGGGAATTACGAAGGTCGGGACGAGAGCGTCACCGTCCCACCTATCTACAAGACTATGTTTGCCCTTCCTAAGGGTACCTTGACTAGGGGGGGAGGGGTGTTGAATACTAGCGCGGGAAGTAAGGTCCCCCTTTCTGATTGGTTCTTGGGCGGAGCCGGTCTAACCCTCTCTCCGATTGGTTGAGTTACTCGACGCCCTATTGGCTCATTGTTCAAACTTGGGGGTATAAATGTTTGGCGCGAACCACGCCACGTTGAATCGTAGTTACTATGAGCTGAATAAAGGTTACTGCTTTGCTACACCTCTTGTCGCGTCCTCTCCCTTCGCTCCAAGATGCAAAAGGATGTCTGGAATGCATCTCTGTTTATATACAAATAGATTCAATTTAAGGATCAGATTCATCACAGCCTTGTAGAATGAGCCCTCAAAGGAGGCAAAACGGATGTAGATACTCTGTTCTTCCATGCCACATCATTCTCAATTCAGAGGGAATGCTTTCTTGCATTCTCTCTGGAGCAGAAAGCCAGAGCTGGTACAAGCATGATTTTTCTCTGATCAAGCTGGTCTCACTACAGTAATTTCTAACTTGAAATATCAGGTAGCTCTATTGAGGCCTTTGTACTTTGCAGTGTGTCTTAGCTACTTAGCTTCTCCAGCACTGATCCTTTTGTGTTTGAAGTTTCAATTCTCTTTTCTTGCTGCTCTCGTGATTAATTATTTCAGTCTGGGTAGGGTTTTGTTATTGCCTTCTTTTTTTTTAAAGTCTTTTCATCTCTGGAAATCGAAGGAGTATAAATCTCCAGATATTTCCAACAATGGTTGAAATACTTTTGAACCTATCTTCTGATTGCTGCTTCATTTAAATGCTAGATAAGTGTGGGTCCAAAATATAGTACCTTTTTGAAGATCTTTATATAAAGTGACAATAGGCTATTAAGGGGGAAAACATGATTCCTTTTGTTACCAAATGGCTCAGCTTTGTTTGCCATGTGTAGTTTTTCCTAGAGTTAAGGTTTTTATCTAGCAAGTATTTCCAAAGATCAAGCTTACATATAATCAGGCAATAAAATCAGATGTAATTTGACTAGCCTTCTTTTCTTCTCAAATCAAAGGATAATTTAGTCATCCAAGTTCACCCATTTAATCAGGACATCCAAGAGCTAAATGAGGAAAGATTCCAAGTCAGACGTGTTCCAAGCAATGACAGAATAAATAAAGAATATCTTATTAACATTACTTCAGTATAGAAGGTTACACCTAAGGTATAACTCACCTGTATACCTTATGATGACATCCTTTGCAGTTATCAGTCTTGATGAAACAGCTAGAATCACTCCAATATGTAAATAGGCTTTTGCCTCCTCAGTAATCAAACTGTAAAATCATTTAAATATTAAGTTGAACTTAATGTTGTACCATTCTAGGTAATATAAAATATTCTCATATAAACTCACTTACCCAACCAAATTAAACACACCTATTTTGGACCTGAGAAGCCCAAATTACATATATTATTAAATATCTGAGTGAACAGAAAAAGTCTTCACCTGTAATTGAAAAGAAGGGATGGTACAGAATAAATCAAAGTTCAACCTAATGCTTTGAATCAAATTCAGATAATTAAATAGCATCAAATATCAATTTTCAATTATTGGTACAGGGAATTCTTTCATTTGATCTCTCTACATATATTTGTTTAATGTCTGTATGATATTTCCCCAAACTTGCCTTCCTGGTTTTCTACATAAATAATAATATTTTACAACACCTCAACTGAGAAATTTGAGCCATTGCATGGAAATTCTGTAGAAGGTCATTGTAGCACATCTTGAAGAATCAAAATCAGAAATATTGGGAATTAGGGAAGAATATGGAGAAGTTGTTTGAGGGCAACACTCTTACTCTCTGCTCGGAAGAAGTTCTTTCAATTTTGAGATATTTTTTATAGCAATAGCACTTAGACTTATATACTGTTTTACAGTGCTTTCTAGCCATCTCTAAATGGTTTACGGAGTCAGAATATTGTCCCCAACAATCTGGGTCATCATTTTACCCACCTCGGAAGGATGGAAGGCTGAGTCAACCTTGAGCCTGGTAAGATTTGAGCTGCTAAATTGCAGTCAGCCAGCAGTCAGCAAAAGTAGCCTGCAGTAAAGCACTCTAACCACTGTGCCACCACGGCTCATTATGCTTTCTGTTCTGACCCCCCTGGTTCCATACCAAAGCACACTCTGAGCCAGAGATAAATTACGGCATTTAACAGACAAACAGGTCCTTGGCAGCAACCCAGCACAGACAAGCTTGGGCAGCAAGAAACACAGATAAGGCTTGGCAGCAATCCAGCCTGCCAAGTTCATACAAAGTTCTCCGACATTCGATACTGTGTTGACTTCTGCAAAGAGGTGTGTGTGCACAAGTAGCTTTTTATAGTCTGGAGAGGAGCCTAATGACCACCAGCTGAGTGCAATCACCTCCTGTAATTGCGTAATTGTTCCTGACCCTATTAGCTCTTTGATGGCATGCATCCAAGAACAATTCACTACTGGCTTCTGGCTCACTCTCCCTTGTCTCCTCCCCACTGGTCCAAGGCTCAGGTGCCTCCTGGTGGCCAACCAGCCTCTCTGAGCCCTGCTCGGAGTCGGAGCCCTGTCCAGGGTCCTCCACATCCTCCAGAGCCGACTCATAGGGCCCCTCGCTGTCGGAGTCTGGTGGCAGCTGCAACAGCTCCTGCTGGGCCACAACAGCTTTCTATGAGACATCTTCCAAAGTTAAATACTGTATCTTTGTTTTCATAAGCATTATACTGTAAAGCAAGGTGTCCAACCTTGGCAACTTTAAAACCTGTGGACTTCAATTCTCAGAATTCAAGGCAGACTGGGGAATTCTGGGAATTAAAGTCTACAGGTCTTAAAGTTGTCAAGATTGTACAATAAATTGCAATAAATTAAATCTTTGATTTACTAAATTGTAGTGCAGTAGAGTTTGCCTAGAATTTTCCACACCTATTAGCATCTTTACCCAAATGACGTAAATGATACTGTAGATGTCATTTCCATACCTTTATGTGCATAATTACAAACTTTGTGTAAATTGACATAAATGATATCATTTGTGTAATTTGTATAATTTTCTTATGGAAGTGACGCAAATCACTGTGGATGATGCTCACCAACTTAATGGAGATTCATTAATAATGCTTTCCATCACCACCCATTAAATGATATTTCATAATATTTGTGCCCTGATACAATTCTTTCAAATAATCATGAACATGAAAGGAAGGTCCATTTATTAAATCAATGATTGGATCATAAACTTAGTAAAATATAGACCAGTAGTGAATATATACTTCCAAAAGTTTCAAATGACTTAAACCATGCTTGGAATGCTATGCTCTCAGAACCAAAAGGAAATAAGGAAAAGAAAGCCGTCAACCTTATAATATTAAGAATGGATGTCATCATGTCTGCAATACAGTGCTACATTCGGAGATTGAGATATGTTACTGTAGTGCTCCAGTGACAGAAATGATCAGACTTGGTATAAAATATATTTATCTGTATCTCTTTCTCTATTTGTCTGTGTCTGTCCTGCTGTTCATTGATAAAACAGCCCTCCTGTTTTTCAAGATTAAATAATGGCACTCTATCCAGTCCATGTATAAGAAAACACTTTTTGAAGAGTGCTTGAAAGTCTATTACTAACAAGCCAAAAGAATTTTCTTTTTGCTTGCAGTTACGGAATAGAAAAACAACTCCAACATAATACAGTGTGAAAAAGTACAACAATCTTCACACATTTGATCATGAGGCCTGTTTCATAAACCTCAGTTTGGCTCCTGATAGAAAAAAAAAGTACAGTCCAGGGCCCTTCTTTGTATTATAAGTGAAGATATATTATCTTCTTTTCCATTGACTATATAGATTCCATTGTGACTAAAATTTGATTTTTTAGATGCGGGCCCCTGAATTGTATAATTCTTTTCTTAATGTCTTCAAGTGGCTCCCTTTAAAAAGTGGAGATAGTCTGTTTACTTAAACGGTATGTGGTATGCCTATTTGTTGTTCCTGAAGAAAATGAATAATCACTAGAAGAAAATATTTGTACCTTGAGGTTAAACTATGAGGCCCTGAGTTTGGTGGTTTTCTTGCAAATGTTTTATTATCCAACTAGGTAACATCAACAGTGCTAAAAGGAAGTGGAGTCTGATGAGCACTGATGATGTCACCTGGTTAGGTAATGAAACATCTGCAAGGAAAAGTCCAGAGAGCTCCAAAGACCCCCAAGGAAAATTAATCATTAGTCCAGCAACTGAGAAGATCAGTAACAAAGGATCCAGGAAATGGGATGGAAAATATGATCTCCAAAGTTTCAAGTCAATGGCATCATCTTAAAAACTACTTTAAAGGTATTCATGGTCATTTGCAGGGTTATTGTCATTCAGAAAAGGCATTCCAGCTGGAACTTCTACCAAAACCAAACAGTGCCAGCAAAGTGTTTTCTATGGATTCGGAAAACTCCTTCAGTGCTTTTCATAGCCCTGATGAACACTTTATGGTTCTTTGACCCTTAGGAACTCAGAGTTCATCATATGGTTCTTTGCATAAGATACCCTGATAAACGTCTTAGTATTTTAGTATTAGTATTTTAGTATTAAAATAGTATTTTGTAAATACTTAGTATTTTGCCTACTTTTACTTGCCAATATCGATTAGGAACTCAAATTCTTCACATAATTGCCTGATTAGTTCTTCTCAGCCAAACCTAAGATTTACTTTGATTTATGGACATGATGATGTGTAGTCAAACGTCAGGTAATTAGCATAAATGTACTATCAGAAATATGTTGATGAGTTGTTGTTGTTTCACAAGACAAGCCTATTAACTGCCTCTCCGTCCAAAAGATAAGAATACCAATTGCTTGCTTCAATCTAAGAAGTAAAACCTCCCAAAGTTACCTATTAAAATGAAGACCAGTAGAGATAGAAACTCAAAGAGTGTGATTCTACATATACTATTCAGAAGCGCATTATGAACACAAATGGAAATACATTATTAAAAAGAACTCATTGCATAATCAGTGGAAATACTGTATCATCATCGTCATCATCATCATCATTATCACAATTGTATCACAGCAGCCAGTTGTTTTGCTGGATTTGGCATTGATTACTAGTCGGGCCTCACCCAGGGGCCTAGGACGTCGTAACGTATTTTTGTAATTTGCGTGCAGATCCAAGCAGTGCGGCTTTTTGCATTTGACTGATGGTGATTTTGTCAATTTTTAACTGTTTTAAATGTAATTCCAGTGCTTTTGGAATAGCACCCAGTGTGCCAATTACCACTGGAATTACCACAGCTGGTTTGTGCCATAGTCGTTGAATTTCGATTTTTAAGCCCTGGTATTTTGCAATTTTTTCATGTTCCTTCTCAGCGACCCTGCTATCACTTGGTATTGCGATGTCTATGATTGTGACCTTATTTTTCTCAACCAGTGTGATTTCTGGTGTATTATGCACCAGTATTTTGTCTGTTTGTATGCGAAAATCCCACAAGATCTTGACTATCTGATTTTCGGTGACTTTTTCAGGCTGATGTTCCCACCAGTTTGTTGCTGTTTTAATATTATAATTTTTGCACAAATTCCAATGGATCATTTGTGCTACTGAATTGTGCCGCAATTTATAATCAGTCTGCGTGATTTTTTTTACAACAGCTGAGTATGTGATCAACAGTTTCATCAGCTTCTTTGCAAAGTCTGCATTGGCATCATCAGAGAATTTTTTGATTTTGGCCTTAATGGAATTTGTGCAGATAGCTTGTTCGTGCGCAGCCAGGATTAGTGACTCTGTTTCTTTCTTTAATGTACCTGTTGTTAACCATAACCAAGTTTGTTCACTGTCCACTTTATCTTTTATTTTTTCCAGAAATTGGCCATGCAGTGTTTTGTTCTGCCAACTCTCCATTCTTTATTTTATCACGTTTTCTGTATTCTTGTTTCGTCTGTTGGGCCTTCAGTAGTTTTTTGTTATTTACTTCAATTAATAGATGTTCTTGACTTTCTTTTAAATAATAGCAATAGCAATAGCAGTAGACTTATATACCGCTTCATAGGCCTTTCAGGCCTCTCTAAGCGGTTTACAGAGAGTCAGCATATTGCCCCCAACAATCTGGGTCCTCATTTTACCCACCTCGGAAGGATGGAAGGCTGAGTCAACCCTGAGCCGGTGAGATTTGAACCGCTGACCTGCTGATCTAGCAGTAGCCTGCAGTGCTGCATTTAACCACTGCGCCAGTGCATTTTTTTTTCAACTGTTTGCTTCACTTGTAATAATCCTCTGCCATCTGATTTTCGGGGCAGGTAAAGTCTATCAGTATCACCACGTGGATGTAAACTATAGTGCATTGTCATTAGTTTCCTGGTTTTTTGGTCCAAAATGTCCAAATCAGCTTGTGTCCAGTTAACTATACCAGCTGTGTATCTTATAACTGGTATTGCCCAGGTATTTATGGCCTTGATTGTATTTCCACCATTCAATTTAGATTTCAAAATTTTCCTAACTCTGTTGGTGTACTCTCGCCTGAGAATAGTTTTTACTTCTCCATGCTTGATGTTATCCAACTGCAGAATGCCTAAGTATTTGTAGGCTTCATTTTCATTGCATTTAATTAGTTGGCCATTGGGCATTTCAATTCCCTCACATGCAGTGATTTTGCCCCTTTTTATGGATACAGTGGCACATTTTTCCATGCCATACTGCATTGAAATATCGGTGCTGAATACTCGGACTGTGTTTGTCAATGATTGGATTTCTATTTCTGACTTTCCATAGAGTTTCAAATCATCCATATATAGTAAATGCGAAATTTTTTCAGCTTCTTTGGCTGTTTCGTAGCCTAATTTCATTTTTTTTAAATTTTCTTAGGCACAGTTTTTAGTGATGGTAAACGTTGCCTTTCCTCATTAAGCAGAAAATGCTCCATGATCTTATCCTTCAATTCTTTTTGTTTTTGAGTTAGTTCATCAGTTGGTTCAGTGATAACTGGTTTTAGTGGTGGTGGTGTTATTTCCTCCCCGAGAACTTCTTCTGGGAGTTCTACTATAATGTCTTTAGTTGTGTCTTGAATATCAGTTATTTCCGCTTGTGATATTGTTTTTTTGGTTTTGCAATTTGCCTGAATTTCCTGAAGTTCAACTTCACTGAACACTTTATTTTGTATAATAAATCGCCTTTGATCTGCTAGTCGTTGTTCACTAACATTTGAATCTGGATATTGTTGAATCTGGATATACATTCGCTTTAAATAACCTCTTCTTTCTGGCTCTGAGTTGTAGTAACAGGCCATTATAGCACGGTTTTCATCTGCACTATATTTTTGTCGTTTTGTTGGGTGGTCCACTTGTAGCCCACTTGTTGACGGACGTCCAGGGACCCCATCATCCACCGCAGCCTTTGTTAACCCGCGCAACGACCAATGCGGTATAAAATTTTTATTCGTTTCTTTCACCATATTGTATGGGTTGGCGGTATTTTTTTTTATGGGACCAGGTTGTCAATCTGACCCCAAACCTCCTCCTTTCTCATCCGGGCTTGGGACCGGCAACAGCAGAGTTATTATTTTTAATAACTTAATAAATAAGTTGTTGTTGTTGTTGTTGTTATTATTATTATTATTATTATTATTGTTGTTGTTGTTGTTGTTGTACAATTGTATCACAGCGGCCAGTTGTTTCGCCGGATTTGGCATTGGTTACTAGTCGGGCCCCACCCAGGGGCCTAGGACGTCGTAACGTATTTTCGTAATATGCGTGCAGATCCAAGCAGTGCGGCTTTTTGCATTTGACTGATGGTGATTTTGTCAATTTTTAACTGTTTTAAATGTAATTCCAGTGCTTTTGGAATAGCACCCAGTGTGCCAATTACCACTGGAATTACCACTGCTGGTTTGTGCCATAGTCGTTGAATTTCAATTTTTAAGTCCTGGTATCTTGCAATTTTTTCATGTTCCTTCTCGGCGACCCTGCTATCACCTGGTATTGCGATGTCTATGATTGTGACCTTATTTTTCTCAACCAGTGTGATGTCTGGTGTATTATGCGCCAGTATTTTGTCGGTTTGTATACGGAAATCCCACAAGATCTTGACCATCTGATTTTCGGTGACTTTTTCAGGCTGATGTTCCCACCAGTTTGTTGCTGTTTTAATATTATAATTTTTGCACAAATTCCAATGGATCATTTGTGCTACTGAATTGTGCCGCAATTTATAATCAGTCTGCGCGATTTTTTTACAGCAGCTGAGTATGTGATCAACAGTTTCATCAGCTTCTTTGCAAAGTCTGCATTTGGCATCATCAGAGGATTTTTCGATTTTGGCCTTAATGGCATTTGTGCGGATAGCTTGTTCTTGCGCAGCCAGGATTAGTGACTCTGTTTCTTTCTTTAATGTACCTGTTGTTAGCCATAACCAAGTTTGTTCACTGTCCACTTTATCTTTTATTTTTTCCAGAAATTGGCCATGCAGTGCTTTGTTCTGCCAACTCTCCATTCTTGATTTTATCACATCTTTTCTGTATTCTTGTTTCGTCTGTTGGGCCTTCAGTAGATTTTTGTTCTTTACTTCGATTAATAGATGTTCTTGACTTTCTTTTAAATAATCAGCCAGTGCATGTTTTTCTTCTTCAACTGTTTGCTTCACTTGTAATAATCCTCTGCCACCTGATTTTCGGGGCAGGTACAGTCTATCAGTATCACCACGTGGATGTAAACTGTAGTGCATTGTCATTAGTTTCCTGGTTTTTTCGGTCCAAAAGGTCCAAATCAGCTTGTGTCCAGTTAACTATACCAGCTGTGTATCTTATAACTGGTATTGCCCAGGTATTTATGGCCTTGATTGTATTTCCACCATTCAATTTAGATTTCAAAATTTTCCTAACTCTGTTGGTGTACTCTCGCCTGACAATAGTTTTTACTTCTCCATGCTTGATGTTATCCAACTGCAGAATGCCTAAGTATTTGTAGGCTTCATTTTCTTTGCATTTAATTAATTGGCCATTGGGCATTTCAATTCCCTCACATGCAGTGATTTTGCCCCTTTTTATGGATACAGTGGCGCATTTTTCCATGCCAAACTGCATTGAAATATCGGTGCTGAATACTCGGACTGTGTTTGTCAATGATTGGATTTCTATTTCTGACTTTCCATAGAGTTTCAAATCATCCATATATAGTAAATGTGAAATTTTTTCAGCTTCTTTGGCTGTTTGGTAGCCTAATTTCATTTTTTTTAAGATTACTGATAGTGGGATCATTGCGATGATGAAGAGAAGAGGTGAAAGTGAATCACCCTGGAAAATTCCTCGCTTGATATTAACTATTCCGTAGATCTCATTCCCTACTGCCAACTCAGTTCTCCATTGATTCATCGCCTTTTCAGTAAAGGATGTAATATTTTTGCTAATACCAGTTGTTTCTAAGCATTTTATGATCCAACTATGTGGCAGTGAGTCAAATGCCTTTTTGTAATCAATCCAGACCATATTCAAGTTCGTTTTTCTGTTCTTACAATTTCTAATATCATTTTATCAATTAGAAGCTGATCTTTGGTGCCCCTGCTCCTTCTTTTGTTGCCTTTTTGCTCTACTGGCAAGATGTTGTTTGTTTCCAAATAATCCATCATGTTATCTGCAATAATGCCTGTGAGTAATTTGAAGGTTGTTGGCAAGCATGTTATTGGTCTGTAGTTTTCAGGTGTTGTTCCTTTAGCTGCATCTTTCTGAATCAAGTATGTTTTTCCAGTTGTCAACCATTCATCAATTTGGCCCTTTTGTAAAATTTCATTCAGTTGCCTGGCCAATATTGCATGTAAACTGGTCAGATATTTGAGCCAGAAACCATGTAATTGGTCCTTTCCAGGTGATGTCCAATTCTTTACCTTTTTAACTCGATTTTTGACCATCTCAGTTGTTATTTCTAATACTTGCATTTGCTTGTTGCCAATGCTTTTCTCAAAGTCATGTATCCACTTTGCTTCCTTGTTGTAGTCCTTTGCATTTTCCCACAATTCTTTCCAGAATTCAACTGTGGCCTGTTTTTCTGGTTTTTCACTTTTGGTGTCACCATTTACATTAAGACTTTGATAAAAACGCCGTTGGTCTGATCGAAATTGCTGATTTTGTTTATATTGGATGATTCGTGCCTCATATCTTTCAATTTTTCTAGCTGTTGCTGTTATCTGCTGTTTTACAATCTCTACAGATTCATTGATGTTTCTTGTATCCAATCTATATCGTCTGATTAGCCGATCTATGATTTTGTTGTTTTTAAGCCGTTGCTCATGCATGTTCTTTAAGTTACTAGCATCTGCCCTTAATTTTTTGATTTTTTGTTCTAAACGGATTTTCCACTTTGGCTTTGATGCTTTTTCTGTTGTGTGACTAGGTACTTTAATTTTAATGCCTAGTTCATTAGTGACTATTACAGCTGCGCTGTACATTAACTGGTTTGTTTCCAAGATGGATCCCGGTTCAATTGTTGAAAACACTGCATTAACCATTTTCATGATAGGGGCCAAAATTTTCTTAGGCACAGTTTTTAGTGATGGTAAACGTTGCCTTTCCTCATTAAGCAGAAAATGCTCCATGATCTTATCCTTCAATTCTTTTTGTTTTTGAGTTAGTTCATCAGTTGGTTCAGTGATAACTGGTTCTAGTGGTGATGATGTTATTTCCTCCCCGAGAGCTTCTTCTGGGAGTTCTACTATAATGTCTTTAGTTGTGTCTATTATTATTATTATTATTATTATTATTATTATTATTATTATTATTATTATTATTATTATTATTATTATATCAGCATTACTGAACAGAAAATGGGCCAAACAATTGGTAGAAAAAATGTCTAGACTATATGGCACAGATCCTGCAAAAGGTATTTATTGTGCAGACAACTAACTGCCATAGAGCTACCAATATTAAAAAATAAAAGATTATATTTTAATATAGGACATCAATCTACGAATACCAATTAAAAAAACTCCAAATAAAATAAATAAATAAATAAATTAACATTATCTACAATGGTATCTAACCTTATCTACAATTAACCAGTGGAATAGCTTGCCTTCAGAAGTTGTGGATTTTCCATCACTGGAGGCTTTTAAGAAGTAACTGGACAGTCACTTGTCTGAAATGGTACAGAGTCTCCTGCTTGAACAGGGGGTTGGACTAGAAGACCTCCAATGTCCCTTCCAACTCTGTTATCCTGTTCTGTTCTACCTAGATAAAACAAGGCAAAAGCTTCGAAATATTTTTCTCAAATTTCGCTATCTTCGAGTCCAATTTCAAAAGTAAGAAAATAAGATTATACAGCTTTTTCCTCATGCTAAATGAATAATTACTCCAGCTATGCCTCCAAATACACATACTTGGAAGAATGCTTTTAAAAGTCTAGCTCAAAGTTTTCATTTGTAATATTAGAAACCATCCTGAAAATTGTCAGTGATATAAAAACAAAAACATGTAAGCATTTATCCCTGTAAAAAAATAATAATCCCAACCTGAATAATATTTCAAGCAACAATTCTCAATTCATTAATTTCTTACAGAAAGCAAAAGAAAACATCTTATTTTTTATCTGTCTATAGACAGATGTGTTGTATGGTTTGATTTCCTAATGCTACTGGGAAAAATACAGTTTTAAATTTGTTATGTAATGAAATTAATATTCAATTTGGAGAAATACACTAATATCGAATCATCATAATATTCTGAAATATGGTGGTTTTATGGAAGCATGCCAAGGTTTTATGGAAGCATGCCCATTCTAGTTTAAATTCCATATAATAATATTTAGGATGTTACTGAGCTATGCATATTAATGATAAGCTGCTATTTCTCTTATTAAGAACATTTTTAATAAGATAATAAAATTGTATGACTGCATTTTTGCAGTTTTTACATCATGTAGATGAATGTCCACAGACATTCCAGGGATCAGCTGAGGACAAGTTGATATTTTCAGGATTCCTTTATTTCCAAGCTGTTCCACCCAGTGGCTCCTTCCGGGAAATTGGAATCTCCTGTTTAAACCACTGTTTAACAGGAACAAAGAAAGTGAATTTGCTGAATGTCTGTAAATTGTTGTTCTATACAAAAAACACAATCATTTAATTAATAGTGCTAGTTGCTAGATCGATAGACAATATGAGAGAAATATTTGGCTGGAACCAAAATTGCTTTTGAACTGGAGCCAAGGCAAGCTATAATTACAAGTTATACTGTTTCATCAGGAGAGCAGAAGAAGACTAGTGAGGGCAAGTAAAGTCCTGTCTGCCCTACCCACTGTTAGCAGAGGAAGGGTAAGGAAATCACTGGTGCTGTGCCACATGGTGTTCTGTTTCTTGATCTGCTGTGCCCTCTTTAACCAGCATCAGGTGGGATAATGATAGTCATGGTTACAACAACCACTTTTGAAGGCATCTTGAATTGGATTTCCAAGGAATCTCCCATCTCTGTGATCATTCTGCCAATACACTTATCTGGCAGGTGAGATACCCTGATCATAAAGGTGGTTTTTCCAGGGCGAGACTCATCCATTGCATGTTGGGTGTGCTGACTCCCTTCAATTTCCCCAAATATAGGAAACTTAACTACATAATTTGTGATAGTGCGGTACTGCAATCGATTTTAATCTATATATATAAAAGCCAAATACCATTCACTCATCACAAAATCTCCAGAACTGTAAAGCCTACAAACTTAAAATTTGGCACATATGTTCCTCTTGCTTCTAGGTGCTCACTAAGAAAGGATTTTTCGAAATGACCATCAGATCATTAGTATTTTTTATACAGTAATTAGCACACTCTGATGTTAAGGAGTTCTAATCCCCCTCCCCACCTGAAAAGAACTCTGTTCCAACTGCCAGTTGCCTTATATTAACATGCTCTGATGCTAAGGAGTTAGACATTGTACTCCCCCTCCCCACCAGAAAAGAACTCTGTTCCAACTGCCAGTTGCCTCACATTCCGTTACCTCAGTTCAAACTGGCAGACATTCCACTCCTTCACTCAGGAGTGGTCTGGGGCTCCTTACAGTACTAAATGTTGGTACCTCACCAAAATGTTTAGGCCTCCTACCTATGGAACTGCTTCTGGACTCAAGAGCAATATTCCCTTATGTGTTTCAATCACCGACCACCACTAAGCCAAAGGATTGTGAGCTGAATTCCTCCTGCCTAGCCTGATCACATAGTTTCAGCGCAAAGCACCAATACACAGCTAGTTGTAATATATGTTTCTGAATTGTGAGCCACCCAGAGTCATTTGGCGAGATGGGTGGCTGTAGAAATCAAATCAAATCAATAAATGTACAAAACTACTGCAAATGTTTACATTTTGCTTCATAGATTTGCTTTGTCATTCTACCTTTCAAAAATGGTTGTCATCATTTAATGACAATTTATAGTAATGATAAAGTAAAAATCCATGAGATTTAGTCGCTAATAATTCACTTGGGATTTATATTATTATACTCAGGATTCTATGCTGGAAAGGATAGGAACAAGCTTAAACAGATACCTTTTTCTAGCCTGCCTTCTGTGCTTGACAAGTTGCAAATGTCTACTTTAGATCATAGACACAAAAATTTTACTCTCTATATCTTCTATACAGGGGCATCTGTAGGAGCACATGGTCCAAAAGTCAATATTTTGGTAGGATCTCAGCAATTGAAGGCCTGTCCATTTTTGACATGGGTTACATCGGTATTTGTAATGGATGAAGGAATAAGCTTGAGGAACAGGAAGATCTGCAACCAAGATGATGGTCAGATAAAAGAAATCTGTAACCTGATTTGGCTGAATATTCACATTATTGTTGGTATGATATTGGGAAGAGAATTAAGGGAGTAAAGGATTTAATGTGATATTGAATGATATACCAACAGTTTGAAATGTAACAATTTATGACGCCTGAGAGATTTATCAACTTTGGAGTGTGCTAAAAAAAAATCTGCAGTTTGGAAAGAAACGACCCTTTTAAATCCTAGGTTGAAGCAATTTGCCTCTTTCAACTTTTAAATTGGCAATTAATCAATGCAATGAAAATACTGATAAATATGATTCTGTGTAAGTTGAGTCATTATTATGCATGGCATGTACATCGTTTGCTTTGGAGTTTCTTTTATTTTGTACTTTCTTGTTTATTTTCTTAATTTTAATGAAAATGTGTTGATGCCATATTGAAAGTGGCTGCTCTGTGTTACTATGATAAATAATACTGGGAAAATTGTATGTGAGAAGTGTCTGTGTTCATACACAAACACACACACACAAACACACACGGTGGTGTTCTACTCTGATCTTCTACGTAATTTTTCATATAGTGAATTCTTGTAACATAAAACTCCATTATAAGATTTTATTTTATTTTCAAAGAACATCTCTATACTCTTTGAATTTCCACTTCAAGCAATTTGTTTCTTTTCTTTTATCATAGTTTTTTCTCCCATCTTCTTCTGGAGAGGAGCAGCAAAATCTATTATTACGACATGGATTTTTTTACTTCTGCTCCTTTTTCTTTCTAAATCAAAACGATGTTCAATCCTTTGAAGTCATTTGGTTTTTTTTTGCCTTTAATTACAGGTTCACTCTCTGCACCTTGTATTTATATCAACATCCTTTTACTATCTCCAACCAGAATGTTTCTTCAAGAACCTTCTCTGTTTTTGCCTAACTTTCAAACTCTTGCTTTAGTTTACTTTTTTTTTTTTTTTTTTTTTTTGCTAGAATTGAAGGTCCTACACAACAATCAAGATCATTTTAGGAAAATGCAATTTGTTATCATCATGTAGGAAGCATCATGTAGGAACTTTTCTTTTGGAAGGAAGGAAGGAAGGAAGGAAGGAAGGAAGGAAGGAAGGAAGGAAGGAAGGACCTATTGCCCACGATCTGGCTTGCAAAAGGATGCTGAAGACTTGAGTAGTAAGGAGCATTCTGTGGCTGTGAAGGCTCTATTATTGTCAAGGGAAACACAGCCTCGTAAACTGATTGTCCTAGCAGGAACAACAGCTGGAGGCTACTTCCAGAGGTGAGCAGAAAAGAATGTAAATGAGAGGAACATGTAATGCAGTTCAATTAGACACAGCTTAGGCGGAAGACTTTTCAACCACTTAACATCTGTTTTTTATTTTCTGAACATGTTCTTTTTGAATTCCATCCTTTGCTCCCAACCACAAGTCCATGTGATTAGCCACATTGGATGTCTTTGCAAGTGGATTTTATTGCAAATTGTTATATATATTCTTCCCTCTGCTTTTTCTTAATTGATTTTTCAAAGAGTTCTCCTGTCTTTTCTGCTTTTAAAATAAATAACCACCACTGAAGTCTAACACAGTTATTTTCAAAGCATTCTTGTGGGCTATGGCTACGGAGTCTCAACTTGATGGTTTAAAAGTGGTTTAGTTAGATGTCTACATGTTCGTTATTTAAAGTGAAGCCAAAGCTTTTGCATCCAATTTATGAACATAGACAGTGTATTAAAAAGAAGGAAACTAGCAAGGACAGGGCAGGGGGGAAAATATTTTGATAGTCATCTTCTCTCCATACAGACTATTAAGTCCATTCCTTTTGTACTCTTAAAGGTTTCTTCAGAAAAAAATGTTACATTGATTGCCAGTTTCCAGATTTTAACTTTTCTTTATTCTTTTTTCTTTCTCTTTTCTCTCTTTTCCCTTATGCAAAGGATTAAAAGGGAGATACATGAGTTAAACTTTTTTCTTTCAAATGTGACATCCCTACATTATAAGATAAAATCAGCTTTGTCATTTAAAGACTATCTCATATAAAATAAATATCTGAGTTCCATGAGCAGTACATGAGCAGAACACAATGTGAAATGCCTGTTTATCCCACTGTATTGTGGAGTGCAGTGGAAATATAGTGTAATTATTGCAATGGAGAAGAAGAGAAGACAAGATGGAATAAGTCTAGTTAACAAATTATTATGAAAATAAATTACGCTTCATTGGGATTAGTTTTTATAGCATAATATCAGGAGACAATTTAGACATGCACATTTCTATAGAATGCACAAATGATGTTTAGAAAATAATGATATCACTTGAGCTATTGTTTGAGAGAAAGTTAGTGCAGTCTGATGTGCTAAGAATGAACATTACATTTGAGGCTGATCATATTTGGTTTTTACCCCAATGCTGAATGGTTCTGTAATCATCTAAGAAGAATAGAAATCCAAAATAGAAAAATAATTGTAGCAGTGAGCAAACTTCAATAATAAATCAATTTTTACTTACTTAAACTGAACTGTGTGGTACAGTGGTTAGAATGCAGTCAGGGGTGGGATTCAGCCGGTTCGCGTGGAATGGATGTTAATTTTACATCTGATTTAAGATTTAAGGTTTAAGATTTAGTTTATTTGTATGCCGCCCTTCTCCGGCGGCGAACAACTCAAAAAGGGAAAAGAGGATACAAACACAATACACGTAATTAAAATACACAAGAGTCATACAGCCATACAAGTCAAGAGGGGAGGGGAACTCATCAACCCCAGGCCTGCTGGCACAGCCAGGTTTTGACAGCTTTCCGGAAGGCCTGGAGAGAGGTGAGGGTCCGAATCTCCGCGGGGAGTTCATTCCAAAGGGCCGGAGCTGCTACAGAGAAGGCCCTCCCCCGGGTGGTAGCCAGATGGCATTGGCTGGTAGACGGAACCCGGAGGAGGCCGACCCTGTGCGATCTAACGGGTCTATGGGAGGTAATTGGCAGCAGGCGGTCTCTCAAGTACCCAGGTCCAATACCATGAAGGGCTTTATAAGTTACGACTAGCACTTTGAAGCGTATCCGGAGACCGATCTGTAGCCAGTGCAGTTCGCGGAGGATAGGTGTAACGTGGGTGTACCGAGGTGCACCCACAATCGCTTGCGCGGCTGCATTCTGGACGAGTTGTAGTCTCCTAATACTCTTCAAAGGCTGCCCCATGTAGAGCGCATTGCAGTAGTCCAGTCTTGAGGTCATGAGGGTGTAAGTGACTGTCGCGAGTGCCTCCTGGTTCAGGTAGGGGTGCAACTGGTACACCAGGCGAACCTGGGCAAATGCCCCCCTGGTCACAGCTGACAGGTGATGTTCTAAGGTCAGCTGTGGGTCCAGGAGGACTCCCAAGTTGCACACCCTGTCTGAGGGGCGTAAATTTTCAACCCCCAGCCTGAGTGATGGAATACTGGCCAAATTCTTGGGAGGGAAACACAACAGCCACTCGGTCTTGTCTGGATTGAGTACAAGCTTGTTAACTCCCATCCAGACCCTGACAGCCTCCAGGCACTGGCACATCATGTCAACCACTTCACTGAGTTGGCACGGGGCAGACAGATACAACTGAGTATTGTCCGCATATTGATGGTATTTTATCCCGTGCCGTCGAATGATCTCACCCAGTGGCTTCATGTAGATATTGAGCAGAAGGGGGGATAGGACCGAACCCTGAGGAACCCCATATTTCAGGGGCCTAGGGGTAGACCTCTCCCCCCCAACTAACACCGACTGCGACCTGTCCGAGAGGTAGGAGGAGAACCACCAAAGAACAGTGCCGCCCACCCCCACCTCTCGTAACCGTCGCAGAAGGATACCATGGTTGATGGTATCGAAGGCCACTGAGAGGTCAAGGAGCACTAGGATGGAGGAGCGACCTCCATCCCTGGCTCTCCAGAGATCATCGGTCAGTGCGACCAAAGCGGTTTCCGTGCTGTAGCCAGGCCTGAATCCCGACTGAAAGGCGTCCAGATAATCGGCTTCCTCCAAGGACCGTCGGAGTTGAGAGGCTACCACTTTCTCAACAACCTTCCCAATGAAAGGGAGGTTGGAGACTGGCCGGTAGTTGTTCAAACTAGCTGGGTCCAACGATGGCTTCTTCAGGAGGGGTCTCACCACCGCTATCTTCAGTGCCGGTGGGAAGAAGCCCTCCCGAAAGGAAGCACTCACCATCGCCTGGATCCAGCTCCGCGTCACCTCCTTGCTGTTCGTGACCAGCCAGGAGGGACATGGGTCCAGTACACAAGTGGCAGTACTCACCACTCCGATGGCCTTGTCCACTTCATCAGGAGCAACAGGTTGAAAGTCAGTCCAGAGATGTTGTTCAAGACTTTCCCCCGGTATCCCGGCTGGCTCTGCGCAATTGGAGTCCAGGTCCATCCGAAGCCGAGCAACTTTGTCCGCGAGGAACTGGACATATTCCTCTGCTCTACCTTGTAAGGGGTTATCCGCAACCCTCGTATTTAGGAGGGAGCGGGTCACCCTAAACAAGGCGGCAGGGCGTGACTCAGCGGACGCTATCAGAGCGGCAATGTGATGGTTCTTAGCTGTCCGTATTGCCGATAGATATGCTCCGATGCAGGTTTTCAAAAGTGCTCGGTCTGACTCGGATTTACTGGCCCTCCACCGGCGCTCTAGGCGTCTCTTTTGGCGCTTCATCTCTCGGAGGTCCTCGGTGAACCAAGGAGCCCTCCTGGATCCACTGCTGCGGATCGGCCGTAAAGGCGCAATCCGGTGGAGAGCCTCAGACGCTACCGAGTTCCAAGTAGCAACTAAGGTCTCCACTGGACTGTGGGCGGCAGTATCAGGCATAACGCCAAGCGCCGTCTGGAAACCCTGAGGATCCATAAGACGCCCGGGGTGGAACCACCTAATCGGTTCCTCCTCCCTACAGCGGGGGATTGGTCTCCGAAAGTCAAGCCTCAGTAGGAAGTGGTCTGACCATGACAGGGGCAAGATCTCACTACCCCTCAAACCAAGATCACAACTCCACTGCTCCGAGAGAAATACGAGGTCGAGTGTGTGACCCGCTGAGTGAGTCGGGCCCCGAATTACTTGGGTCAAGCCCATGGCTGTCATGGAAGCCATGAACTCCTGTGCTCCATCAGAGTGTTCGCCGAGCGAAGGCAAGTTGAAGTCCCCCAGTATCATAAGTCTGGGGAACTCAACTGCTAGCTCGGCTACTGACTCGAGGAGCAAGGGGAGGGCTGTTGTCACGCTGTTGGGAGGCAGGTACGTCAACAACAAGCCCACTTGACCCACAAGGTCCATCTTCACCAGCAAGGACTCACACCTGACAAGCTCTGGGGCAGGGATCCTACGAGGAACTAAAGACTGTCGGATAAAAATGGCCACTCCCCCGCCCCTTTTTCTTGGGTCGCGGTTGATGAAGCACCTGAAAACCCTATGGGCACATTTCTGTGAGGGGGACTCCTCCCTCCGGGCCCAGCCAGGTTTCAGTAATACATGCCAGATCTGCCCCCTCGTCTATAATTAGGTCCTGGACGAGGGGAGCTTTATGAACCACAGATCTGGCATTTAGCAACAGCAACCTGAGACCAGGGTCCTGACTACTCACGCCATCTGGCCTTGGAGTGGAACTCCCACGGCCGGAAGGGGAGATCCCTCTAATATAGGGAACCCTCCTTCCCCAGTAATGGCTTGCCCTGAAGTTCCCGCCATATCTGCCCCTCCCCATTATGACCCCTATGTTCCGGCCCACTCCCGCATCTGTGGTCCCTTCACCCTCTCCCCCAACTGCCGGATTCATCGGCAAGACCTTCGACACACACAGCCAAGGGCCGGAACCAGGCCCGGGTCCCCCTAGCACTTCTGCCAGAGCACTCAGTGGGCAGGACCAACCAGTCCTTGCAACTACCATTTGGTGAACCAAATGGTAGTTGCAAGGACTGGTTGGTCCTGCCCACCCCACCCCTCCCCTCCCAGGAATATCCACATGGCCCCTTCATCACAGATAAGTGCAGAGTTCACGCAGAGCCTCTGGGTGGGGAAAAAAACGGGTCTCCCAGAAGTCCAGAAACAAGCCTGTTTCCAGCCTCCAGAGGGCGTCCAGAGCCTGAGGGAGGCTGTTTCTGCTCTCCTGGAGTCTCAAGGAAAGCCTCTGGAGCTTGGAGAGGGTGAAAATGCCCCCCCCCATGGTGCAGGAGGCCAAGTAGGACACACCCACCATGGCCACACCCACCAGAGAACTGGTTGCTAACACTTTTCAATCCCACCCTGGAGCACAGGATTGCAGGCTACTTCTTCTGATTGCCAGCTGCCAGCACTTAGACAGTTCAATGCCCACCACCTCAGGGTTGACTCAGCCTTCCATCCTTCCGAAGTCAGTAAAATGAAGACTCAGATAGTTGGAACAATATGCTGATTCTGTAAATCATTTAGAGATGGCTGTAAAGTACTAAGAAGTGATATATACCGGTAAGTCTAACTGCTTTTGCTATTGCTAAACAGGTAAACAGAAAAAACACAGGTGGGCAAAATAATAGTGAAAGTGGGAGCAACATCCGACTTCTTCTGATGTCCCCATTGACTTTGCCTGTGGGAAACTGGCAGAAGCTTCAGAAATCACAACTGCATGATTGTCACAATGCTGCAATGGCAACAACTTTGTGAATAAAATTGGTCTGAACATTGTGAGTAATTGGTTTTCCCATAAGAATAAGCAATGATTGAAATATGCTTGCCAAAAATAAACTCTTGCCTCAGTTCACCATTTTGCTATTTCTAACACCACATTTAAATTGAGTAAGTGGATTTTTATTCTTAATATGGAAATAACAGAAAAATGGAAACATAGTCATACAATAGCTTCCTATTTCTATAGTAGGCATATTTCAGGTTGATTCCACGACATGGTGAAAATCAATTGCAAGCCTCTGGTTATTTTCACATAGTGCCGGGAATAAATTAGAATCTTTTATCAAATAGTTGATTACTTCATAACACTGAGAAAGAAATCACTATATTTGGAATTAAACCTAGATGGATCTTCGCACATACAGAGATTCTGGTTGCATACCTGGATATGAGACAGAGAAGAACTTGCATTGCTCCTGCTATTTAATGCATATAAAATATGTAATAAATGTTTTAACTAAGATTTAGGTTGTTTCAAAACCACCCTTCATTTTTTTTAAGAGCTCTCAACTGATAATGAACAGTTTGCTACTTTGAGATAGATTCTATTCAGCAAAATGTGTTATTTTCCATTTTTCCCATAAGACAAACTTGTAACTTCTTGTACTGAAGTGTTGTTAATGAATTCAATACAGTAATCCAATAGAAAAGGGCTGATTGGTTTTCAGAAGTGAAGGACCAAGTTTGAAGATCCCCTTTAATAACGCTTTCTCTCCTGCAAGGAAAAAGAAGGAATACGAAGAGACTAAATTTCAGGCATATCCCAAAGTATTTATTAATTATTTTGCTCTGCACAAGATTTAAACACAGCTTAACTATTGACAGACTTAATTAATGTGCTTGCACAGAAGTAAGGAAAGTAGGTAGGTAAGTTGTTAAGGTAGATAGGTACTGTAGGTAAGAGATGGATGATAGGCAGACAGACAGACCGAAACTGACATATTCATCTTTAGTTTTCTTTCTATAATGGACATGGATTCTTGAGCATAGTTAAGATCTGATTTTTATGCTTCAGGCCAGATTCACATGTAAAGCTCTGTAAATTGTTAGGGTTAGGGTTAGGGTTAGGGTTACGGTCAGCAGCACTTTGTTTTATACAGATGCTTTACCACTGTTTTAATACTTTCAGATATTCCACTGAGATATTCAATTAGCTGAAACTAGGCCTAACTCAAGGGACGCGGTGGCTCAGTGGCTAAGACGCTGAGCTTGTTGATCAGAAAGGTTGGCAGTATAGCAATAGCAGTTAGACTTATATACCGCTTCATAGGGCTTTCAGCCCTCTCTAAGCGGTTTACAGAGTCAGCATATTGCCCCCAACAACAATCCGGGTCCTCATTTTACCCACCTTGGAAGGATGGAAGGCTGAGTCAACCCTGAGCCGGTGAGATTTGAACAGCCGAACTGCAGAACTGCAGTCAGCTGAAGTAGTCTGCAGTGCTGCATTTAACCACTGCACCACCTCGGCTCTAGTATAGTGGTTCAATACTGAGCACCGCATAATGCAGTGAGCTCCCATTACTTGTCCCAGCTTCTGCCAACCTAGCAGTTCAAAAGCACATAAAAATGCAAGTAGAAAAATAGGAACCACCTTTGGTGGGAAGGTAACAGCATTCCGTGTGCCTTTGGCATTTAGTCATGCCGGCCACATGGCCACGGAGACTTCTTCGGAAAGCACTGGCTCTTCGGCTATGAAGCGGAGATGAGCACTGCCCCCTAGAGTCGGGAACAATTAGCACATATTTGCAAGGGGAACATTTACCTTTTATCTAAGCTTAGTTCACCTCAATAATTTTAACAAATAAACAAGCAATAAAAATAGGGCACACATACCAAGCACAAAATTTGGCTGGGATTTCAAATTGATAACTGAGTAGAGTCAGATTTCAAACTGATTCGGAAAGCATGTGATTTAGTTTAGGATGGAATCTGATTTGATATTCAGAGAGTAGTCTTGAAAGCCTGGCAGAATATCTGATTGCCTAGACTTATACCAAACATAATCAATGTAATATTATTTTCAGGTTTTTTTTTCTCATGCTTTCCTCTTTCTGAAGACAGGTTTGTTGCTTACTTTGTCTTAACTGTTCTTGTATTTCTTCATGCTTCTCCATAGGATGGTTTATAATTGAATAAGTGAACCTATCATAAACTTTATATGGGCCAGGGGTGGGTTGCTGCCCGCATGCAATGTGTGTGCACATGCGCCAGGTGGTGCTGTTCAATGTAAATTGTTCTGCGCACTTGTGCAGAATAATTTACAATGAACTGTGCAAGCACCATCACTAAAATCCAAAATGGCGGCAGCCAAGTGGCAGCCAGGGAACCGGTTCAGGGGTGTGGCAGGCCTGGGTTGATGCTGGTTCTGCGACCCAGGCTTAAATTGCACCACTGGTTCGGTCGAACCAGACTGAACTGGCAGCAACCCGCCTCTGATATGGACCAAGACATAGCTACACACCAGCACAAAAAGAAAGCTCTCTTTGCAAGTTGATATCACTGATGGTAATGGTGGATTCTAAAGAGGAAGACATACAGACAGTCTTCTGTATGACTGCCTTCTTTAGTGCCATTTATTAGCTATGACATGATATGAAAGTCATAACCAATCTTGACATTAAAGTTCTTTAAAGCAAAGAAAAGCTAATTTAAGGTCATAAGCTCAGTACCACTTTCACTTAATGACAGCTTTGCTTAACAACTGAATTGATGATGCCAATTGTGGATGCCAAATGAGGACTAGCTCTTGTCATTTCATTGCTATGTTTTAGGGTAGAGGATATTTAGAAGGAAATTTTCAGCATCACTTTTGCTATCAAAAGTAATGCATCCGCTTCTGCACCCCAAAATATGGGTAGACAAATTCTGTACATCAGATCCAGAGGTGGTATTCAGCCAGTTCTGACAGGTTCTGGAGAACTGGTAGGGGAAATTTTGAGTAGTTTGGAGAACCAGCAAATAGGCTGGCCCCGCCCCTGCTATCTCCCAGCTGATCCTTTGTTGCCCTGAACAGGAGAATGGAGCTGTAAAGCAGGTAAGTGGGGTGGAGAGGGAATGGGGATGTTGCACTAACCTTCTCCAAGGAACGGGGAGGAAATGGGGATTTTGCAGTAACCTTCCCTGCCTTGCCTACCAAGCCATGTCCACTAAGCCATGCCACGCCACACCCAACAGGCCACACCCACAGAACTGGTAGTAAAATGTTTTAAATCCTACCACTGGTTGGATCCTTGTGTGGCAAATTCCAGAGAGGGTGCAAGTTGGTTTCATATTAGCCAAGAATGTCCAACCTTGGCAATTTTTAAAGTTGTGGACTGGCTGGGGATTTCTGGAAAATGAAGTCTACAAGTCTTAAAATCACCAAGGTTGGACAGCCCTGATACAAGCCTAGTAAACTGATACATAAAATGGCAACTGTTCACAGTAATTATTATCTGCTTTCTACTTTTCTCATCTTGAATGTAATCTAGCAGCAGAAGTTTAGTAATCTAGCAGACATCAGAGAAGCAGTATAACCTTTCAAAATCGCTAAACATTTTCACTAAATAGTTGAAGGCCTAGATGAAATTTCCAAATTTCATCTAGGGTTTGAGGTCTTTGCTTTGGGAAGTTATTTTTAAATAAAATCGGGGAAATGGTCAGCTGTTGTTCACAAACTGGATGTTTAAACTGGATTGATGGCTTGACATACCAGCATGAAATTACGTCATTAACTGGCACTTACAAGTCCCACACCTTCAAATAACATTGCATTGGCACCCTCTCCTATCTGTTAACATAGGAGATGACCTGATAAGTTCTTTGCCAACCAAGCAGGGCCCGAGAAGGAGGTCTGATTTATCTCCTTAGTTCCTCATTAAAAGGCAAAAATGTGCCAAAATTGATTTTCAACCATTTCAGGCAAGGATATTTGTAATAATGTTAATTTGTGTATGTATGTGTAGATAGATAGATAGATAGATAGATAGATAGATAGATAGATAGATAGATAGATAGATAGATAGATAGATAGATAGATAGATGATAGATAGATGATAGGTAGATAGATAGATAGATAGATAGATAGATAGATAGATAGATAGATAGATAGATAGATGATAGATAGATAGATATAATCATCATCATCTTAGTCATTGTCTATCTACTGGAGGATAATGTGTTTGTGTGTGTGTGTGTGTGTGTGTGTGTGTAAGTGTGTTGCTGATAGACACACACATGTATATGTATATGTACATGTACATGTACATGTGTATGCGTATGCGTATGCGTATGGGTATGCGTATGCGTATGGGTATGCGTATGGGTATGGGTATGCATATGCATATGCATATGCATATGCATATGCATATGTATATGTATATGTATATGTATATATTCATAGATTTTCCCAGGTGTAGGTGTGCTGGTCTTGTTGTATTATTCGGGTCTTTTCCCATGTAAGATTGAGATTGTCTTGGTGACGTTTCGGTGAGGTCTCACTCGCCATCTTCAGGCTGGGTTTTGGGATTAAAGCGTGGTCGGAGCTGCCGTCTTTCTATAAAACTTGTAGGGTGGAGTGTTGGCTTTGTTTCAGTAAGTTGAATGATTGGTTGTGTGATTATATCATGATTGGTAGATTGGTACTGATTGGTGCTGGCTGTGTGTCCGTTATTGTTTCATGTTGTAATGGCCTGGGTGGTGGGTGGGGCTCGTTTGTTGACTAGGGCTGGTTTCCAGATGTCTGATAGGCGGGAGGTATCGTCACATTTATTCATGTTGTGGGGGTGTTTCTCTCTCTCTCTCTCTCTCTCTCTCTCTCTCTCTCTCTATATATATATATATATATATATATATATATATATATATATATATATATAGCGCTACAGTTGCCATGTTCAGCCTCAGGCTATTTGTATTGTGCAGACAGAAAATGAACAGTGAACATTTATTTCTCCTATCTTTCAGAGGAATCGAGGGGCATGAAGATATTTGTGCTGTAACAGGCACAGTCAATCTCCTTCACTCCCTTTAGTCACTATATATCAACAGCAAACTCACAGCTAGTTGGACTGCAGCAATTAACCTGCCAGGGTTCTGCACTGTCAGGCTCAGTAATAATAAACTCCCCCCAGTGAGAGACAGAGCTATAGATCCTTGCCGTGCAAATTCCAAAGAGGAGCTGAATTATTCAGTATCCGGGTGATTAAAGAGATGACATGATATGAGTTTAAAAGACATTGCTCCCTATCCCTTCGCCCCTTCCTGAGATTTAATGAACCACTATTATGGCAAGGAGGCTTTCTCCCCATTGCTTTCAATATAGGGGTGCAAATGATGGATGGTAAGAAGAAATAAAGGCAATTTTTTTTTTAATGCCAGGCCCTTTGCAAATAGAAAAGCTTGAGGATAAGAAAGCAAGGCGGGAGGTGGGTGGGCAGTCAATACAACCTAGGCAAAGTTGCTTAACTAAAGTTATAGTCTCTGTAAATCATGGAAAGAAACCCAAATCATAATTGTAGACAAGCAAAATGCATTAACGTTGAGTTAATTGGAAATGTTTGCATTGCCCTCCTTCAATGAAATATTGTTGATCAATTTTAATTATTGCAATTATAAGGAATGATTTGAAAGGTGGGTAGATAAAGGAAGGGAAAAGCTGCCTATCAGCATATTAATAGTATTATCAATAATTATGCAGGATTATCATTCACACTCCACTGGTTTGGCTCTTCCACAAGCCTCTTCAATATACACACCAGTTTGATTGCTGCCTGCGTTTTCATATTCTACCACAAAATGATCAAACACACAATCTTATAAACAGGCAATTCAAAACAGCCAGTGTTGAAATGCATTAAGATTTGCCATCTAGAAATAATATTTTCTATCTCTGGGAGAAGTCTTTTGCAATGATGAACAAAAGATGACTCAAAGAACTCAAATTCAGTGTGGATTGTCTACCCTTCCCTCATATACTCCTCCATGTGGAGAATCTCCTCTTTCCAAATAGGGTTTCCAGGCAGATTTCTTGATCCCATTGCTAAAATACAAAGGGCTTTCCCCTACATACGATTGACTTGTCTGTCTGGAAGATCAGTCAAACTCTTTGTCTATCTACCTGTCTCAATAGTAGTAATTGTGAGAAGGATCTTGGAGTCCTAGTGGAGAAGCACTTAAATATGAGCCAGCAGTGTACAGCAGCTGCCAAAAAGCCAACACAGTCTTCGGTTGATAGAATCAAGGTCATGTGAAGTGTTAGTATCTATGTATAATGCCTTCATAAGACCCCACGTAGAATATTCCATCCAGTTTTAGTCGCCATCATACAAAAAGAATGTTGAGGATGCTAGAAAGAGCGTAGAGAAGAGCAACAAACATGGTTAAGAGACTGGGGCTAAAACATGTGAAGAACAGTTACAGGAATTGGGCATGTCTAGTGTCATGAAAAGAAGGCCCGATGGATGATATGATAGCGGTCTTCCAATATACTGAGGAAAAGATGGTTAACCTTTTCTCCAAAGACAGGATAAGAAGCAATGGATGGAAACTAATCAAGGAAAGAACTAATCTAGAACTAAGGAGAATTTTCCTGAAGTGAGAACAATTAGTCAGTAGAACAGTTTGCCTTCAGAGGTTGTGGGTGCTCCATTAGTGGAAGTTTTAAAAAGTGATTGGACAGTAATTTGTCTGAAGTGGTATAGGATTTCTTGCTTAAGCAGGATGTTGGACTAGAAGACCTCCAAGTTCTTTTCAAACTATGTTATCCTGCTATTTAAACATATGAAAAGTAGACTTAAACCAATATTCAGCCATACCAAGTATTCTTGGAAAGACAAGATTGAATGCTGCTACTTGCTCTGCAGCATGATATCTTTTAGTTATTTATAAACAACCTCTAAGGGGAAAAAAGTTCAGAAACCACGTAAGCTTCAAGACTAATGTCTATTAACTTACTAGTTGTCTACCTTTGGATTACAATGTCACTTAGAAGTTGAATTACTCAGGAATACATGCTTGCTCAGCTGTCGTGCTGATCAGGTAATCCTAAGGAATCTCCCAAGAGGATCTATTTTGCAGGATTGTTGGGGAAATGCTGAAAAGATTGTGGTTACCATTCTGACCAGAAAAGTAAGGTATAATGATACAATTAAATACAATGACATGGCCATATTCTATTTTCAACAATTAACAAGCATGGCTGGCTGAGGAATTCTGAGAGTTAAAGTTCACAAGTCTTACTTAAAGTTGCCAATTTTGGAGATCCCTGATCCAAATTAGTATTTTGTTAGATTAATTTATGATGACTTTGGGCTAATAACACACTCTCTTTCTCAGCCCAACCCATGAAACAGGATTGCTGTTTATGGGGAAATAGGAGATGGAAGGTGTGTTGGATATGTTTGCCACCTTGAGTAATTTATAAAAAATAAAAGGCAGGATATAAATAAATATTTGTTCAACAGAATTATCTAGTTCTTGAGAAATACTACTTCAGACCCATTTGTAATGTCAGTATAATAGCTTCAACAAGAAATGAAACATACTCCTGCTACAATATAGCAATCTAGTCCAAGCATTTTAGAAGTATAGATTTCATGTTTTCTCTTATTTTCCTGTCTGTCATCTTAGCTTCATTTAGGTATATATCTATTTCTTTAACAATGTAACAGAAACTTCCCATTACCGATTTAATAGTCCAAAACAGTGCTACCATTTATGACAAAACCTTTCTCATTTGTCTTCAGCACTTGATTGTCTTCCTTTTTTCTTTTTTGCTCTGACTTGTTCTGAATTTCTCTTTTCTTTAGCCTTCCAAATTGCCATATTTAAATAATTCTACGGAGCATCAAGATCATGTGTGGTGAGTGACCAGGACATGAGTAAAAGAAAATTACGTTTTCTCCTCAGACCACAATCTGAGTGGCGAGAATATTACACAGGGTTTTGATTTCCTTGGAATGAAGTCTCTCGTGGCTTGATGATGGTTTTGTGACAATTACATTTAGAAAATGCAATTCACAGTATTAATGCTCTGCCACTAGGAAGCACAGATGACTTTTGAACTATAATCTGGAGTTTCTCAACCTCAGCAACTTTAAGAAATGTGGACTTTGCCTTTCATCCACACAAACACCAACAAATACAATGTCTATGTATTACTTATACCAATGTTTTTCAACCTCAGCAATTTTAAGATATGTGGACTTTAACTCCCAGAAATCACAGCTTTCTTAATAGTTTTCCTTAACTGGAAGTTAAAGGACATCAACACTGCACAAAACACATGCATACCCACATTTACTTTATTTACTCTATTTAACATTATTCTATGTAATTTACTCTATGTAACAAAGATTTAATTCCAGGGGCATATGTTCTTGTTAGCCAATTGTAACCCACAGAGAGAACAATAAACTATCAGCTCAGGCTAATCCATTTATGGTTGCATCAATTTGTTCTTGTGCCAAATTCTTTCAAGAATGAAGAGCACATCTGAATCACCCTCTCAGATAGAAGTTGGGAGCTAATATTAAATATTCCATTTTTCATAACATTTTATTGATCATAAAATAAACTCTCAGATTAATGAAAATTGATAGTCATGAAGTAGGGTTTCATATGTAGGAATGTTCAAAACTAAGTTGTTTAAAGTAGATATCACACACACAGACACACACACAGACACACACACACACACAGACACACAGACACACACAGACACACACACACACAGACACACACACACACACACACACACACACACACACACACACACACACACACACACATATATATATATATATATATATATATATATATATATATATATATATAATGTTTTTTATTTGTGCTGATAAATAAATAAAGGGAGACTAGTATAGATCTATTTCAAGCTATTTAGCGCTCATCAGCTAGCCATACCCTTACTGGGATTCGAACCTGTGCTGTATTACATCTTAGGCAATCGTCTTAGCCATTAAGCCACAGGTCTCCTTATTTATTTATCAGCACAAATAAAAAAACACAAATATAACAAAGGCAACAGTAAAAATATTGGGTTTCTGTCGTGATGGACTCTTGTGACGAGCCGATTGACAGATGATGGAAGCAGTTAGCTTCCTCCCATAATTGGGGCTTACCAGGGGTTGTGACTATATATATATATATATGATATAGATAAAGTGGTTAGAAATTAATGTCAGTGTAAATGATCAAAAGGAAATTAAGGTAAAGAGAAAGAAAAGGACATAGATCTATGGGATCCTACGTTTATATAAATGAATGTAGATTTTCAGGGGTACAGGTATGCAGGTCTTGGCGTATTCGGGTCTTTTCCCATGTAAGATTGAGAGTATCTTGGTGACGTTTCAATGATGTCCCACTTGCCATCTTCAGGCTGGTACCTTCGACTTCATGCTTCTATGAGCAAAGCGTGATCAGAGCTGCTGTCTTTCTATTAATATTGGTGGGTGGGTAGTGCTGGCTTTGTTGCTGTAAGTGGATTGGTTGGCTGTGTTGTAACATGATTAGTTGATGGAGTTGATGTTTGCAGATTAGACAGCTGTTTCATAACATCCTGTGTGGCTGAGGTACTAGCTGTATGCCCATTAGTCTTTTGTGTTGTAACGACCTGGGTAATGGGCTGTGTGATGACATCCTGAGCTCTAGTGTAGTGATATCCTGAGTTCTGTGCTGCAACATCCTGGGAGGTGGGCTGCATTGTAACATCCTGAGCCTTTGCGTTGTAACCTCCTGAGTATTGTGATGTAATGTCCTGAGCAGATGGCTGTGATGTAACATCCTGGGCTATGGATTGGCTCCGGGTTTGCGGTCTGGCCATGTGTTCATGGCGTGTGTCAGTTTGCTTTGTGTGGGGGTCAGAGGGGAGTGCAGCAGTTGGTGATGCTGCCGTGGTTTGGCTTCTGGACGGTGGTTGCATTTCGTCTATGGGATGGGTTTGGGTTTGAGTCTGGTGAGGGTGATTGGTGGTGGTATCATGTGTTGTTCTGGGTCCAGCGTCGGTTTTTGTAGCTGGGACTCGTTTGTTGACTAGGGCTAGTTTCCAGATGTCTGGTAGGTGTGAGGTATCGTCATGTTTATTCATGTTGTAGGGGTGTTTCTCTATTGTGATGGCTTCCATAATTATTCTCTTGTTGAAGTGTTCAGTTTTGGAGATTAATTTGGTTCCTTCAAAATCAATTTCATGTCCTATTGCTTTAAGGTGCTCAGCCACACAGGATGTTACGAAACAACCAACTAATCTGCATACATCAAATCCATCAACTAATCAAGATGTAACAACACAGCCAACCAACCCGCTTACAGCAACAAAGCCAGCACTCCACACACACACCCCACCAAATTTACAGAAAGATGGCAGCTCCGATCATGCTTTGTTGCAGATGAACGAAGCCAATGGTGCCAGCCTGAAGATGGCAAGTGGAACCTCGTCAAAACGTTGCCAAGATACTCTCAAACGTACATGGGAAAAGACCCCAAATACGCAAGAACTACATACCTGTACCCATGAAAATCTATAAAAATATATATTATTATATTATATTATATTATATTATATTATATTAATTATTATATTATATTATATTATATTATATTAATTATATTAATTATATTATATTATATTATATTATATTATATTATATTAGATTATATTATATTATATTATATTATATTATATATATTATATTATATTATATTATATTATTATATATTATATTATATTTATTATATTATATTATATTATATTATATATTATATTATTAATTATTATAGTATTATAGTATATTAGTATATTATATTACATTACATTACATTACATTACTATATTATTATATTATATTTTATATTATATTAATTATATTATATTATTATTATATTAGATTATATTATATTATATTATATTATATTATTTATATTAGATTATATTATATATAGTAATTATATTATATTATCTTAGATTATATTATATTAGATTATATTATATTATATTACTATTATTTATAATTATATTATTATATTATATTATTATATTATTATTACATTACATTACATTACATTACTAATATTATTATATATATTATATTATATTATATTATATTATATTATTATTATACTTAGTATAGTATATTATATTATTATATTATATTATATTATATTATATTATATTATATTATATTATATTATTATTATTATATTATATATAATTAATTATATTATATTATATTATATATATTATATTATATTATTATATTAATTATTAGTATATATTATATTATATTATATTATATTATATATATTATATTATATTATATTATATTATATTATATTATATTATATTATATTATATTATATATATTATATTATATTATTATATTATCTTATATATATATTCTATTATATTATATTATATTATATTATATTATATTATATTATATTATATTATATTATATTATATTATATATATTATATTATATTATATTACATTACATTACATTACATTACATTATATATATTATATTATATTATATTATCTTATATTATTATATTATTATATATATTACATTACATTACATTACATTACTATATTATATATTATATTATTATATTATATTATATTATATTATATATTATATTATATTATATTATATTATATTATTATTATTTATATTATATTATATTATATATATTATATTATATTATATTATATTATATTATATTATATTATATTATATTATATTATATTAATTATATATATATTATCTATTATATTATATTATATTATATTAATATATTATATTACATTACATTACATTACATTACATTACATTACATTACATTACATTATATTATATTATATTATATTATATTATATTATATTATATTATATTATTATATTATTATATTATATTATTATATTATATTACATTACATTACATTACTATATTATTATATTATATTATTATATTATATTATATTATATTATTATTTTTCAATAATATAAAAAGGCTGTATGTCTGTATGTTCCAGCATAACTGTGGAGTGCTTCAAGCAATTTCAACCAACCCTCTGAAAACAAAAATTGGGGACGGTGTGTGTGTGTATGTGTGTGTTCCTGCATAACTCTGGAATGCCTGGCCTGTTAAGGAGAGTGAGTGTGGCATCCTACAGCGGCAATTGTTTGTGATGTGATGGGAGTTAGAAGGGAGAGCCTGGGCCATTAAGGAGAGTAAGTGCAGCATCCTAGAGGTGCAATTGTTTGTGATGTCAGTTCCTTCGTAGCTTCCTCTGGAAACCCAGCCGTAACATTTGCCCTCCTGGGGACCAATAGGGAAGCACCTGATGAATTTGGGGCAAAGTGCCAGGATCGTAGACAAGGAGGGAAAGAGGAGTGCATGGGAGGGGGGAGGGAGAGGGCAGGGATGATGGACATGGCTCCCTGTCAGACAAACACTTTGATGTTTATAAATACCTGGGCAACACGGGGTTATCGGCTACTCAAAAAATAATTGAAACTCTTCAGCAATGAGGTTTCAGCACTTTCCATGAAGATGTGTGTGTGTGAATCCAGTTATATAGTGACCATGGTGTATATGTCATCTGGTATATTAAGTTGTAAGCTCCATGTGCATTTTTTGAGATAGAATATAAGAATTCTCCTTGTTAGCCTTCAATATGATCCAGAACAGTAATCAATTTCCTCAGATATAGGCACCCTTTCTTTAGAGACTTTCTTGTAACTAATAGTAAAACTTAACAGCTTCTTCAGGCTATATTGATACAACGTTGCTGCTAAAAATATTACATTTCTCCCTACACTTACTGTAGTTATAAATGACTGAGATAACTATAAATATTCATCAGGTAGATATCCACCCAGATAAAATAAAAAATGACTGTGCACCTATTGAGTATCCACATAAAATTAATGGAATCACGAAAGTATTGTGCCTGGTACAGTTAGATTAGGAATATTTTCATCATGGGAATCTCTATTGAGTGAAGCTTCATGAACTTTAACTCTGAACATATTTACAATATTTTGCCCTGCCCAGCCAAAGGTTGGCCTGAAAGGCAAACATAAACTATGGGTTTAGGAACGCTGAACCTTAAATCAATCAAACCATGAGAACCATGGTTTTTCCTGCTTTTGGGGAGCTACCAAAACACATATAGACAAAATAAAGTTTGAGAAATCTTCAAAGTAAACAAAGAATACATGATGTTTCTTTGAAAAGATTGCATTATTTTCACATTGTTGTTTGGTAGAGGTCCTTCCTTCCTCCCTGTTTCCTTTTCTCTCTCCCTCCCTCCCTCTCTCTCTCTCTCTTTCCTTCCTTCCTTCCTTCCTTCCTTCCTTCCTTCCTTCATTTCTGCCTCCTAGATTGTACAGAGTGCAACTCTTGCAGAAGAATAAATGTATTCAGGCAGTTGCTGAAAGAGGTTTCAGAAGGGAGTGCTCATCCCAGCTGATGCTAATCAGTTTCATGCCAAATTACAGGATTCAGAAATTGCTGCTAAACCCGTGCAGTCTAGCATTAGCAATTTCAGCAAATTAAAAAGAGCTCATTTCTGATGAAATGGATTTACTTCTGTCACCATCGTGCATTCATTTATGCATTGAAACAATTGATTTCCCTGCAGAGCAGAAGGTTGCATTCCATCTAATGTGTGAACGGAGGGCACCTACCTGTGTCTGTCATCTTTGTTTTGTGGTTTTTGTCTGATTAGCAACACACACACATTTCCACAACACACATATTTCAGGAGCCACTCACAATGAGATTGAACCTACAGTACATTTTGCATACTGCAATAACTTCCAGAAATGGAATGACAAAAGCAGAAAGTACAATAAAAATGAGAAGCATATTTTAATTCCCTGCCTGTAATAATAATGTATAGTATTATTCTTTTCACCTTGGCCTCACTTCCTGCTTTGGCTTGTTGTGCTGTCAATACTGACTTGCCCTCCACTCCAATTGTCAGGCACACTAGGTACAGTAGACCAACAAATCAACTCTATCTAACAAAATGAAATTCAATGGTGAAAAAAGTGAAGTTCTACATTTAGGCAAGAAAAACCAAATGCACAGAAATAGAATAGGTGGTACCTGTCTCAATAGTAGTGACTGTGAGAGGGTCTTGGAGTCCTAGTGGACAATCACTTTAAAAAGCCAACACAATCCTAGGCTGCATTAACAGAGGGATAGAATCAAGATCAGACAAAATATTAATAACACTTTATAACACTTTGGTAAGACCACACTTGGACTATTGCATCCAGTTTGGTTGCCACAACATTAAAAAGATGTTGATACTCTAGAAAGAGTGTAGAAAACAGCAACAAAGATGATTAGGGGCATGGAGGATAAAAGATACAAAGAACGGTTTTAGGAATTGGTTGAATCTACTTTAATGAAAAGAAGGACTAGAGGAGATAATGATACTGGTATTCAAATATCTAAGGGGCTGCCACAAAGAAGAGGAGGTCAACCTATTCTCCAAAGCGCCTGAAAGCAGAACAAGAAACAGTGGATGGAAACTAATCAAAAAGACAACCAACCTAGAACTAAGAAGAAATTTCCTGACTGTTAGGATAATTAATCAGTGGAACAATTTGCCTCCAAAAGTTGTGAGTGCTCCAACATGAAGTTTTAAAGAAGTGATTGGGCAACCATTTGTCTGAAATGGTGTAGGGATTAGAAGACCTCCAAGGTTCCTTCCAATTCTGTTGTTCTTCTATTAAGAAATCAACTCCATGGGAAGATTTAAACAGTCCTGGATAAGCACTGTTTACCTGATTTTTCTTGGCAAGTTACATTTCTGCTTACTGAAATTAATTCCTCTCATTTTGTCAATCTCTTCTTCCAAATTATGATGGATAGAAGAGTTGGCGAGCCATCATTTTTTCTTGAATTTTTGAATAAAAATGGTGGGTGGATTCCTTTGGTAAGGTTTATTCCATGCTTGGGAATCAAAGGTCAATGGGAAATATCCAGAGATCCTCATTTTTGTCTGCCAATTCCTGCTACCATCTAATTCCAATATTTTGTTCAATTGATGTCATACACTGATTTTCAAAGAACTTGCTTTCAGACACTGTGAATGATTTCTATGCTGCTTTGTGAAAATGGTGCAAAAAGCCCTAAGAAGTAGCTCGAATCAAATTGTGATAATTTATCTATAGCTCTTTGTTTTTCATTTTGTTTTGCTTTGTTAATATTTTGCTGTTTCCTAGTCAGGTCATGTTGTATTTTTTGTCATCTGAAGTCAGAAGTAAACTCAAGTGAAATTAATAAATATGTTGCTAAAACCTTAACACCATATATGCTTTTATTCCTCAAAGTCATGGAAGCTATTTTCTATCCCGTCTTTTCCAAATGTATTTTGAATAGCTTTGCATTTTTAGAGGTGTAACTCCTTTCAAGCCTACAATTCAAGGGTGCTATTCAGCAGGTTCTGACCAGTTCTGGGGAACCAGTAGCGGAAATTTTGAGTAGTTCAGAGAACCAGTAAATAGCACCTCTGACTGGCCCCCATCTATTCTATACCTCCCTAGTCCCAGCTGATTGGGGAAAAATGTGGATTTTGCAGTATCCTTCCCCTGCCATGCCCACCAAGCCATGCAATGCCCACCAAACCATTCCCACAGAACAGGTAGTTTTTTTTTTTTTTGAATTCCCACCACTGCTACAATTCCTCACTTCTCTCTCTTTAATGTTACTGGCAACATCCTCTTTCTGAAGCTGCTTTCCTCAAGTTCGGTGATAGAAAAGCAACTTGTTCCTTGTTGGCAGAGGTGCCAAATGAATAATTCAACTGAGAAAGTGTTCTTTGTTGTACATTTTCCAAAAACAGAACAATCCTTTTGCTGGTCACCACAGTTCCATCAAAACTAAGCACCAAACAGTCAATGTGCCAAGCAAATCATGCATTTCAAGCAAGTTAATCCTTGATTAGCCTACCCTAGTCTCCAAAGATCAACTAAAAGTATATAAATATATGCCTAGGTTGACAATGTTGATGACAAACATAATCAGTATCAACATTAATGTACAGACCATGTAATGCTCAGTGCTATAAATGTATATGTAAATGTTAAATGTTCATATGTTTCTTTGAGCACACATTTGCAGCCAGGGAGGCCAGAATTAGGAATTATGTCCAGTTTAATGAAAAGAAAGAGTAGGGGAGAACACGACAGCAGCGTTACAATATCCAAGGGGCTGCCACAAAGAAGAGGAGCTTAACCTATTCTCCAAAGCATCTGAAGGCAGTAAAAGAAGCAATGGATGGAAATTAATCAAGGAAGGAGCTAAGAACTAAAGAGAAATTTCCTGACAGGTAGAACAATCAATCAATAGAATGGCTTACTTCAAAAGTTGTGGGTGATTCATCACTGGAGGTTTTAAAGAAGAAATTGAACAACAATTTGTCCAGAATGGTATAGGCTTTCCTGCTCAAATAGGAAGTTGGACTAGAAGACCTTGTTATTCTATGTTCTATATATTCTGGATTGCAGTGTAAGTCCACTACAAAACACAATGGGGGCTGATCCTCAATGGTAAACCTCCATGCTAATCAGTGGTGGATTTCCAAAAAATTTAGAACCTCTTCTTAGGTGTGGCCTGCTTTGTGAGAGTGGCTTGCCAGCCATGTGACTGTGTGGGAGTGGCTTGGCAGTCATGTGACTGGGTGGGCGTGACCAACTTGTAAAATGTGGTGAAACACACTTAACAACGCTCTTGCTTAGCAACCAAAATGTTGGCTCAGAAACTCTGGCATTTGAAGCACACAAGTCTTAAAGCTGTCAAGTTACAAGACCCTTGCACTCCTAACCCTTTAGAAAAAATCCCCCAGGGTAGTTCAAACTTGACAGCTTTAAGACTTGTGGACTTCAACTCCCAGAATTCATCCTCCAGTCATGTTGGCTCAGGGACTCTGGCGTTGAAGTGTGCAAGTCTTAAAGCTGTCAAATTACAAGACCCTTGCACCCGTAACCCTTTAGAAAAAAAAACCCAGGGGTGTTCAAACATGACAGCTTTAAGACTTTAAGGTTTAGGTAGGACTCTTAGAGGGGGGGCAGGGTGATTGGTGAGCCAGCCAATCAGTGAACGGCCAGAGGGGCAAGCATGCTGCGGACGGGCAGGGGGAGGGAGCTGGAACCGGTTCTAAACAGCATGGTAGATTTGTGGAACCTCTTCTACAGAAGAGGTTAGAACTGGCAGGAACCCATCTCTGATGCTAACATAAATTAAATGTGCCTTGCATCACTTTTTATTCATATTTTTTCTAAGAAATATACAGCAGAAGGAATTGGGAGGAAAAGATGAGGAAATTATTTGTTTACCTTCTTCCAAAAAAACTCTAAAGATCTCTGATCATAAGAACAGCATATATTTTGAAAACAACTACATGTACATTATGTGTGCAACCATCAAGTGAAAAGCAACAGAAAATATAAAGGTGGGAGTTTATTAGAAATGTTATAATGGTATTGGAGTTGCCAAAATCACAGAACTATTTTCTCTATATACTACATGATGTGTTATGAGAACATTTTATACAAATATTTTGACTGTAAAGAACAGATTAGATGTTTGGGATGTTTAGATGTCCTAGTTTATATGATATTAAGCTGATGTGAAATGACCTTGTGAAACAACCTAAGATGCAGAGCTACACGTTAATTGCACACTTTGATCTTGCATTAGTCTTCCAGGCTGGTTTTTGCCCTCTGCTTGGGTGTTTGGATGCCATTAAGTTCACACTGTTCCCTTGCCTCAGTCTGGTGTCACATATGCCTCACATGATTCAAGCACAGTTTTAATTGGTTTTGTGGGTGGATTATGCAGGACTAACTCTTTGCCTTGAGACAAAGTTAGATGCCTCTCCTGCCCCTTGTCTGACCTTTAAAAAAAGGTTTTAAGAAAGCTTGCAATAGAAGAACCGATTCTGATCTTGCTTGATCGATATTAAAGACACAATAATATTAATGTCTTTTAATCCTTCTCTGGCTCTGTCTGAAGACAAAGCACTGCAGAGCCAGTTCAAGTTAATGGCTTAGTCCCAAAATCATAGAGTAATAGAATGACAGAATTAGAAGGGAATGCAAGGATCCAACCCTGTATAATGTTCAGAAAAGCCTGTATGCTGTGCATGAGAAAGATGACTATTTGGCTTCTTCTTGAAAACCTCATGGTATGGTCAGTCACCTATAAGACACTTGCCAGCAAAAGCTCCACTAAGCTATCTTGCTTTTTTTCTGCTGATCTATTTGCATTCTTTTGCTTTCTAAGTGTTGTGGCCTGCCAGCGACCAGCAGAGCTGGCCACAGAGTAGACAGTGAGGAAGAGCATGGGCCAGTCCTGGAGGCTGGGGAGGGCTCTGCATCGGAGGCAGAGACGGGGCTGAGGCTATCTGGCAGTGATCAAGTACCTACAGAGTTAGACACCAGTGAGGCAGAGGAATAGATAAAGCCTGTTCCCAGTGTGTGCATGCACAGAGCTGCCAGAAGAAAAGAACAATTCAGAAATCAGGGTAGGCTTGGGAGTAAAGTCACAGGTGGAAGGTGATTGGCCCCTCCCATAGGAAGATAAAGAGGAGTGAAAGGGGAGTGGGCTTTTGCAGGAAACAATTCGTTTGTTCGGTCAGTCATTAGATTTGTTTCAGGATTGTGAAGATCTGTCCATGAATCTCAAAAACTCTGTGCCCAGTCTTTCCTTGCACAGCACCTCATTTGGAAAATATTTACATGGCAGCTTTCCAAGATAATAAGGTCTGTAGTCATAAATATTCCTTTGAAAGACTGTTTGCCAGGCCTTGCTGAATGTGAATGAGAGGAATTCACATTTGTTTAATAAAAGGGGTTTTGTCAGGACCAGGACTTTGCCTCGTGCTTTTTGGGGAAGCCTAGGTCAGAACACTAACATTAAGTTTGTAGTTTGTAGTTTGTAGTTTATTTATAGGCCGCCCTTTTCCCTGAGGGGACTCAGGGCGGCTTACAATCAAAAAAGGAAGGGGAGTGTAGGACAATACAGAAAAAGAAATGTGCACAAAGTAAATTAGACAATAAAACTCAACATTCACTCAGCATTCGGGAGGGGCGAAATAAGATTATCCCCAGGCCTGACGGGTTAGCCAGTTCTTGAGGGCTGTACGGAAGGCCTGGACGGTGGTGAGGGTACGAATCTCCACGGGGAGATTGTTCCATAGTGTCGGAGCCGCAACAGAGAAGGCTCTCCTCCGAGTAGTCGCCAGTCGGCACTGACTGGCGGATGGAATACGGAGGAGGCCAACTCTATGCGATCTGATGGGACGCAGGGAGGTAATTGGCAGAAGGCGGTCTCTCAAATAGCCAGATCCACTACCATGGAGCGCTTTATAGGTGGTGAGTAAGACCTTGAAGTGCACCCGGGGACCAACAGGTAGCCAGTGCAGCTCACGGAGGATTGGTGTTATGTGGGCGAACCGTGGTGCGCCCACGATCACTCGCGCGGCCGCATTCTGGACTAGCTGAAGTCTTCGGATGCTCTTCAAGGGCAGCCCCATGTAGAGCACATTACAGTATTCCAGCCTAGAGATCACAAGGGCTCGAGTGACTGTTGTGAGGGCCTCCCGATTCAGGTAGGGCCGCAACTGGCGCACCAGGCGAACCTGGGCAAATGCCCCCCTGGTCACAGCTGAGAGATGGTGGTCAAAAGTTAGCTGTGAATCCAGGAGGACTCCCAAGTTGCGGGCCCTTTCTGAGGGGTTTAAATTTTGTCCCCCCAGCCTGAGTGATGGTATGGTGGTCAAATTTTTGGGAGGGAAACACAACAGCCACTCAGTCTTGTCTGGGTTGAGTATCAGCTTGTTCGCTCTCATCCAGTCTTTAACGGCTTCCAGTCCCCGGTTCATCACGTCCACCGCTTCATTGAGTTGGCACGGGACGGACAGATACAACTGTGTATCGTCCGCATATTGGTGATATTTTATCCCGTGCCTTCGGATGATCTCGCCCAGCGGTTTCATGTAAATGTTAAATAGTAGGGGGGATAGGACCGACCCCTGCGGCACCCCATAGGTTAGGGGCCTCAGGGACGATCTCTGCCCCCCCACTAACACCGACTGCGACCTGTCCGAGAGATAGGAGGAGAACCACTGCAAGACAGTGCCGCCCACCCCTATCTCCCGCAGTCGTCGCAGAAGGATACCATGGTCGATGGTATCGAAAGCCGCTGAGAGGTCCAGGAGAACTAGGATGGAAGCATGGCCTCCATCCCTAGCTCTCCAGAGATCATCAGTCAATGCGACCAAAGCGGTTTCTGTGCTGTAACCGGGTCTGAAGCCAGACTGGAAGGGGTCAAGATAGTTAGCTTCCTCCAAGGTACGCTGAAGCTGGAGAGCCACCACCTTCTCAACAACCTTCCCTACAAAGGGAAGGTTGGAGACTGGACGATAGTTATTAAGAATAGCTGGATCCAGAGACGGCTTCTTCAGGAGGGGTCTCACCACCGCTGTCTTAAGCGCGGTGGGAAAGTACCCCTCCCGAAGAGAAGCGGTAACAACCGCCTGGATCCAGCCTCGTGTCACCTCACTGCTGTTGGCAACCAGCCAGGAGGGACACGGGTCCAGTATGCAGGTGGAGGCACTCACAGCTTGCATAGCCTTGTCCACATCCCCAGAGGCAACTTCCTGAAACTCAACCCAGAGATGGTTTGCCAAGTTTTCTCCTTGTGTCTCGGCTGGATCTACTGGGGTGGAGTCCAGGTCCGCTCGAAACCGGGCAACTTTGTCCGCCAAGAACTGGACATATTCCTCAGCCTTACCCTGTAAGGAGTCCCCCGTCTCCCTCCTATTTAGGAGGGAGCGGGTTATCCTAAACAGGGCGGCTGGGCGGGACTCGGCGGACGCTACCAAGGAGGCAATGTATGTTCTTTTTGTTGTTCTTAGGGTCCGAATATACTCCTTGGTGCATGCTGTCAAAAGTGCCCGTTTCGACTCGGACCTTAACCAGGTGGAAAGAAGGAGAAGCAAAGTTGAATTGAAATTGTGAACTATATGGACACATCCATATCGTTTGATGGATTGAGTGTTTTATCAAATGTATATAGCTATCTGTTGTGGCACGGCAGGAGCCGTTAGAGCTGCCACTAGACTCCAACAGCGAGGGGGCTTATGAGTCGGCCTCGGAGGAGGTGGAGGACCCTGGACAGGATGTCAACTCTGAGCAGAGTGAGGAGAGACTGATTGGCCACCAGGTGGCGGCAGAGCCTTGGATCAGAAGGAGTGTTCAGGGAAATACTCATGAGTTGTTGAAGGATGCATCCCGTTGAAGGGTTACTCGACGGAAGGAACAACTGAGTACTTACAGGAGATGATTGCGAGCAGCTGTTGCTCATTGGGATCCTCTCCTGAATATAAAGGGAACTGTTGGTGCCACCCCTGGTTGCAGAAATCAACGTTCTCGTTCTTGTTCTCGTTCGCGTTCACAAACCGAGAGAAGCCAACTTGGATAAGTGGCTTGATAAGAGAAGCCGGGTTGCAGAGTTGTGTGAGTTATAGGACTTTCTGCCAGAGCTATTATCTTTGTTTATTTGGGCTTGCAGCCAGCAAGAGCTTGGACTGATTAAAACATTCTTTTGTACGTCTGTTTGGCTTTCGTTCCCGGACGGAGAAGCGGGGGGGTGAGAACAGCTATCCAAGTTGGAAGCTTAAAATATATATTTAAAAAAGAACCTAGTGAGGTGGTCAATCACCACCATCAAATCCTTATTATGCATAAACATTCAATGAGAATGAGAGCCACTTATTTCAAATTTCACTTAAAATATGACAGGGTCAAAGCAATACAAACTTCTGAAAGTTTGTTTTGAGGACAGAATTCAGAACATGCCTACCTTGCAGGATCTTACAGGGCAAACAGAAGCAATGAGACAAAGTGGTTTCTCAGGTTACTGGACTCTGTGTCCAACACTTTGACTTGAACACCAAAGTTCACCAGTAATCAGTATAGCCCTTCCAGCAGAGGTATCACATTTGGTGTTGCTTAAAAAAAGATTGTATCAACTTGGTTGCACTGCAAATTAGAATCTTAACATTTTTTGTCTTTGGGATATATGTAATGTGGGGTGGAACTGAATGCAAAAAATATATACTAAATTCCAGCATGGGTGTGCTAGTGAGACACTGAATTCTACCCCTCTTAAAATATGCTTAGCTGGAATTTGTAAATTGCAAATGTACTTAACGTTTAACTGTTATTGTAAACAGACAGTTAATACCAGAACTGAATCATTTATCTAAACATTCTACTTGGCTTCCCTGCTGAAAAAAGGATTAGAAGTAGCTTTATGTAAGAATCCATGCTTTGACTGGTACTATCAGCTTCAACATCTAGCCTGGTGTCCATCAATTGTTTCATGTTTGGATTACACAGGATCTCTTTTCAAGCTAATCATGAAAAAAGACTTTGTTATTCTTGGTTTTTTTTGGCTCTTTAGTCCTTCAAGAGACACAACTTCTGCTCAAGGAGGCAACAGTGTTTGCACAAGGGGATTCTCTTGTTCTCTTGTTTTAAATGGCTTTTTGGGAAGACAATAAAGCAAGTAAACTGTGAAGAAGGTTCTCAGATTAACCTTCTGTTACTTTTTCAGGTGGGGAGAAGGGAATCTTTCAAGAATAAGGTACAGACAGTTCTAGAGGAAACATTTAGTTTATTTTGATTAAATCAATGGAAAGAAAGACAGGAATTCCAGAAACCCAAGCATGATATTCAGAGATATTAAATTTCCTTACTTTTGTACATCTGTAAATAGGAAAAAAAAAAGACCGATATTTCTGAGAATGATGATAATGATGATTTGTATGTCACCGGATTTTCACGGTTCATGGTAGCTTTCAAGACACATTAAAAACCTAGTGAAATGCAGCTAAGCCTTTGAACGGGTATCGTGGAACTTTCCAAAGGTGGAATCCAAGTCTTGTCACTGTTAGGCAGCAAAACCAACACTGAGGTATCCTGGGATATGTAGTTTAGTAAACTCTGGAGAACTGCAACTTCCTGCCTCTCCCCTTTTTGTCAATGGGCCATTAAGATGCCAAGTCAGTCTATTCACATAACAAAGACCCTATCCCATCAACTCCAGGGTGATGGAATCAAGGCATGCTAGTATAGAAGCCCTTCACCCAACTGACCACATGGCATCTGAGAATTCAACTAAACCTGGACTCAGCCTAGAGAGTTGCCCCTGCATGGCCCCATGTGAGTCTGACAACCAATCAGAAAACATTTCTTGCACAGGAGCAGGAGGCAGATAGGTGGGGCCAAACACATTATGAAAAGCCCTGCAAGCCCCTTCCTCGGCCTTTCTTCTTCTTCTTCACCCAACACCTGGAAGCATGTGATCACTTTTTTCCCCAGGACCTCAAGCCATGCGGTCCTGTCCACCATTAAACCATCTTTCTAGGGCAGCCTCCATGCCTCCAGTGTCTTTTTCCCCACTTGGAGCCGAACCCAGAAGGACATTTCTTCCAACAATATTTAAAACAATTAACACATTAAAGTTAGGACATAGATATGAATAGATATGAACTTTATTTTAAAACTGTTAAAAATTCTAACAGTATCCTACTACAAAATGATTTGTGATTCATCTCGGCTTCTGTTTCTTTTCTAAGAGCTTATCAGGTTTAACAATGATAGGAACTTCATTCTTTCTCTACAAATGATGGTGGGTATATAGATAATATTTACCTCTTTTTATTTTAATGGAATTCTGAAACAATCATTTGAGATAAGTGATGTTCTGGACATATTAAATTCTTATCCTCTGAATTACACTCGGTAACTTTGGGCAAGTCAGTTTAAATTTTATTATGGTGTTATTGAACATATTATGTACATAATATGATGAGCAAATTGTAGATGGCTAAAATTCAAAATGGGTAAGTTACAAATTCTCACACAGAGAAGTTGATTCAGTTGATATTTCCTATCACTTGTGAGATCTACTGAAATTAATGGTATACTTCAAGAAATTTAAATCTCTACTTTTAGGTTTTATTTTATTCAAGGTTATAATTTTAAACATCCTTGCATGTTTAGAATCCTGTACATCAGGATTCACTGTGGAATTAGTTCCACTGAACATAAATGTATTTCACTCCAAGTAAATAAATATAGATCTAGGCTGCTGAATATCAAATGAATCCACATGTTTATGCGTCAGGAACTGGGCATGTCTAGTTTAATAGAAAGAAGGACTAGGGTAAGGTGACCAGATGTCCCGATTATGGCGGGACAGTCACGATTTATAACAATTTGTCCTGTATCCCGGGGCGTTTTTAAAAAGTCCTGATTTTCTGGCTTCATGTTGAAAGCCCAGTGGATTTGCTTAAGAAATCCTAACCGGGGCAAGACAAAAGACACTCTGTCCTAACCTCTCTCTCTGTCCCAGTACTTTCATTGAAGATATAATTAAAACATTAAAGCAAGAAAACGGACACCTCCCCGCACCCCTTTTACCTCATTTTATAAGAAAAAATGACCAAGTACCATAGAGCTCCAGGAAATACTTGGCTAGAGAAGCTGCGAGTGTTCCTTCCTGGATTTTCTGGAGGGGAGGGGCATGGAGGTTGGAGGTCGGATCGTGTAGGAAAAATGGTGGCAAAGTTTCTTTGAAAAATATTTCCCTGACTAATTTCACCATTTTAATTTGCTCAGTTCTTTGTATTAACATCTACATCATTCTGGATTGACTTGGAGTGCTCACTTGTGCCTGCTGGTAAGTGAGCTGGGTTTTTTTTTTCTTTAATTTTTTTAATGTTTTTTAAAATAATATTTTATTTATTGTGCATAGGATTTTTTAAAATAGTTTTATTCTGTGGATTCTTTTTTTAAATTGTCTTAGACTATTTAAAAAGATTCTATCCAAAATAAATTGAAGTGAAATCATTTTTTAAAAATTCTATGCACAATACTTTGAAATATATTGTGCATAGAAAGAATAGTTTGAAATGTTTTACTTCAATTTATTCTGTGTGGATTCTTTTTTTAAATTGTCTTAGACTATTTAAAAAAAGATTCTATCCAAAATACAAAATACCAGCTGCAGTTATTCACTTAAGAACTGTGGCAAGAAAGGTGATATAATGGGCTTAGTGTCCAAAGTTACAATGGCATTGAAAAAAGTGACTGATGACCATTTTTCACACTTAGCGGCCATTTTCACACTTAGCGACCGTTGCAGCATCCTCATGGTCACACGATCAAAATTTTGATGTTTGGCAACAGATTCGTATTTATGATGGTTTCAGTGTCCTGGGGTCATATAATCACCTTTTGACAAAGTCAAATGGGGAAACCAGATTCACTTATGTTACTAACTTATCAGCTGCAGTTATTCACTTAAGAACTGTGGCAAGAAAGGTGGTATAATGGGCTTAGTGACCAAAGTTACAATGGCATTGAAAAAAGTGACTGATGACCATTTTTCACACTTAGCGGCCATTTTCACACTTAGCGACTGTTGCAGCATCCTCATAGTCACGTGATCAAAATTTTGATGTTTGGCAACAGTTAAAATTTATATTTGTAAATTGTAGTTATGTTGAAATAAAAAAAAATATTACAATACTATTTTTGCATTGTATGAAAATTTTTGTTGCTTCGTATAAAATTTTTAATTAAGCTCCCCCCCTCCACCGGTCAAAGGTGTCCCTCTTTACCAATCTGAAAATCTGATCAGACTAGGGGAGACATGATAGCAGTGTTCCACTATCTCAGGGGTTGCCACAAAGAAGAGGGAGTCAAACTATTCTCCAAGGCACCTGAACAAGAAGCAATGGGTGGAAACTAATCAAGGAAAGAAGTAACTTAGAACTGAGGAGAAAATTCCTGACAGAACAATTAATCAGTGGAACGGCTTGCCTCCGGAAGTTGTGAATGCCCCAAGTCTTTAAGAAGATGTTGGATAGCCGTTTGTCTAAAATGGTATAGGGTTTACTGTCTAGGCAGGGGGTTGGACTAGAAGACCTCCAAGGTCCCTTCCAACTCTGCTATTGTATTGTATTGAATAATTATTCTTCTATTCTTATTGCATGATCTAAGTTTACTTATTCTTATCAGTACTTGAAAATCACCTTGCCAAAAATATGATTGATCAAAGTAGACTCATGTTTGTACATGCACATCTTCAGTCATGGCAGTTTTACAGACTATTGAGTGCAAGTTCATTGGTGTCGTTTTGTTGTTGTGGTAGTTTTTATTGTTTATCATAAGTCACCAATGCTCATAAGTGCCTAGAATCTGACAAAGTTCACATAACATTTCAGTCCCTTAAATTCTACTTAAAAATAACCTTTCCAGAAGGATCTTTAGCCTCTTTAATCCCTAAAGATAATTACATATTCCCTGGAAATTAGGGATGGATTTGAATATTAAATGTTTTGTTCTTTCTGTCTATTGTTTAATTTCACTGGGTTTGAGAGAGTCAATTTCAGACTAAAACAACAAATCCCCCTTCCAAAAGATTGTGTACATCTTCTCATTATTTTAAAGATGGTGTGTTCAGAATATTCTTCACCCCTGCTAATTATTCTGAATGTTTTGCACAGAAAACCTTTTTCTCTAACTCTCTGATTTTTTCAAGGCATAACAAAGATGAGGTACTATTGTAGAAAACAGTCTTTGCCCCTGTTTAAAGCAGGTAATTGAATAATTCCCCAATTATTGAATAATTCCATCTGAGGATGTCCATTTTACCAAATCTAGTGACTCAATTTATCAATGCTTTAATGGCCAGGTGTGCAGGTAGACTGGATGAGAAGATTGGTCAACTGAACATTCGGGAAGAGTTGCCACGTTTTGCTTGACTGTAATTGATATAAGAGCTTAAATTCTACTTTTGATTCACTAATTAGTCAATACGGCTGCTATTGAACGTTGGAACAATGTATCACTTTCTATTTAAAAAACAACAATCATTGTAATGATTGGTCTCAAGAATGATAAAAATTCAGAAAACTACTCAGTAAAGAGCCAACTGCTTGCTTCGCTGTTCTCTGTGAAAAGACCTTCTTGCTGATTAGTAGGAATATAATTAGAAAGAAAATAAAGAAATCTCACTCTAACATAGTGATAGTGATTGAGATAAATAGTCCTACATGGGAAATAAGTTAGTCTTTAAGATGATGTGAGAGATGTGACAATATATCATCTTTGAACCAACAAAGGTTTGTTTAGTTTTGCATTTTCTTGAATGAGAAATTAATTTGTCTCTTTTATTATTGGTTTCTAACTATATGTAGACAGTTTTTGGGGTACAAGCCCCCTTCATATTCCTCTTTTTGTGCTATATACATCATTGGATGTTGGTGATCATGTTGGCAATCCTTTTTTTATCAACAGCCGCACGAAAAAGTGCTGTTGAGTTTTATCCAAACCAGTCCCTTAGTTTTTGAAGCCATGATGTTCTTCTTCTGCCTGGACCTTGTTTGCCTTTAATCTTGCCTTGGAGGATTAAGGGAAATATGCTATATTTTTCTGGGTGTCGCATCACATGCCTTCATATGAAGGATAAAATCTCCTTGGGGGTTAAACTGGGTTTTAATGGCTTCATGTGTTAGAAACATCATCCTCATCCTCCATGGCTTCTTTCATGGTGGAAAATGGAGGAAGGATCACCTGGTGTCCAGTGGTGGGTTTCACATTTTGTTTCCACTGGTTTGCGGGTGCCCACGCACATTCCACGCATGTGCCTGGTCTGCACATGCACTTTGCTTCCACACACAGCTTCTGTGCATGTGCCCGGCCTCAAAAATGTGCCTAAATAGGATGGCATAGAACTGGGGTCGGTGGGTGGGAGGATGATTTCTGCTACCGGTTCCAGCACATGTGGCCGAACTGGCTGAATACCACCTCTGCTGGTGTCCTTCTTTCCATCTTTGTCCTGCTGCTATGTGCAGAAAGGGTTTACCAGGGCCACTCCATTTGGAAGCAGCCATTCTAAATACCTACATTAATGCTTCTGGTGGCCCTGGAGAGTTCTGTGTAGATTAATACAGGTAATCCTTCATTTTCTGTCACAACTGAGGCCAAAATGTTTCTTACTAAGCAAGATAGTTGTTAAGCAAGTTTTGCCCCATCTTACGACCTTTTTTTGCCATAGTTATTAAGTGTATCACTGCAGTTGCTATGCAATAACATGGTTGTTTGGAAATGGTCGTAAGTCACTTTTCTCAGTGCCGTTGTAGTGCCATTGTCACTAAATAAACTGTTGTAAGTCAAGGACCATCTAGAGACATTATAAATTGTTGCTTATTACTCATTTTTCTCTCCAGCCCCCTCTCTCCCTGTTCTCTCTTTCTTTCTCTCTCTCTTCCTGTTTTTGCCTGCTTTTTGTCTTCTTTTGCCAGTTAACTATTTTTGACATTTGCTGGTGTTTAATGAATAAACAGCAAGCTCTATTTTATTTTTATTTCTTTTGCTAGCTGAATTGAATGGCCCGTGCACTTGCTTTGATCTGGATACAGGAAATGACTGGGGTGTGTGCTGAACTGGAGACTGCCCACAGTCATTTCCCCAACTTTACAGGCAGATTTGTTGCTCTCTACCTGGATTTTATTGTCAGTTTCTCAGATTAGCCTGCAGCTTCCTCTTTCCTGGTGGTATCCCATTCACACACCAACCGTATCTCTTCTGCTCCCAAACGTTTTGAAATAAAAGGCTACCTCCTAAATAATGCAGGCTGCCTTAGTGCTGGAGAAGTTGTGTCAGAGACGAGCCGCTTTGGCTCACAATGCCTGAAGGCATGGCCAATCTGCCCAGAAGACTTCGGAAAATGGCATGGCTGCTCTGATTTGGCACGCACCGCTTCCCTTGGCAGATCTGCTTCAATGGGGATCATTTTGATCACACTGCCTTCAAAGTGAATCACTTCCATCAAAGCTTTGCATAGCCGCAGCCAAGAACAAATGCAAAGAAATGCCACAATCAATGTACTTCTGGCTTCTTCGCTCTAATTAACTTTCTTTCTGTTATTCCCTTTTCCTGATTTAAAATGCGTGGAGGTTTTTTTCTTTCTTTCTTCTCCTTTTCTGTTGATTTCCTAAAAATAGCTTCTTTAGATGTTCCTGTCAATTGGCACTAAACTCCTTGTCCTGTAATCTCTAGGTAGGGCTCTGGATAATTTCTTTAATGCCCGCATTAGACTGGCCTCTTCCCAATTATCAGGGCTGTCTACAAGAAAATCTGCTCCAAGCCCCATCTCCATAGCCTTTGGATTTCCTAAAGAATATACCACCATATAGTTCTTTGAACATGTACAGTTTAGCAGAAATTGACTACTATGTCAATGCCTGGAGTTACTATGCATTGTATCTATTCCTTTTAAAATTCTACAGCAATCACTTATTGTAATGGTGTGTGAAAAGGACCTTGAGAAACAAAGATATGCTGCTTTAATGACCAGATTAAAGAGAGTATAGTCCCCGGCTGCAAAACAGGTAGAGAAAGAGGCTCAGAAATAATTTCTCAGGAGATGTGAAGGAGAGTGTGCGGCAAGTAGCCAAAAAAGTGAATACAATCCTTGATTGTATAAACAAAAGGATGGAATCAAAATTGTGTGAAATATTGGTTACACTGTTATAAATGCTTAGTAAGGCCACACCTGGAATTCAGCATCCAGGTTTGGTCACCACATTACAAAAAAGAAATGTTGATACTTTGGAAAAAGTGCAGAGAAGAGCAACAACGATGGTTAAAGGCCTGGAGACCAAAACATATGAAGAACAGCTGCAGGAACTGGGTATGGCTAGTCTGGAGAAAAAAAGGACTAGGAGTGACATGATAGAAGTATTCTAGTATTTGAGGGGCTGCCACAAAGAAGAGAAGGTCAACTTATTTCCCAAAGCACCTGAAGGCAAGACAAGAAACAATGGATGGACTAATCAAGGAGAGACACAATCTGGAATTAAGGAGAAACTTCCTAACAGGGAGGACAATTAATCAGTGGAACAGCTTGCCTTCAGAAGTTGTGGGTGCTTCATCACTGGAGGTTCTTAAGAAGAGACTTGACAGTCACCTACCTGAAATAGTATACGGTTTCCTGCTTGAGCAGGGGGTTGGACTAGAAGACCTCCAAGGTCCCTTCCATCTCTATTCTGATTGAGATGGTGGATTGTTGTTGTTGTTTTTATTTTCAAACTTGCAAGATTCTGGTAGATTTAATAGATTTAATAGCATTTATAGGCCGCCCTTTTCCCTACTACAATAGAAGTAGCTTCTCTGGTCTGTTTTACATATGGTATACCTGAGAAGGCTGAATTTAATCTTGATATTAATCTGACATTGATCTAAAAGTCCAGCTCTCCTGCCACCTCCTTTATAGCCTGAGAAATTAGGGAGGATACTTTCTGAGCCTCTTTCTCTTCCTCTTTCTCTACCCCTCTTTTCTGACCATTCCCTAGGCAGCAGCTCTTCATCCCATTTCTTTTTTACATACCTTTATAATTATATATAATTATAATTATAAAGTTGGGGCTGGCTCTTTTTTTTTAATGAACAAGAATACAGTATTAGCCTAGTTATATTTCTGTCCAGCCTAATAGAAGGAAATCATATAAAAGAGATGAAACAACAAGATCAGATGAGGAAATGGGCTAATCTGCATCCTTCATTTCAATATAATACAATACAATACAATAGCAGAGTTGGAAGGGACCTTGGAGGTCTTCCAGTCCAACCCCCTGCCTAGGCAGGAAACCCTATACCATTTCAGACAAATGGCTATTCAACATCTTCTTAAAGACTTCCAGTGTTGGGGCATTCACAACTTCTGGAGGCAAGCTGTTTCACTGATTAATTGTTCTAACTGTCAGAAAATTTCTCCTCAGTTCTAAGCTGCTTCTCTCCTTGATTAGTTTCTACCCATTGCTTTTTGTTCTGACCTGAGGTGCTTTGGAGAATAGTTTGATTCCCTCTTCTTTCTGGCAACCCCTGAGATATTGGAACACTGCTATCATGTCTCCCCTAGTCCTTCTTTTCATTAAAGTAGATTCACTCAATTCCTAAAACCGTTCTTTGTATCTTTTATCCTCCATGCCCCTAATGTAGCTGTTTTCTACACTCTTTCTAGAGTCTCAACATCTTTTTTATGTCGTGGCAACCAAACTGGATGCTATAGTCAAAGTGTGGTCTTACCAAGGCATTATAAAGTGATATTAACACTTCACGTGATCTTGATTCTATCCCTCTGTTTATGCAGCCTAGAACTTTGGCAGCTGCTGCACACTGCTGACTCACATTTAAATGGTTGTCCACTAGGACTCCAAGATCCATCTCACAGTTACTACTGTTGAGCAAGGTACCACCTATACTGTACCTGTGAATTTCGTTTTTGTTGCCTAAATGTAGAACCTTACTCTTTTCACCATTGAATTTCATTTAGAATTTCATTTTATTAGAATTTCAATTTATTAGAATTTCAATTTAAAATGTTAGCAATCAAGGAACTGAAACTGGCATGCTAGTAGTCTTTAACTTATAACAATAATTGAACCCTTAATTTTCGACTTCAGTCATGATGGTCAAAAAAGAAGCAAGTCCCCATGTGGCCACACCTGATTTTTTGATATTTTTGTGGCAGTGGTAAAGTGAATGGGGCAGTCCTTAAGTAAGCAGAGTTGTTGTTAAACAAATGCCAGGGTTTTGAAATAAACCCATTGTTCACTATGGAACATTTCTTATTGAAAACCAACATTTACTTCTGCTTTCTAGCAAAGTCATAGTCATGAATCCCAATCACGTGACTGCAGGGCAGAGGGTCATAAATATAGGCTAGTTGCCAAGCATCCAAAATGTCTACATGATGGGAGAGGGCCATTATCAGAACTTTGAATCCAATAGCAATATAGCAATAGCAGTAGACTTATATACCGCTTCATAGGCCTTTCAGGCCTCTCTAAGCGGTTTACAGAGAGTCAGCATATTGCCCCCAACAATCTGGGTCCTCATTTTACCCACCTCGGAAGGATGGAAGGCTGAGTCAACCCTGAGCCGGTGAGATTTGAACCGCTGAACTGCTGATCTAGCAGTAGCCTGCAGTGCTGCATTTAACCACTGCGCCACCTTGGCTCAAGGCTGTAAGCCTCTTCTTCAGGATCCGTTGTAACTTAAAACAGTTGCTAAGCAACTGGTCACACGTCGAGGACTAGTTGTATGTGGCTTCAATACTATTAATACTAATTTTTTTATTCAAAATCCTAAATAAGGGTATTTCACAAATGTGTACATCACAAAGATTCTTATTAATTATTCTTTAACTAATATATTGGCTTGGTTCTGAGTGGCAGTTTGGTGTAGTGGATAGGAATTGGGAAACTGTGGCATTAGTCCTACCATAGGCTCAAAACCCAAGGTCAGATGACCTGAGGCCAGACCTTGTTTCTCAATCCTAGGAAGTAAGCAATGGCAAACCACTTCCAAAATCTGACTAAGAAAATTGCAGAAACTTGTCCAGGCAGCCACCAGGAGTCAAAACTGATTAAAAGGTGAAAGAAAGAAAGGAAGGAAGGAAGGAAGGAAGGAAGGAAGGAAGGAAGGAAGAGGGAGGGAGGGAGGGAGGAAATGCAGTTTACAACATGATTATTAGACTTTTTGATCTTAAAATATTCGACTCACGCCCTAAATATAAGCATACAATAAGTTTAATTGTGTATGTTGGAGGTAAGCAGAATATATTCATAGAAGTCAGTTTGGAGTAAGATTGAGCTAAAAAAATGTATATAAAAAAGTCCTCCTGTAGCAAGGAATACCAAATGGAACATGTAGAAAATTAGAGGAGTTTGAAAAGGAAAGTCTTTGTCAATTTAACCTTGGCTCCTGGTGACTTTTTAAACCATCCATGTAGTTTTCTTGATGACAACGTCAAAGTGGTTTGCCATTGATTTCTTCTGGGTGTGCGTTGTGTATTTTATTTGCTAATCTAGCTTACAAGGCTTTATTTTGAAGTGGTCTCTCATCAAAGTATTAATAAATCTGTCCCTACTTAGTTTTCCAAGAATAACCAGGGTCAGCTGAGTACTAAAACTGATGTCAAATAAGGAAGTATAATGGAAAAAATCAGTTAGATGAATCATAGAAAAAAATGACACGCCAGAATTCTAGGTGCCATAATCTAAATCTGTGTAGTAGAATGTTTGTGTGAATATATAATCTGAAGTATTTATTATTATATATTATATTTAAGATACCTATTCAACAATGCATGATAGAATTAAAATGAATTTTACTTCAAACTCTGGAGAAAATAGAAATTCATGTATATCTAAATCAGTTGGAATGAGACTTACTGCTAGGAATCTGATCCTAGACCAATTGGGTCTCCTTTTCTGTAAATAAATAAAAGACAGGACTGCAGAAGTTTTGATCATCAATAAGAGAGTTAGGAAAGGGGACACAGCTAACTCAAAAGGGGGCAACCTCTGAATTCAGTTTCTTCTGCATTAAGATACACAGGGCAACTAATTTACTCTAATAGTTACTTTCACTAATACCACAATGATTCATTTGAAATCTTACACAGCTTTTGCTTGTCGCTTGAAAATGCACAACATCATTTATTTAATGTTTTACGATAACAATCAGGAAGATCTGCCATGTCACCCAGGGCAAGCAATGTTTCTTTGTTATGCATATCCTTTCACTTCTAATCTGCATTTTCCTTCTAATCTGCATTTACAAAGTAAGCTTATCAACAATGGCAAATGCATGTATTGCAAGGTGTACTAACAACACAGACATGGAGCAATGGTGTCTACCACGTAACCTCCTAAATCATAGTTATTATTAAATTTATGATTCCATAATCATAAATTATGATTATGTGATGATATGAAATAATCACATATGAATACACTGTGATTAGCATTTTATAGCAATAGCAGTTAGACTTATATACTGCTTCATAGGGCTTTCAGCCCTCTTTAAGCGGTTTACAGAGTCAGCATATTGCCCCCAACAATCCGGGTCCTCATTTTACCCACCTCGGAAGGATGGAAGGCTGAGTCAACCCTGAGCCGGTGAGATTTGAACCGCTGAACTGCAGAACTGCAGTCAGCTGAAGTAGCCTGCAGTGCTGCACTCTAACCACTGTGCCACCTCGGCTCCTCACAGGTCCCCAGTTATATCTGAAGCTTGGCTGGAGATGCGATGCGTGGTACAATTGGGTAAAAACAGGAATTTCTTTACTTGCTAGATTCAAAACCCACCTTTCATTCAGGAGTTCAATGTGACACGCTGGCACTTTCTCCTCTATAACCCAATATAGCAACTCTGTGAGGTAGGTTGGTCTGAAAGACAGAAACTGGCTCCAGAAAACTTCAGGGTCTGAGAGTAAACCATAAGTTAGGCCTCCCTGCTACATGTCCAACTCTTCAATCACAGAACACTATTCAAAACAGGCACTTTACCAAATACTCTTTCTTGATGTGGCTACATCATCCAAACATTTGGTGTAGCTCTGTCAAGATTTCCCCCAGATCAGTAGCTAAGGGACCATGGGACCCACAAACTCTTTCACAAACAGCTAGACAAAATCTTTTGAGGAGCTGCATGAACCTTCTAGCATGCAGGTGTCAAACTCGCCACTTCACGTTGCCATCACATGATGCATCACAACATTTTCCCTTTGTGGAGCTGGGGCGAGCGTAGCCAGCACATAATGCATCCAGCCTGAGGGCTGCCATTGTGACACCCCTCCCTCTAGGAGATACACCGCTTTCATGATGGCTGCTGAGCTCATGTTTGTGAGGTACCCCATTCTCAACTAATATGTCAGTATTAGATATAGAGATAATGGATTCAATAAGAAAAGCATCAGATTCCACAAATCTATTACAAGACCATTCTCCGAATATCTACTTAGGGTTGCACCTGGGGGATGGTTCCTGCCAGTTCTAACCTCTTCTATAGAAGAGGTTCCACAAATCTACAGTGCTGTTTAGAACCGGTTCTAGCTCCCTCCCTCTGCCCATCTGCACATCATCAAGATGAAGAGCGAGAGGAAGAGTTGAAGTCCACAAATCTTAAAGCTGTCAAATTTGAACACCCCTGGGATTTTCTTTTCTAAAGGGTTAGGGGTGCAAGGGTCTTGTAACTTGACAGCTTTAAGACTTGCGTGCTTCAAATGTCAGAGTTTCTGAGCCAACATTTTGGTTGCTAAGCAAGAGCGTTGTTAAGTGAGTTTCACCACATTTTACAAGTTGGCCAAGCCCACACAGTCATATGGATGGCAAGCCACTCCCACTCGGTGGCTTCTACTATAGCCACTGCCAAAAAGCAGGCCACACCTACGGAAGAGGTTCTAAAATTTTTTGAAATCCACTACTGGGTTGCACACATATATTCCCTTACCAGGGTACTTAAGGAAGACATAATATGTGAAAAATCCCTCTTTTTCTTCAATGAAGCCATAATGTTTGCCTGTGTATATGTGTATGCAAGTATGTATGTATGTATGTATGTATGTATGTATGTGTGTGTGTGTGTATGTATGTATGTATATGTGTGTATACATACATGCTACACACACACACACACACACACACACACATATATATATATCGTCTGGAATATTTAAATAATACGATCTTTAATTGGTTTCTTTTAAAAACCAGGTAAAGGTATGTTGAGCACCTCCTGCAACATCAAATGATTTTCTCCCTGACTTTCTGAGGATGTGTCATCTTCCTTTCATTCCACTCCCCCCTCCCCGGTTCCGACATAAATAATCCACACTTCCACATCTCCCTCTTGTCAAACTGGGGCAGCAGCAAAAATAAGCAGCACAAATTGGCCGATAATGCACCTTATTTCCATGCCAGAGCAGGTGCATTTTCCCCAGTCTAAGTGGCAAGATGATCCTGATCCGCTCTGACAGGCAGGCTGATCTAAAATTACTCAGCACACTTTGCCACCAGTTGGGGGAGAAAGCGTCCCCCGGGAGCTCCTTCAGAAATGTTTCAATCCCCAGGGTGCTAATTAAAATTTACTGAGTAATATTTGCAAAGCTCACTGGCCCCAGTTACAGCAATTATCAGTTACTAAATGTTAGCGCCAGCGATGGCAACTGACGATTGGCTCTTTCATACTTACAGAAGAGGGGAAAATAAAATCAGAAAGGAAAGAAAAAGCTGTTTACTTTCTATTTATTTTTCCATAATCTTCCTCCACAGTCCTTTGGAGTAGCCCGAATCCATTGAATGGCTCCATTGGTTTTATCCTAGAAGTTGCTTAAGATACAAGTTTAATTATCGGTTTCTTATTGGGCTTCCTGCCAGCGTGCTAGCTATATATTTATGCATTAAAAAAAAATAACGAAAAGAAAATGTGCCTTCTCAGAAGGCTTTGCAGCTGATACCAGAGGGATCTTCAGAGCAATGTCCTATTTAGAATTACATGCGCCTGAGGCAGGGGTCAGTTGGGTGCTGTGACCAAGTGGAAAGTACACTGCCTCCTAATTATACACACAGCTCACAGTTTAAATTTCCTGGACAAATAGCTGAAGTCAAGACTTGCTAATCCAGCCACAGGTGCAGTAAACAACCACTAGCAAATAAACATAGCGCAGCCATCAACACAGCCCTTCAGCAAATTCCACAGTCCACCAGCTGCTTCATCATTCCTTTAAAACCACGAGGCACTTTCGGCTCTAAAAGGAAAGACGGATCACGCTGCCCTCCTCAAAATGGATTTCTTTAAGGTTTTTTTTTTTTTCAGAGGGGATAACAAATTTTAATGCCGATTTCTGTACCGGCAAGGCAATTTGTTTGCTTTCTGCACATTCAGTTCCGTTTAGTTTTCTCATTTCTCTGAGTTGTGTGGTTTTAATTTTGTCCCAGGTCTGCTTGGGTTGTCATTCTTTTCCTGAAAAGTCTACACAAAGGTTCATAGGCCTTTTTGGGGGGGGCGGGACACACATTTGCACATTTCTTTTTCAGTAAATTTGAATGTGGTTCTCTTTCTGCAAATCGTTTTCCTAAAGCAATCTAGTTCTGCTTGTTCAGTTTTACCACTCATATTCAGTTTTGGGCACTTATTTTAAGTTTCAAAGCATCACAAAGTCCTGAAAAATAACATTTTCATGGGTAAATTTGTAGAAATAATTGAAGCTGGGTGGAATAACCTGCTATTTTTAACAATTAATCCTCTTCGTGTCCTACTTGATCACATGTTGGTCTGTCTTGTTATATCCTACGAAAAAGGGCTAAACTTCTAGAAAGCCATATAAAAAATCTCTTTTACTGTACACTTTTACAGGAAACAGGAGATTTATTGGAGCTTTTTTTCAAAGACAGGGCTATGTTTATAGCTACGGAATGTTATGAAAAACAACCCAATTGTAAACTACTAGAAAAATTCAGGCATGGTCTATGTAGAAAAAAGTCTGAAAAAAAACATTTAAAAAATGTCATTTTCAAGCATGCCATATCACTTATGTAATGTAAATATGCTCCATTTCTTTCATGATGGGATTTGAAATATTACTTGTTATCACTGAATCATTTCCATTTGTATAGATTTATATGATGATTATTCTGAATAGCTTGGGCCGGAAACAGCTGTTTTGTTTTGTTTCATGGTGACAGTGAATATCATCTCTATCCTTTCTTGATTATATCCTCGTTCTATAAAAGTGTGGCCTCCTAATATTTGGAAAGCATTTCAACCTCTGCCCTCCAGTCCTAGATCACAGTGACCACAGAGGTCTATCAAAATCCACACCCTTTAAAAGCCCAGCAAAATCTTGGACAGAGGCAACGATTTATTGAATTGTTTGTTTTAAATGAAATCAGCCACTGAAAAAGTACACTTTGTGCAGAGATGCTCCGAAACTGGAAGAAAAAGTTTTTTGTTTCTTTACTACTGGGGGTAATTTGCAAGGACTGGACCAGAGGTGGGTTGCTGCCGGTTTGTCCCGGATTGGGCGAACTGATGGTGGAGACACATGCGCAGAAGCGTCACACGATTGCACGTGCACACACACAAGCAAACCAGTAGTAAAATAAATTGTAACCCACCACTGGACTTGAACACTAATATTTTTCCCACAAGTGAAAAAGTGGTTTTGAAGCACATACCAGTGTTTTCAACATGTGGACAAAACAAAAACAAAATGGTAGCCACAGTGATACATTTGAAGCTCTGACTATCTGCATATGCAACAGACTGTCAGGGTTCCAAGTAACACCTGTAAAGAAAGAAGACTCCAAGGCTTGAGATTCCTCAAAGTTCCATTTTATTAGCGATGCCATATTGGCACATCTGGGAAAAGCCGACTCTGAAAGTTTCCAGGTTTTCACCACCTAAAAGAAAGTTCAATTCCCTGCCTAGCACCCCATGTCCATCACATTGTCCAATCAAGCACCATCCCAACTGGAGATGCCTCCCAGTCACACCACTCCAGGTGCAGGGCAAAATGTCCTTGACTCTCTGAGAAAGGAATGTTATTTTGACTATATCTACCCGACTCCATATAACCCCCCCTCCCAGTTTCCCATAGCAATAATTGTGGCAGGCCTGAAGGTCCAAGAAAAAAAAATGGCTTCCAGGCCTGACACAGACATTTTTCTGATGTCTTGAGGCTGCAATGAGCACTTATAGGGTGATGCTTGTAGCAATGCTGAGGAAAATCCAAAAATAAAGACCATATAAAATGTGTACTCAGTTTCCTTCTGGTTTTCTGGGCTGCCTAGATGTCCTCTTTCCATCAAGGAGAGATTGGAAAAGTGAGAATGTTTGCAGAGATGCCTTCATGATACGTCCATCTTGTAGCTTTGACAGACAACAGGGGATACTTCTACTATTGAGACAAAATGGATATTGAGAAGCTCCCCCCGCCAAAAAAGGCTGCTATCAAACTAGCCTTTTCAAAAGCAACTTGAGCCCTTCCTGCTCTCAGAAGTCCTATCTACCACACATGATACACCAGCAACATTATTTTCTTCTTCTTCTTTGGAACAAACGAATTCATACCACATGCTCAGCACCAAAATAAATCTGTTGAGAAACTGGAAAGTGACCTGTTTGCCAAGAAGAAGAATCAACGGATATGCCCCAGTACTGTGAAAAGAAAAGCTTGCCAGCGCTGGGACAGGCTGTTTGCAGGGAAAAACCTCTTGGATATCCTGCTATTTGGCAAGCTCCCTGGAGTTGGTTCTGCATTGCATGTTGTCTCTGAAGTATTTGTGGGAGGAGAGGCTGGTCATTAAGCTGAAGAGTCAGATTTGATTCTCCCACCGCTTAGATTTACATAGCCATACATTCCATTGCTTCAATCAAAGCTATGTTTTGAATGGTATAGATTCCAACTTTTTAGCTGGCTTTCGGATATTATACTACAGTAAGAGACTGGAATGCTATCTTGCAGATTCACATAAAAACTGATTTGGATTTCCTCAATGATAAAAAAAAAAGTAAGCCTTCCCAATAATGGAACTTCTAGAGATGCCAAGATTTTTTTTTTTCTTTTAAGAAAAAGTTCTTTCAAACAAATGGTTTTCTTTTATTTATTTCTCTTTCCTATTGATTGAATTAGGCTGTAATAATATTATGGCTGATTCTTATCCTGTGACTAAGGAGATGGGCATGGGTTTATAGTTAAGGACTGCCAAACTGAAAACAATGAACCAGTACTTTTATTCAGGCTCTTTTTGTGTGTGTTTATGCATAATTATTATGCAAACAGATGTGCAAATGCACTCCCACACACACTCATGTAGAAATAAAATAAAATCCTTCCTCTACTCAATGGCAACCAGATGTGTCATATTTTAACTCTATTAGGCCAGACTGAAAATGTGACAGTTTGAACATAGAACATGGAATAACAGGCTTGGATGGTACCTTGGAGTTCTTCTAGTCCAACCCCCTGCTCGAGCAGGAGACCCTCTACCATTTCAGACAGATGGCTTCCAGATTCTTCTTAAAAGCCTATAGCAATGGGGCAACCCACGACTTATGAAAGCAAGGCATTCCACTGGTTAATTGTTCTCACCATTAGGAAATTTCTCCTTAGTTCTAGGTTGCTTCTCCGAGCCAGGGGTCGGTTCACGGGGGTTTGAAGAACCTCTAGTTAAGATTCTGTGCAGTTTGGAGAATCCCCAAATCTCACTGCTGGCTGGCCCCACCCACCCTGCAACTCTCCTCCCAGGAGTCCCCACGCACCCCGTTTTGGATGCAGGTAAGTGCAGGTTTCTTAACAGTTTAGTTCTGTCTTCCCTAACGTGATGTCCTCTGGAATCGCCTGACTTCAATTCAGCAGGCGGAGGCTCAGGAGGGTGAAAAATGATCCTACTGGAAGTTCAGGAAGGCCAGAAACAAGCCCGTTTCTGGCATCCAGAGGGCCTCCAAGGCCTGGGGAGGCCATTTTCTCCCTCCTGAAGGCTAGAGGAAAGCCTTCGGAGCCCGGGGCGGACAAAAACATCCTGCACCACTATGGTGCAGGTGGCTGACTAGGCCACATTTACCATGGCCATGCCCAGCAACCAGGCATAGAACCCCCTTGCCAAACATTTTGAAGCCCACTCCTTGATTAGCTTTCATCCATTGTTTCTTGCCTCGCCTTCAGCTGTATTGAAGTCAGGCGATTCCAGAGGACATCATGTTAGGGAAGACAGAACTAAACTGTTAAGAAAACAAAATATCTCCTTAGAGTGTTTCAGATATTTGGTCCATGCTATTTCTGTTTGGAAGTTGCTTTTGGGGTTTGAGGCAACTGATCTTCCAATCTCACCTGAAGTATCTAGAAACTAATTTAAGATTTTTATATGCCAACCCAATGTTCTACCAACAGGCTATTTCACAATTTGTTTCTCAGATTTGCTCCCGTTTGCCTGATAGCGTCATTTCAATCTCAAGAAAAAGACTTTCCTGTAGCCTGCTTCTTTCACTACTAGGTTTGTTTATATGTAAAATATTAGCTGTTTTAAGGAGAGGATGAAATGAAGTGTGTGTGTGGGGGGGGATTCTATAATTTTACAAGCATTATTGCTTACACTACTATTGTCCCAAAAACAATTTATCATCCAAGAAGTGAAACGTCTTCAAAGAAAAAGCAGAAAGTCCAGTTGCCTCTTGAAAAAACACCTTTGGGACAAACACAACCTGGATATCTGAGAATCTCCACAGACATCACACTACTATTGTAAATATTCCTTCAAACTTCAGATGTGGGGTGGCATTAGAACTCCCAAAATCAGGTATGAAGTCACCTACAAAGCTTTTAATATAGGATTTTTTTTGAGAGAGAGAATCCCAGTTGGACTCTCCTATTCATTGATTGGGGTCCATATTAACACCCATCCTATGGGTAGGAAAAGCTGCTTTATTGTCTTCTTAGTTAATACAGTTTGGCAGATAGCCACAATTTGGAGGAAGCTTGATGTAGCTCAGGTCAGCGCATGGCAGGCTGGCAGTCACAGGAAATAGCTGTAAAACTTGGCTAATCTTAAGGGCTAGAAACATTTTTAAAAGCCATCAAACATAATCCCAGTTGCTTTTGGCTGAAGATAGCTATGTGCGATCCTCAAAATATTATCATGTGAGAGAATGCTATCAAAGAACAACATGTTCTCACTAGGGCAGCTTGCCATATTATTCATAACTTGATTTCTGGGACAGCAAAGATGCTGGAAAGTAATGTTGGGTGCAATTAATAAGTCTCTGAGTAAGTATTTTAAATATCAAACAGTTTTCCTCATCTGAAAAATGCTACAGATTTAAGAGTAGAACTCCTACAAACTTAAACTTAATAAACTTAATAAAATGAATAATATATTCACTAATCTAGAATAGCAATATTTTGGTAGAATCCTGATTATTGAAGAGAAATAATTATGTTACTGCAACCCTTTCCATTTTTCAGAACATTTTTTTTCTTTCTTTTCTTTCTTTTCTTTTCTTTTTTTTTTTCTGCTGGAAAACTGTTTTGGGTATGATTTGGAAACTTCTTATACATAAATCCTATGAAGCCGTTGAAGAAGGCGCTTTTGGATGTAATTGTGTCTATTATATCACCCTTTGTATTTGTCTGGTTTAGAATAATGAATTTTATTAGTTTCTTGCAGGGCCATTATCTAGCAAATAGCAATAGCACTTAGACTTACATACCGCTTCACAGTGCTTTACAGCCCTCTCTAAGCGGTTTACAGAGTCAGCATATTTCCCCCAACAATCTGGGTCCTCACTTTACTAACTGCGGAAGGATGGAAGGCTGAGTCAACCTTGAGGCAGTGAGTATCGAACAGTCGAACTGCAGTCAATCAGCAGTCAGCAGAAGTAGCTGCAGTACTGCATTCTAACCACTGTGCCACCACAGCTAGCTGGTTTAATAGAGTTGGGGCCTGATTGTTAAATTGCTCCTCTGCATCTTCAGGAATGATAAAAAAGCTACATGTCATCTAACATGAAAAAAAGGCAGCTCCTTAGTATCTTTGCCCAGTTCTGTTGTTAACAGCAGAGTTGCAGTGCCAACTCAAGAGGCATCCCTCCAAGAAAGGGTGACATTTAATGTAACTGGACACAACAGCACCATGAAGGCTCTTCAAAATATTCATACTTCATCATGCATAGGATACTGTTGCTCAGTTTTTCAATAATACCATTTTTATGTTCCTGTGTTCCTCCAAATATGAGCACTGAATGGAGAAAAGCAGGATTTCTATCACACTCTGGCTATAAGGTAATGGTAAAGGTTCCCTTGCACATATGTGCTAGTCGTTCCCGACTCTAGGGGACGGTGCTCATCTCCATTGCAAAGCCGAAGAGCCAGCGCTGTCCGAAGACGTCTCCATGATCATGTAGCTGGCATGACTAAACGCCGAAGGCACCCAGAACACTGTTACCTTCTCACCAAAGGTGTTTCCTATTTTTCTACTTGGATTTTTATGTGCTTTCAAACGGCTAGGTTAGCAGAAGCTGGGACAAGTAACAGGAGCTCACTCCGTTATGCGGCGCTAGGGATTCAAACCGCCGAACTGCCTTTCTGTTTGACAAGATCAGCGTCTTAGCCACTGAGACACTCTGCCTATATAACCATGTTATTTGCAAATGTTAATTACTCAGGTCAGTCTCTTCTCCCTCTTCAAGAATCGTATTAGGGTGCACTGATGATATTACTCAGTTTGGTAATAAAATGCCTGCAAAAAACCCACCAAGCTTAGAGAGCACCAAGGAACTCACAGTTCAACTCTGAGCCACACATATTCTTTTTAATCAGTCCTACAATCATACATAATTTGTATGACCATATTGTGTTCTGCCTGTCTGCCTTTATTGTATTTTTCAAATGCTATAGAACATTAAAAGAGTGTATATATGAGTGTTGAATGAAATGTAATGTAACGTTAAATAGAAATATTTTAATAATAAAACAGGAAAATAATTCCTGTAAAGTGAAGGCTTTTTTAAAATTGTGTTTACTTCTTCATACATAATCATCACCATTTGCTACACATTCTGCCAACAATAGACAAGTTTCTTCAATATGTTATGAAATAACTCCACACTTTAACTTTTCAAACTTATTTTTCATTCAACCTTGGGTGTATGTGATGTTTATGCGTACTTTCACACACACACTGTGTGAAAATATGTGATTATGATGAAGCTCAATGACATTAGTCAATTTTTCTGAAAAATACCCAGCCTTCTAGATAAAAAAAAGAACAGAATAGTCTTTTCAATAGGTCAGGAGTAAGTTATCTTCTGAAACTGAATAATAATGATCTGTTGTAAAAATAACATTTGAATATGATTGTTAGGCCTAAATCCATGACAAATTTACCCTATGACCATATTTATTTTCATTTTTTCCCATTATAAACCTATCCCCCACTTCCTGGAATTAAACATATGCAGAAAACTGAACTTTTTAAAAAATAGCACACACATCTCTTAGCAACTATTGCACTAAGTCACTGCGAACTGTTGGAAAATCTTTCAGGAGTTATGCTTTGCCTGAGAGATTCCTCTCTTTGTCCTTCATTTCTGAAAGCAGTGGCTGCAAGATTTAAAGCTGGACTATATATACCTTTTCTTATTGTTTGTTCAACTTAGGAAAAGCCGATGGCAGGAGAAAACTCAGAAGGTGAAGGTCAAATGAAGAACTATTCCCATAAACTAAGCCTTACAGAGAAGGTCACGCTACCTTCAAATCTTTTACGCATGTTACATTTATACCCGAGGCAGCATCATGCCGAGGCTGCAACCAGGAACTGATTATATTTATATAAAAGGGCACTTAATCTCTCACAGATTCTCTCTCTCTCTCACACACACACGCTCTCTTTTCCTATCTAGTCTTATCATACATTCTTTTCTAATGTATTCAATATTTAAACAGGACATTTCGAGAATAGAAGAATTCAAAACTTGCCAGTTTCTCATTGACTCACATTCCCTCGAGCTATAGAATGTCTCCATTAAACTCATCCTTTCACAACTGCGCATAAAATTCTAACATATAGCTAGAAATCTTTCATAGGTTCCATACCCTTGTGCCTTCAAATCTGACACCAAGAAGGCTAGCATGTTCCTATTACCACACTATTGTGAGTTTGATGAAGCTCATAATGTATGTTCAGAACAATTGGTAAGATCTCTTACATATAAGGGTGATGCACAGTTCACACAGCATAAATCTCCATGTGAATTACTTAGCATGGAATCATGTGCAGTTTCAGATAATAAGTCTCATTGAACACACTGTGACTTACATTGTTTAGACGAAATGTGTAAGACTGCAACATATATCACCACGCTGCCTTTCTCCAAGGGTAGACTAAATTAAAGCTTTCCAGTGTTTCTCTAGCCTATCCCTACTGCATGCCGCTGAACTAAATTCATGAGAACAGAATTAAGTATCCGTGATTGCTATGCCTGCCTTTCTTTGTGTGGGAGCCTATAGGATCAAGGGTGTGCCCCTGGCAACGTTGACATATTCTCAAAATCTTTGTACAAAATCATGGAAGTTGTCAGTAAGTGATTGCTAGTTCAAAGCTTATTGCCCCCAAACAGCATCTTCCACAGATATTTTGTAGGGTCATCAAGTGAATGAATCTCATTGGAAGAACATATGGGAGCCTGGAGGCTCTATTTCCAGCAGGTAAATATATCAGGGCATTTCACATGAAAGGCTTTCAAACATCTCAACTATGTTGAGTTAAAGCTTTTCAGATACCTAAAGGGCATCTGCTCATGTCTTGCAATAAGCAGCACATATGAGAGAAATTCCAGGGCACAGATTCCAGTTTCATCTTCTGGGAGACAAGGAACATTTTCCTCAATTTGATTTAAAGTAAAACCAAAAAATAAAAAATAAAAATGAAAGCCTGAATTATGCTTGAGCTAAGTATGCTATCCTCCTCCCTCCCTATCTCCCTCTCCCCTTCTCATTTAAATTATATTTTTGTTGTCAAATTGTAAAATCCTTTCCCAACCATTGCAAATGATAAATTTCCTTTATGACACCTATTCTTTAGAGACAACTCATATCTGACACTACCAGGAGGAATTGTCACATTTTTTTTAGACTATAGTAAAAGTGAACTGAGACCTCCAGCAAATTCCTGCTATTGCTTAAAAGTAAAGGTTCCCCTCGCACATATGTGGCTAGTCATTCCTGACTCTAGGGGGAGGTGCTCATCTCCATTTCAAAGCCAAAGACCCAGTGCTGTCTGAAGACATCTCCATGGTCATGTGGCTGGCATGACTAAAATGCCTAAGGCGCATGGAACACTGTTACCTTCCCAGCAAAGGTGGTCCCTATTTTTCTACCTGCATTTTTACATGCTTTCAAATGGCTAGGTTAGCAGAAGCTGGGACAACTAATGGGAGTTCACCCCGTTATGTGGCACTAGGGGTCTGAACCGCCAAACTACCGACCTTTTGATCAACAAGCTCAGTGTCTTAGTCACTGAGCAACCACATCCGTTGCTATTGTTTATATGGATGTAAATCAGGGCTATCCAACT